>NC_138768.1:22821197-22963697 GCF_965119305.1 Pelophylax lessonae | reverse complement strand
GAGCGCGAGACAGAGAGAGAGAGCGCGAGACAGAGAGAGAGCGAGAGAGCGCGAGACAGAGAGAGAGCGAGAGAGCGCGAGACAGAGAGAGAGCAAGAGAGCGCGAGACAGAGACAGAGCGAGAGAGCGCGAGACAGAGACAGAGCGAGAGAGCGCGAGACAGACAGAGCGAGAGAGCGCGAGACAGAGAGAGAGCGAGAGAGCGCGAGACAGAGAGAGAGCGAGAGAGCGCGAGACAGAGAGAGCGAGAGAGCGCGAGACAGAGAGAGCGAGAGAGCGCGAGAGAGCGAGAGACAGAGAGAGAGCGAGAGAGCGCGAGACAGAGAGAGAGCGCGAGACAGAGAGAGAGCGAGAGAGCGCGAGACAGAGAGAGAGCGAGAGAGCGCGAGACAGAGAGCGAGAGAGCGCGAGACAGAGAGCGAGAGAGCGCGAGACAGAGAGCGAGAGAGCGCGAGACAGAGAGAGAGAGAGCGAGAGAGAGAGAGAGAGACAGAGACAGAGAGAGAGAGACAGAGACACAGAGAGAGAGAGAGAGAGAGACACAGAGAGAGAGAGAGAGAGAGAGAGAGACAGAGAGACAGAGAGACAGAGACAGAGAGACAGAGGGAGAGAGAGAGAGAGAGACAGAGGGAGAGAGAGAGAGAGAGAGAGAGAGAGAGAGAGAGCAAGACAGAGGGAGAGAGAGTGACAGAGGGGGGGAGAGAGCGAGAGAGAGACAGAGTGAGAGAGAGACAGGGAGAGAGAGAGACAGAGGGAGAGAGAGACAGAGGGAGAGAGAGAGACAGAGGGAGAGAGAGAGACAGAGAGACAGAGAGAGAGAGGGAGAGAGGGAGACAGAGAGAGAGAGAGAGAGAGACAGAGGGAGAGAGAGTGACAGAGGGGGGGAGAGAGCGAGAGAGAGACAGAGCGAGAGAGAGACAGGGAGAGAGAGAGACAGAGGGAGAGAGAGAGACAGAGACAGAGGGAGAGAGAGAGAGAGCGAGACAGAGGGAGAGAGAGTGACAGAGGGGGGGAGAGAGCGAGAGAGAGACAGAGGGAGAGAGAGAGACAGAGGGAGAGAGACACACACACACAGAGGGGGAGAGAGAGACAAACAGACAGACAGAAAGACACAGGACCTCACCTTGCACACACTAATCGTGCCTGCCTGCCCCCCCCCCCTCCTCCTCCTCTCACAAAGCACACAGACAAGCACAACACCCATAACAGCACTAAGATGAATCTTAGCTTGTCTGATGTCCTCATGGATAGAAGTGCATCATCCCTTTTCTAAACATGCAGTACACTGTAGACTCTTCTACAGCCGCTGCTTCTTCTGTGTTATGGTAACACAATATTCGTCTTCCCTTCTCCAACATGGTGCTTAGCTCCGCCTACCAAACGCCATTTCCGGTTTTGAAAAAATGCAATGATTCTTTCCCACGGCTCCAGGGAATGATGACACACATCTCCCAGGAGCCCCTGCGGCGCCGGAAATGACATAGTTCGCCGCGGCGCCGAAGGAGGCAGAAAATTGCTTACCCCTAGCAAAAGGGCAAGTGGAGCAAGAAAAAAAAAAAAAAGTCACCAATACTGTGATCATTTGGGGAATAAAAGCAATTTTTGTATTGTTGAAAAAACGGGTGGAACTCCACTTTAAGTACGGAAAGGCGGTATCTGTACTTTCCTGGAGTAGAATTTTTTTCTCCTACTTCCACTTTTACTTCACCACATTTTTTTCAATGATTTCAATACTTCTACTCCGATATTTTTTTTTTTTGTGCTGCATAGTTACTCGTTACAATTATAAAAATTACCACTGCCAGAACAGTAGATGGCAGGTTTCATGAAGCTCAAAACATGTGTATTATCAGCGCATACGAAAATAAATGCTACTGTATGTATAAATAAAAGCTGCATTTGAAATAATAAAAAACAATATGATGTTCAAACTTTTGACTTCTTTCTTTAATAACTACATAACACAGTACTTGTACTTTTACTTTCAGTACTTGAGTAGAATTTTTTTTTCAAAACTACTGGTACTTTTACTTTCAGTACTTGAGTAGCAAAATGTAAAAAAAAACTACTTGCAATACCTAAGTACAAAAAATGTTGAATACTTTAGTACTTCTACTCAAGTCACTTTTTGATTGAGCACTTCCACTTCTACTCAAGTCACTTTTTGATCGAGCACTTCCACTTCTACTCAAGTCACTTTTTGATCGAGCACTTGTACTTTTACTCAAGTATGGGTTTTGAGTACTTTATACAACTCTGGTGGAACAACAAGCTTAGCGGGAGTCAGGATCTGAGTTCTTTGTCAGTAAAAATATATTTTATTAAATAATTGGGACTCCAAGACCACATGATTACTGTGTAGGAGAAAAAATTATAGCAGAAGCAGATCAAGTTGTAGCCAAGTTTTTAGAGGACTTCCAATAGTTAGATTGGGTGCATTTTGAGACATATTAGAAAAAAGGCATCAAGGATGGATCTTAAGCAAAATGAGGCTTTACAAGGAATTTGCCTTCAGGATAGTCAGATTCCAAAATAAATAAAAACATTTAAAAAAGGACCTTTAGGCTCCTTTCAGACGGCCGCTCCGCTGCTTAAGTCCGCTGCGGGACTTTTTTTTTTTTTTTCCACGGAGCGGATGACATTTGTGTCATCCGCTCCGTGTGCCCGCATATCATCCCATCCGTTTGCGGATGATATGCGGACATAATGTAAGTCTATGGCATTGCGGATATCAGCGGATGACACCGCTGACATCCGATTTTCCTTCTTTTACGTTTTTTACACGGAAGGAAAAATGGGGTTCTGTTCCATTCGTAAAAACGGAACAGAACTGAAAGGAGGAAAATCGGATGTCAGCGGATGGTATTCCGCTGACATCAGCAGTGCCATTCACTTACATTGATGTCCGGAAATCATCCTCAAAAAAATAGGATGATTTGCGGACACACGGAGCGGCCGTGTGAAAGGACCCTTACTCATTTCAAGAACAGCAAAAACCATTCCCCCAGCTAAGAGGCTTAACAAAAGAGCTGGGTGGCTCCGAAACGTGTTAGCCATGCCGTATTCCTGCCCTGCCTACCCGAGGCATTGCTCTCAATTCCAGTCAGGCATTCCAGCCTGGCATCCCCGGTATGGTTCCCAGCTCCTAGGAGCATAGCGAAACATAGCGATTCTGCACATGGTTGGATCCCCGGGACTTCTGACATACCCTGGACACCACTGCTACACCAATCTGTGTGGTGTGATATACATATGACTTTTCTCATGAATGTGATTTGCCACTTGTTGCTGATGTAGCACCCTCCTAGGTAGGTGCTAGGAAAATTATATATTGGCCCTGTCTGCTTATCAGGGGGGCCTGATCATTCAGTTAGGCTGTTATATGTTTCCAGGTGTGGTCTGTTGAGTCTGGGGAGTCTCCCCACTGTATCCAATGAGGGCTCTTATTGGACAGTGGAGAAAACCTTGCCAATAGCGCACCAGGGCTTATAGCTGTCTCAGTGGGCGGAGTTTGCAGCAATGCATCCTGGGATTGGATATAAGTCTGAGGGGAGAATGTGACAGAGTGTCTTTGGCGGGAAGCAGAGTCCCAGGAGGAGGCTGACAGCTTTCTCTCCTCCTGTCAGAGCAAGTGAGGGTGTCCTGGGCAGTCGGCCTAGAGGACCGGAGGTTGAGCTGGGCTGCAGGAAGAGAATGCAGAGTGTTGCTGACTGAGTGGAGCTGCTGGGCAGACGTTTCCAGGAAAAACAATGCTGTGAGTACTCGAAACTGCCCAGGGGTCTACATAGGAGAGGGGGCCACTCCAGAAGGTCAAAGGGATCCGGGAGCCAGCTAACCAGTAGAGGAGGCTTAGGAAAGGGGGTGCCAGTGTCTAAGCCCTGAAGATAATTGAGAGAAAGTGGGTGCCGGTGTGGACCCTGAAGTGTTCAGCAGTGCAGCGGTATACAAGTAGCTACCTCAGCAAGAGTGCTTAAGGGAGCTCAAAGAGGACTTCTTTAGTCAGAAAGCAGTCACAAGTCAGTTCAGCATTAACAGGCATCCGGCCAGCGTTAACCAGCGTTAAGCCAGCGCTGATAGGCATTCAGCCAGCGTCAAGTCAGCACCAAATAGCGTTTTTCAAGTGTCCCTGCCAAATTGTGCATAGTTCAGTTCAAGGAGTATCCCATTCATCCCTTCTCCTATCCAAGTTACCAAATAAATACAAAAACCCAAAGATACTGGACTGGTCATTGTCTCGGTGATCACACTTGGAGACACATTCCTAAATGTGCTGTTGTTGCTAGCAGTAACCCATGGGGACCCATATCCAGCAAAACGGCTGGGAATTGTGCTACACTATTTTAATAAAATTCTTATATATATTTTTTTTTTTTTTAATGCTGCACCCATAGTGGCTGCCTTTGTTGTGTTCCATCAGCTAAGTAAAGCTGCAAAGTAGATGGAGGGTTACCAGGGTCAGACAGAACTAAACACGAACCCTCAGGGAAGTCAGTTGGTCCGGCGAGGGACTGTCAGCTGAACCATTCAGTGCAGAAGAGAGATTCCCAGCCATGTCAGACAGAATGGTAACCTGATGCTCATCTGAGTCTGGCAGTAAAGTAGACAAATCAGGCAGTAAAAACACTTTTTTAGTCCCAGAATACAGTAGATGGACTCTTAGCTGAATCAGACAGAACAGTATACTTCAGAAAAGCCAGGGAGTACAGAAGACAGCCACTCAGTCACATCAGGCAATACAGTGGGAAGGACCCTAGCTGAAACACGTAGTCCAGAAGAAGGATAGAACCTCAGCTGAGTCAAGCAATAAACAGGACTGGTCATCAGCAGTAAGCTAGCATTGAAGATACATGACCTAGTAAGGCTGTACAGAAGTTAAACTCCCAGAAGATTCAGGATATAAAGAACTAATAATTATTATGTACCTGGTAGCAGAGCCTGATATGGTGAGGAAGGCCTCTCTTACACCTCTAACTCAGGGTCCCTGGTAGAGTAAACAGAAGGCACAGGAGTTCAGAGTGGCTTCAGTGCCTGTAAGTATTGCTAGCAGCAGAGCAGGTGTCCAGACTGGGCAGGTGAAGTCATCAGGCATTGTCAGTAAAGCAGGCAGACTGGAGGGCAGCCAGCAGTGGACTGAAGTAGACTGCTACTGGCAACAGTGAGCCAGTACCAGTTGAGACAGTTGCCAGTAGCAGACTGTAGGTCAGCAGGAACAGTAAGGTAATAGGCAGGTACCGGTGACAGCAGGTAAGTAGCAGAGTCAAGCAGTCCAGGTCATACACTGTCAGGATGGATCAGGTACAGGGAAGCAGGCAAGAGAGTGGTCAGGGTACAAGCCGAGTCAGAAGACAATCAGTGGAACAGAAGCAAATGGAGCAGGCAGGAGCGGTAGTCAAGGACAAGCCGGGGTTGGTGCAGGTGAAGTTCAGAGAGTGGTCAGGACAAGGTGGGTCAGCAACTGAAATCAGGATGCAAAATCACAGGGTCACAGGATAAAAAGAAGAAGGTTGGGACTTTAAATGAGAGATGTGGCGAGGCTTTCAGGAAAAAAGTCACATACCATATTTACATCACGCTGGTTACCCCTGCAGGGGTGCTGAGCTCTGGTGAGTGCGGGAAATATTGAAAGGGGAGCACTGGTTTCCTCACCCAGCACCTAATACCTGGATCACCTCGAGAGTCACCCATCAACGTTACTTGATACTTAACTCACAAAATAATCACTTTATGGACTTTTCTGCCTTTTTTAATGACAATTTTTGTATTTTTATATATTTTGACAGTCACATTTTTCACCTCATTGGTTTATTTATTAGTGCTACACTTTTTTATGACATTCTGCACCTGATCACTTTAAGCCCTTATATATTTATTAATTTATCTATTATCACACACAGATATATTGGATCCATTTTTCACTGAAGTCACTTTATTTATTGGTTTTATTTTCGTTTATTCATCTGATCATTTACTTCACTTATCAATTGTCAATTTTTTTCTGATTTGTGGCTGATATCGTTTGGATACTACTTTATCCAATTTGGCTACTTTTTGTTCACTAAGCACTTTATATTTATAGCACTATTTATATTTCTTGATTGTGTCATAGGTAGGGTTGAGCGAACACGGACTGTATTATTCGTGTTCGTACCGAATAATTGTTTTTTTGTTACCCGAACACGGACCCGAAAACTTTACTGTATGTTCGGGTAAAAATCCGTGTTCGGTCGTTTTATTTCCGGGTTTTACATGCATTGGCGCGCTTTTCATGGCGGGCTTTCAACAGCCAATCAACAAGAGTTTAACTGGTGTGCCTTAAGCCATCCCAGCCATGCCTACAAATGTATTAGTAGCTGTGATTGGCCATCTGAAGCATGTGACCAAGTATTTATAAGTCCGAGGCAGCGCCGCTGCGTCATTCTGCTGTGTTAGTTCAGGGACAGAGCAAACATCATACGTGCTGGCTGCTGATTAGGGACAGACAGGCAAAAAAAAACATTTGTGTCCGTATAGAATTGTTAGGAGTGTGTTAGGCAGGGCGAGTTGTAGGACATTTTAGGGAGAGGCTGCTGATTTTTAGGGTCAGTGTTCTACAATCGATTTTGCAGTGACCGATCTTATCAATCCTTTTAGGGAGAGGCTGCTGATTTTTAGGGTCAGACAGTGTGTTCTACAATCGATATTGCTGGGTGGGGTTTGCAGTGACCGATCTTATCAATCCTTTTAGGGAGAGGCTGCTAATTTTTAGGGTCAGACAGTGTGTTCTACAATCGATATTGCTGGGTGGGGTTTGCAGTGACCGATCTTATCAATTATTTTAGGGAGAGAGGCTGCTGATTTTTAGGGTCAGTTTTCTCGATTTTGCTGTGTGGGAGGGGTTTTCAGTGAACGATCTACGATCTTATCAATCCATTTAGGGAGAGGCTGGAGATAGGCAGGTGTCAGTGGTCCACATCGATTTTGCTGTGTGTGGGGTGCAGTGAACACAATTTTTTTGCCCACTGAGGAGGAGGGAGAAAAGTATTTTTCTATCAGTCACTGTGTGCAGCGTTTTTCCTTCAGCTATGCTGTGCTGACTGATCATACACTGCTGTGTTCAGTTCACATGTGCTATTATTGAGTGGTTTCAAAATTCATACACTTTTTTCTATTCCACTATTCAATATACAGCCTTGGGTTAAAAAAAATTAAATTGTGGCCTGCAGCAGAGCTGAATGATATTTGGGGTTTTTGGGGTTCATCTCATACTTCTGAGGATTTGAGGGTGCTGCCTGTTCCAAACTCCTCCTACTCCTCATCCAGCCTTTTAGGGGTACAAACAATAGTAATTGGGGCCTAGTGTGGTTTTGTACGTGTGAGATACATACAGTTTTTTTGATCATATTTTCTATTCCGCTATTCAATAAAAACCTTTGGGGAACAGTTAAATTGCGGGATAGTCTGTGTTGGTACGTGTGAGATCCACCTTTCCAAGTTTTTGGGGTTCATCTCATGCTTCTGAAGATTTGAGGGTGCTGCCTGTTCCAAACTCCTCATACTCCTCATCCAGCCTTTTAGGGGTACAAACAATAGTAATTGGGGCCTAGTGTGGTTTTGTACGTGTGAGATACATACACTTTTTTTTATCATATTTTCTATTCCGCTATTCAATAAAAACCTTTGGGGATCAATTATATTGCGGGATAGTCTGTGTTGGTACGTGTGAGATCCACCTTTCCAAGTTTTTGGGGTTCATCTCATACTTCTGAAGATTTGAGGGTGCTGCCTGTTCCAAACTCCTCCTACTCCTCATCCAGCCTTTTAAGGGTACAAACAATAGTAATTGGGGCCTAGTGTGGTTTTGTACGTGTGAGATACATACACTTTTTTTGATCATATTTTCTATTCCGCTATTCAATAAAAACCTTTGGGGAACAGTTAAATTGCGGGATAGTCTGTGTTGGTACGTGTGAGAGCCACCTTTCCAAGTTTTTGGGGTTCATCTCATACTTCTGAAGATTTGAGGGTGCTGCCTGTTCCAAACTCCTCCTACTCCTCATCCAGCCTTTTAGTGGTACAAACAATAGTAATTGGGGCCTAGTGTGGTTTTGTACGTGTGAGATACATACACTTTTTTTGATCATATTTTCTATTTCGCTATTCAATAAAAACCTTTGGGGAACAATTAAATTGCGGGATAGTCTGTGTTGGTACGTGTGAGATCCACCTTTCCAAGTTTTTGGGGTTCATCTCATACTTCTGAAGATTTGAGGGTGCTGCCTGTTCCAAACTCCTCCTACTCCTCATCCAGCCTTTTAGGGGTACAAACAATAGTAATTGGGGCCTAGTGTGGTTTTGTACGTGTGAGATACATACACTTTTTTTGATCATATTTTCTATTCCGCTATTCAATAAAAACCTTTGGGGAACAGTTAAATTGCGGGATAGTCTGTGTTGGTACGTGTGAAATCCACCTTTCCAAGTTTTTGGGGTTCATCTCATACTTCTGAAGATTTGAGGGTGCTGCCTGTTCCAAACTCCTCCTACTCCTCATCCTGCCTTTAGGGGTGCAAACAATAGTAATTGGGGCCTAGTGTGGTTCTGTACGTGTGAGATACATACAGTTTTTTGGATCATATTTTCTATTCCGCTATTTAATCAAAACCTTTGGGTATAAACAATTAAATCGCGGGATAGTCTGTGTCGGTACGTGTGAGATACACCTTTCCAATTTTTGGGGCGCATCTCATACTGCCGACAATTTGAGGGTGCTTCAGTCTGCCGCCTGCCTGTTCCGAACTCCTCCTACTCCTCATCCTGCCTTTAGGGTACAAAAAATTGTAATCGGGGCCTAGATTGTGTTTGTACGTGTGAGATACACCGTTTTGTAAAATTTCTCCTATTCCGCTATTCAATATACACCCTGTTTGAGTGTAAAAAATTAAATTGCGGGATAGTCTGTATCGCTACATGTGAGATACACCTTTTTAAATTTGTTTGGCGCATCTCCTTCTACCGCCGAGGATTGCAGGGCGCTTCAGTTTGCCTCCTGTTCCCAACTCCTCCTACTCCTCTTCCTCTTCCTGCCTTTAGGGTACAAAAAATTGTAATCGGGGCCTAGTCTGTGCTTGTACGTGTGAGATACACCGTATTATAACATTTTTCCTATTCCGCTATTCAATATACATCCTTTTGGAGTGTAAGAAAATAAAATTACGGCATAGTCTGTATCAGTACGTGTGAGATACACCTTTTAAATTTGTTTGGCGCATCTCTTTCCACCGCCAAGGATTGCAGGGCGCTTCAGTTTGCCTCCTGTTCCCAACTCCTCCTACTCCTCTTTCTCATCCTCCCTTTAGGGTACAAAAAATTTTAATCGGGGCCTAGTCTGTGTTTGTACGTGTGAGATACACAGTTTTTTTATCCTTTTTCCTATTCCGCTATTCAATATACACCCTTTTGGGGTAAAAAACATTAAATTGCGGCATAGTTTGCATATTTGACTGTCAGATACACCCGTGCGATACTGTTGTTTTTTTGTTCCGCTATTGAATAAACACCTTTCTAGGGCAAGATCATAAATTAGAGAAATATGAGGAGACCGTCAAATAGGGGCCGTGGCCTGGGTCGTGGTGCTGCTGGTAGAGCTCCTGTTGCAAGGAGAGGATGTGGTCGATCTGTGCCAGCTACACGCACAAGTGAAACACCTTCCTCAAGTGTGAGTAGGCGACAGAACCTGCAGCAGTATTTGGTAGGGCATAATGTGCCTCTAGACGTGATGAGGCCTGAAGAAGTACAGGCGATAGTAGATTGGGTTGCTGACAGTGCCTCCAGTTCCTTCACATTGTCTCCCACCCAGTCTACTGCAGAAAGGTTAGAGTTGGCACCTGCAGCCAATGTCCAACCGTCTTTCACCTCACCCCCTTGGAAATCAGGCAAGCAGTCTGAGCCCCAAGCCATACAGCAGTCTCTTCTTCTTTTTGAGGACTCTGTTAGCAGGGTTTCCCAGGGCCATACCCCGATATATCAGAGCTGCTCCAGAAAGTGCGGGCCGTCTGTGCGCACTTTAGGCGTTCTCACCCTGCTGCTGCTCGCCTGTCAGCGCTGCAGCGTAACTTCGGCCTTCCCGCTCACCGCCTCATATGTGACGTGCCCACAAGGTGGAACTCCACCTTGCACATGCTGGAAAGACTGTGCGAGCAGCAGCAGGCCTTAGTGGAGTTTCAGCTGCAGCACGCACGCGTGAGTCGCTCTGCGGAACAGCACCACTTCACCACCAATAACTGGGCCTCCATGCAAGACCTGTGTGCCTTGTTGCGCTGTTTTGAGTACTCCACCAACATGGCCAGTGCCGATGACGCCGTTGTCAGCTTAACTATCCCACTTCTATGCCTCCTTGAAAAAACAATTCGGGCGATGATGGAAGAGGATGTGGCACAGGATGAGGAGGTGGAGGAGGAGGATGAAGAGGTAACATTTCCAAGGCTTTCAGGGCAGTCATTCACAAGGGGCTCTGAGGGTGGGTTCCTGCACACACAAACGCCAGGGACACAATTGTCCAGCAGGGGCACAGTTCTGGAGGATGAGGAGGAGGAGCTGGAGGAGGAGATGGAACCATGTTCACAGCAGGGTGGCACCCAGGCCAGCTCATGGCCATCACTGGTGCGTGGCTGGGGGGATACAGAGGACACGGACGATACACCTCCCACAGAGGACAGCCTTTCGTTGCCTCTGGGCAGCCTGGCACACATGAGCGATTACATGCTGCAGTGTCTCCACAACGACCGCCGAGTTGCCCACATTCTAACTTGTGCTGATTACTGGGTGGCCACGCTGCTGGATCCCCGTTACAAGGACAACGTACCGTCCTTAATTCACTCACTGGAGCGCGATCACAAGATGCGCGAGTACAAGCGCACGCTGGTAGACGCGATGCTGCTGGCATTCCCACCTGACAGCGGGGCCACAGTGGAAGCACAAGGCAGAGGAGGAGGAGGAAGAGGTCACCAACGCAACCAGGGCACCGCCAGCACCTCAGAAGGCAGGGTTAGCATGGCCGAAATGTGGAAAAGCTTTGTCAGCACACCACAACAAACAGCAGCACCAGCAGCTCATATGGAACGTCTTAGCAGGAGGCAGCATTTCACCAACATGGTGGAGCAGTATGTGTGCACACGCCTAGATGTACTGAATGATGGGTCTGCCCCCTTCAACTTCTGGGTCTCCAAGTTGGGCACATGGCCTGAGCTTGCCCTTTACGCCTTGGAGGTGCTGGCGTGCCCTGCAGCCAGTGTATTATCTGAACGGGTATTTAGCACGGCTGGGGGCGTTATTACAGACAAGCGCAGCCGCCTGTCCAGAGACAATGTGGACAAGCTCACGTTCATTAAAATGAACCAGGCATGGATCCCACGGGACTTTTCCGTACCTTGTGCAGATTAGCGATGGATACCGACCTTACCCAGCCATTGTTCTATTTTTGCTCTTTCTCACTCTTTTGGGGTGTACCCTCATTTAAAATTTCTGAAAAGAAGCAGTGTTGGCTACCTCGTCCTCCTCAGGGCCAGATTAACGTAGGGGCTATTGGAGCTGCAGCTCCAGGCCCCTACCTTTATATAGGCCCCGGGTTGGCCATATTCACTGTTACCGCTCTTCTGTCACTTGTAAACACAGAAGTCTGGCTTCTATGCTCGCTTCTCCAGGCAGCTCCCTCAGAACCTCCCCACACGGCACGAAGGCCGGACATGGAGGGACAGTTGCCGATGCATGGATGTGTTTATGGGCTTCAGAGACAGCATCCCATGTTGAATTAGGCATGCATGGCTGCATCCTTCCTCCTCTGGGTGCATGCCAAGGCACGGCCCTTAAGGCCCTTCAAAATCCTCAGCACCAAGCCCATGATGCTCTTAATCCGGCCCTGGTCCTCCTCCACCGCTGCTTCCACCTACACCGCCCATAGGTGTGCGCAGCCTATTGCATTAGGGTGTGCACCCCAAAGTTTAAATACACATGCATGTGTTTGCCTACATGTACATGGCCCCGATACATTACTCTCCCTGCTGGCAAAGTGAAATAGAGCAGAGCAGGTCCGAGGGAGATCTTTCCCATCTCCTCACTGGCAAACAGAGCGATAATGCTATGTGCCCTAGGTGATTAGGGTGTGCCCAGGCACATCCGGCACACCCTGTGCGCACGCCTATGAGACCGCCACATCCACCACCACCTCAACCTCCCTCCTACTCGATATGGGCCTCGTCCTTCAGAGAAGAAGAACATTGTTTTATTTTTCTTTTTTTTTTTTTTTGTTGTTTTAAGTTATTTCCCTATCCACATTTGTTTACAGAGCACTTGCCATGCTCTTAACTACGTTTTGCTGCCATTTGCAGCACTCTAGCCCTTTCCATTGGTGTTTTAGAGCCATTTTAGTGCCTGAAAGTTTGGGTCCCCATTGACTTCAATGGGGTTCGGTGTCCGGGAAAAGTTAGTCAAAAGTCCGGGACACGTACCCGGACTTTTTTTTAAAGTTCGGCCGAACCCGCCGAACACGGACATCCAGGTGTCCGCTCAGCTCTAGTCATAATATTCACCATCATTATCACTCATTGCACTATTTTTTATATTGCTGATTGTTTCTGTTATATGATTGCAATATATCTATTGCAGTGTTAGCTATTCAATCAGTACTACACTCTTATACCTCAATACTTTTAGGCAGCGCCCCCCACCTCACCATCCCCACACTTTTACTGAATACAGACTGCATAGTCTATATTTTTGAGGTAGGCTGCAGCCAATTACCATCTCCATAAGCGTGGAATTCCCTATCTATATTATTAGCAGCAAATTGTGTTAACCTTCTTTGATTAAAAAAATACTGTGCTATATTTGTAGAGGAATTTGTTGTGGTAGTATACGCACATTTTATGTGATAAACACTAATATTTCTTTCTATAGGTAGGGTATAGGTGGTTCATAAGCTTGCTAGTTTATTATATGCTTGGGAACTCTGGAAGAAAGAGGTTTGTGTATCTGTCTCCTTCCACAAGATAGCAATGTCTTAGAAATCTCATAGATTGATCGGGTATTTGCTTGTTCATTGTATATTACAGAAAGCCTATCATAGAGCAATGACACCATGGTGTTGATTTACTAAACCTAGAGAGTGTACAATCTGGTGCAGTTTTGCATGGTTAACAATCAGCTTCTAACTTCAGCATGTTCAATTTGACAAAAAAATCTGGAAGCTGATTGGTTTCTATGCAGAGCTGCACCAGATTTTGCACTCTCCAGTTTTAGTAAATCAACTCCCATGGATCTGAGCCTGCCACAATATTTGGGATTGATGGTTGGATTATCTAATCAATAAAGACACTGAGAGATTTAGGAAATGCCGGAAAAAAATTCCTGACAGTATTATTTTTCATTGCAGATAGTGAAAACTGCTTCCAATGTCCTGATGAAGAGTGGCCCGATGAGAAGAAAGTAAAATGTGTTTCCAAAACATATGAATTCCTGTCCTATGAAAATGATGTGCTGGTTTTAGTTTTTTCATTAGTGTCTTCATTATTTTCAGTCATTACATTATTTGCATTGAAAAACTTTATTTATCATTGGGACACTCCAATTGTAAAAGCCAATAACCGCACTGTGAGCTTCATCCTCCTGACCTCCATCTTGCTGAGCTTCCTCTGTGTCTTCTTCTTCCTCGGACGTCCTGTGGATATAACCTGCATACTGAGACAAACTTTATTTGGCATCTTCTTCTCCATCGCTGTCTCTTCTGTTCTGGCCAAGACCATTATTGTCTTCATTGCTTTCAAAGCCACCAAACCTGGCAGTCCCTGGAAAAAATGGGTCACAGTCAAAGTATCTAATTCTTTGGTCCTGACCTGTTCTTCTGTCCAAGTTCTGATCTGTGTTATTTGGCTGTCAGTGTCTCCTCCCTACCAAGAGTATGACATGCGCACCTATCCTGGGAAGATCATCATTCAGTGTAATGAAGGGTCAGTTATTGGGTTCTACTCTATGTTGGGTTATATGGGGTTTCTGGCAGCTGTGAGTTTTGTTCTGGCTTTCATGGTGAGGACATTACCGGACAGTTTTAATGAGGCCAAGTACATCACCTTCAGCATGCTGGTGTTCTGCAGTGTCTGGATTGCCATGATCCCAGCCTATCTGAGCACCAGAGGGAAATACATGGTGGCTGTGGAGATATTCGCCATACTGACTTCCAGTGCTGGATTGTTAGGATGTATATTTTTTCCTAAATGTTATATTATAATTTTCAGACCTGAGCTGAACACTAGATTGTATAAAATGAATACTCCATTAGGTGGTCAGAATTATCAGTAGAGTTTTTACAATGTACAACAGAAGAATCCCTTCTACTGATGTGTGACTTCTTAGTTATGGTTAATTATACATAGTACAAGATTACAAGCTCTCTTTAAATAACACGAGTCATAGTTGTTATTATGCTAAAAATGTTCACATCTCACATTAATTACTTGATAGTAACTTTAACTATATTCATTATTTTGTTTAAAGATAATCTTTCTCTTGAAAATGTTTCATTTGCAATTTTATGTAGGTGTGGAAAAGATATTTTTCCACATGGAATGGATATTGAAATAAAAACAAAATCTCACCTTGCTTACCAGTGCTCATTTACTTGATTCCTCCTCCATATCCATCCACAATACCCATGTAGTGTTGATAAGCATGTGTCGTCCTCCGCTGTAACAGTACTTGTGTCTATCAGGCAGTTTCTTGGCTTAAGTGATGTTACATGGCTGGAAGAGGGACATCACTGCTCCTCCAGAGTCCCCACACTAGTCATTCCAGTGCCACTTGCTCAGGAGGAAGGACTAGGGCTTAATGACAGAGTGAATATAGAGGTGTAGGATAGGGTTTTTTTCTAAGAAACCAGTGTCCCTCCAACAACGCATTAGCAAGGTAATAGTGTGTCCCCATTGGATACATTTCTCCTCAATTCCTGTCTATTGGCTTGGTGACAGTCTTGACAAGAAATTATCGAAATCTGTTTGCAACTTATAGCAATAGTACTGCCTTTGACAATGATTGTAACATAGATTGTGTAGAACCATTATGAAGCAGGAAGACACGTTTTAAAGGAATCTAATATGATCCTTCTGCTACCTACTAGCTACAGTACATTACAAATTTCCCAGACCAGCTTACTTGGTGATAAATGTACAGTACCGGACATGTTCCTCTCAAGGTAAAATTCCTGTATTGATGTTGGTTAAAATAATGGGTTCAAGTCACTTGCTTTGGTTTTGAAGGTTTATTTCACATGTGCCTAATGACATGGGAAAGAGGGTGAAGGGAGCAAAGGATACACGCAAGACTCATCCCTAGATAGTAAGCATTAAGCTGAAAGCTTGAAAATGACTTGCTAAGCTATTGCTAGACTTGCCAGGCTTCACAAGGTTTTAACATACACAAAAAAACAGCTTCACACAATAGCGAATAACAATGTACAACCGTACAACAAAGTCGAGATATGGGCTAGGATTGAACAGAGCCAGATGACCACACATTGAGGCATTAGCCCGCATCCTGGGATGCTACAAAATAATCATAAAGAGCATAACATTACAACCCAACCTCATACAATTAGGGGGGGGGGGGACAGGAGTTAAGATCTCTAGTACATATCAGTATCAGCACATCACAGTACCATTAGCATACCTTCTGAAATAAGTTACCTCAGCTATAGTAAGCTGGAGTCCGGACTTAGCTACCATACCACTCTGCCCAGGGATGCCAGAATGTAATCATTTTATGGCAGTTGTCAGAGGCCAGGGCATACATTTTCTCATACACATATTGTTGATGTGAGTAAGTACTTCACTAAGCGAGGGAACTCTTATAGACTTCCAGTTCCTTAATAGGGTAAGCCTAGCTGCCAGGAACAGATTAATAATTGTCGTTCTCAGGGGATATGAAATCAGATCAATACCCAAGTTTAGTAATGCTAGTTCAGGGGTCAATTGTGGTAGTATACCACTAATATCTAATATAATTCGAAAGACCTTCAGCCAGTAGGTGGCCAAACATCTGCAGGACCACGGAAGGTGGAACAGTGTGCCCACCTGCCCACAGCATGCCAGCAAAGATTTGATGTATGGGGATAAAACTTGGCTAAGCGAGATGGGGTCAAATACCAGTGATAGGTAATTTTATGCATCATTTCCCACATATTCAAATACTTAGTGAAAGAGTATACAGCCGTTGTTGCATTCTGCAATTGTTTTAATGTATATTGCGTGGCCAAATCTCGTTCCCACGCAAGGTGGGAATTATTTTTGACAAAGGTCATTTTGTCTCCTAGGTGAAGGTATATTAAAGATATCCCTTTCTCGGCAAGGGCAGGGGCTTGTAGAAAATTGGCTATTTTAGTCGGGATAAGACAGTGTTTTTTGGGGCAAGAACGCAGTAGGGAGGAAATTTGCATATATGTAAAATATTCATTGTGTGGAAGGTCATAAACACTTTGGAGCTTTGAAAAGGGTTTAATCGTGTCATTTTCCAATAAGTCCTGGACAGTATCTATTCCTCTTTCTAGCCATAGTCTAAGGTTGATGTTAGGGATCACCAGGGAGCACACTTCCAGGGGTACTGGAATGGCATCCACAATGCCACTCCTCGCAGAGATGGTTAGGTGGCTCCAGACCTGCAATATGGCCCGAACTGGCAATGGAAGGTCTAAATGGGAGAATTTTTTTAAACGGCTGAGAAAGTAGTAAAGCGCATAGGTGTTTGCCCGGCGTTAGGTCAGATTCAAAGTGCACCCAAGAAGAGCATGGGGATGGCACGAACCAACACCTCAGTTGGGTTATGATAGAGGCCAAATAGTATTCTAGAGATTTACATGTCCCAAGCCCTCAGCCCTCCTGTGATGGGTAAGTTTGCTAAAAGCACATCTAGAGCGCTTATTTTGCAAAAGAAATTTATTGACTGTAGTCTGTAGTTTAGCAAGGAACTACCTGGGGAGAAGGATCGGCAGCGTCCGAAACAGGTAGAGGAGTCTAGGTAGGACTAGCATTTTGAAGGCCACCAAGCCTAGCCATGATAGCTCTACCTTGGAAATGCTCAACAAATGAGTTTGTAGTTCGGCCAGAAAGGGGGAGTAGTTAGCTCTAAAAACAAATCATTCGCTCTCGTGAGCTTTATCCCTAAATAGTCTATACTTACGTCTCTTCATAGTAAAGGGTAGAGTGATTCTAACCTCAATTTCACCTCTGCAGCGATCCCTAGGTTTAAGATATGGGATTTAGTAGCATTCAGCTTGTAGTAGGACACTTCCTGGAACAATAGTAAGGCATCATAAACTTCCTTAAGGGAAGATTCCATGTCTGACAGCATCAGAAGAATGTCATTGGCAAATAGGCCAATAACATGAGGTCGGCCTGCTATTTCAAGTCCTCTGATGTTGGGATGGGATCTGATATAGAAAGCCAGGGGTTCAATTAGTAAGTTGAATATCAACGGGGATAAAGGACACCCTTGCCGGGTACCGTTGGTAATAGAAAATGACCGAGATAGCATGCTGCCCGTGTACACTTGGGCAGAGGGCTCAGTATATAAGGCTGGCATGGATGACAATATTTGACCTTTGAACCCAAATTTTTGCAATACTTTCAACAGGTAACCCTGTGAATGCGGTCAAATGCTTTTTCTGTGTCTAAAGCCAAAAGTATAGAGGGCGTCTTGGAGATGTTAGCAAAATGAATCAAATCAATAACCCTCCTGGTGGCATCGGTAGCCTGCCTGCCCCTATTAAAGCCAGTCTGATCTGGGTGCACCAGGTCCAGCAGCACTTCCGCCAGTTTAGAAGCCAACAGTTTTGCATACAACTGAGATCGGTCTAAAATTTTGGGGAACGTCAGCTGATTTACCCAGCTTTCTGGTAATTTTCCCAGCCTAGGCAATGTCACTATAAGAGCATCTAACATTTCTTTAGGGAAGGAGGACGAGACAACAGCAGACTTAAAAACCCCACATAAATAGGGGGATAGTATGTCTCGGAACGATTTGTAATATTCTCCGGCATAGCCATCAGGGCCAGGACATTTGTTGCACGGTAGTGATCCTATAAGTTTAGAGATTTCAGGGATCATAAAGGGAGAGTTAAGTTTTTGTAGCTGAGCGTCAGACAGTCTAGGAAGATTGACTCAGTCCAAGAAGTTATAATCATAGTCGGAGTGGTTTGGGGAGTGTGTATGCCCATCTCCAGGTTATATAGTGACCCATAATGGTCACTTAAAGTGTCAGCTATGTCTTGGGGGTTGTAAGCTTTGGTTCCAGTGGCATGGTGGGAGAGGTGGTCAATCTTGGTCTTGTTTCTATGTTCCTGGAGCCTGCGGGTCAAAAGCTTGCCCGCTTTATTTCCACTAACATAGTGAGTAATTTTTAGATGTCTAATAGATTTCTCATACGATTCTATCAGGAGGTCTCGGAGATCATTCCTAAGGGATATCAAGCGAACCGAAAGGTCAGGGATCGGATTAAGTTTGTTTTGATTTTCATGTGTTTTAATATCTGATAGAATAGAATATATACGCTGCTGCCTTGCCCGCCTAACGCTAGAGCCCAGATTTATAAATATGCCACATATGTATGATTTGTGGGTATTCCACAGGATGCAGGGGTCCTCAACAGAGCCATCTTTCGAATCAAAAAAGGCTTTTAGGTTGCTTTCCAAGGTACCTCTGGTGTCAGAGCATTGTAGCAATGACTGGTTAATTCGCCAAACAAATGCTGAAGTGGGTGGAAAGGAGTCACCAAGGGTGAGCATCAGAGGCGCATGGTCAGACCAATAAATTTCACCAATCTCAACTGCCTGAACTTTCTGCAGAAGCCACCTATCTGTTAAGAATAGGTTGATCCTGGAGTAGGAGCTATGGGCAGTGGAGAAGTAAGTGTAGTCTTTCAACAGTATGAAAGCAGCGGCAAGTATCATATAAATCACAGTCAGGGCCGGCCTTTGGGGTGTGTGAGCTGTGCGGCCGCACAGGGCGCCATGGGCAACAAGGGCGCCGTGCGGCCATCACAGCTCGCAGAAGATCAGGCAATTCAGGCCGCTCAGTGGGAGGTAAGCGGCGACCGCAGCCTGGACAGGGTTAAGCGGCTGTGCCTCGGTCACCTCACCTACTGCTGCAGACAGTCTGAGGCGAGCTATGTATCACACACAGCTCAGCCTCCGATCCACGGTGACAGATCCCTCCTCCCTGCAGGGATCGTCAGCTCCTCCTCGCCCCGCCCTTATCCTCCTCCTCCCACCCCGTCCACACTCCCCGGGGATGTGTGGGCGGGAAGTTTAAAGAAAAAAAAAAAAGGCTGAGTGCAGACAGCGTGAGGTAAGTGAGGTCTCCTGATGTGGGGGGCTCTGTGTGAGGGGGGCTCTCTGATGTGGGGGGCTCTGTGTGAGGGGGGCTTTGTAAGAGGGGCTCTGTGTGTGTGGGGGGGGGCTCTGCTGTAAGGGGGCTTTTTGTAGGGTTTTTGTAGGGGGTTTGTGATGTAAGGGGGGCTCTCTGATGTGGGGGGCTCTGTGTGGGGGGGCTCTGATGTAAGGGGGCTTTGTGTGCGGGGTCTGTGATGTAAGGGGGCTCTCTGATGTGGGGGCTCTGTGGGGGGGGGGCTCTGATGTAAGGGGGCTTTGTGTGGGGGGTCTGTGATGTAAGGGGGGCTCTCTGATGTGGGGGGCTCTGATGTAAGGGGGCTTTGTGTGGGGGGTCTGTGATGTAAGAGGGGCTCTGTGTGGGGGGGCTCTGATGTAAGGGGAGTCTCTGATGTGGGGGGTCTCTGATGTAAGGGGGGCTTTGTGTGTGTGTGTGTAGGGGGTCTCTGATGTTAGGGGGGCTTTGTGTGGGGGGTCTCTGATGTGTGGGGGCTCTGTGTGTGGGGGGTCTCTGATGTAAGGGGGGCTTTGTGTGGGGGGTCTCTGATGTAAGGGAGGCTTTGTGTGGGGGGTCTCTGATGTAAAGGGGCTCTTTGTGTGGGGTCACTGATGTGAGGGGGGCTCTTTGTGTGGGGTCTTTGATGTGAGGAGGGCTCTGTGTGGGGGGTCTCTGATGTTAGGGGGGCTTTGTGTGGGGGTCTCTGATGTAAGGGGGGCTTTGTGTGGGGGTCTCTGATGTAAGGTGGCTCTTTGTGTGGGGTCTCTGATGTGAGGGGGGGCTCTGTGTGGGGGTCTCTGATGTTAAGGGGGCTTTGTGTGGGGGGTCTCTGATGTAAGGGGGGCTTTGTGTGGGGGGTCTCTGATGTAAGGCGGCTCTGTGTGTGGGGTCTCTGATGTCAGGGGGGCTTGGTGTGGGGGGTCGCTGATGTGAGGGGGGCTCTGTGTGGGGGTTCTCTGATGTGGGGGTCTCTGATGTAAGGGGGGCTTTGTGTGGGGGGTCTCTGATGTGTGGGGGGTTTCTGATGTAAGTGGGGCTTTGTGTGGGGGGTCTCTGATGTAAGGGGGCTCTGTGTGTGGGGTCTCTGATGTGAGGGGGGCTTTGTGTAGGGGGTCTCTGATGTGAGGGGGGCTTTGTGTGGAGGTCTCTGATGTGAGGGGAGCTTTTTGTGGGGGGTCTCTGATGTGAGGGGGGCTCTGTGTGGGGGTTCTCTGATGTGGGGGTCTCTGATGTAAGGGGGGCTTTGTGTGGGGGGTCTCTGATGTAAGGGGGCTCTGTGTGTGGGGTCACTGATTTGAGGGGGGCTTTGTGTATGGGGTCTCTGATGTAAGGGGGCTCTGTGTGTGGGGTCTCTGATGTGAGGGGGGCTTTGTGTGGGGGGTCTCTGATGTGAGGGGGGCTTTGTGTGGTGGGTCTCTGATGTGAGGGGGGCTCTGTGTGGGGGCTCTCTGATGTAGGGAGGCTCTAAATTAAGGGGGACTTTGTGTGGGGGGTCTCTGATGTAAAGGGGGCTCTGTGTGAGGGGTCTCTGATGTAAGGGGGGCTAAGTTATTAGTGATCATAAAAAGAAAAGTAAAATAAAGTGCAAAAAAGGTGCAATAAAATGCGCGCGCGCGGGGGGGCACCACAGGATTAGCTCGAACAGGGTGCCTGAACACCGAAGGCTGGCCCTGATCACAGTCATGTAATGGCTACTGTAACGACAGAGGGTTGCGTTTACATAGAGAGGTAGAGTCAATTTGGGGATTCGGTGTCAAGTTGAAGTCTCCACACAAGAGAGTCAATCTTTGCTTAATGGTCTCAACTTTCCATATTAGTTTCCATAGAAAACGGAGCTGATGGGTGTTAGGGGCATACAGATTAACAATGGTGTATGTGGAGGAGTTGATCGTATAGACCAGAATAAGATACCTGCCCGCTGGATCTTCGACCTTGGATAACAGTTTAAAGGAAAGAGAGTCTCTTGGTGCTATTAGGACTCCCCTTTTTTTGCTGGCATTGAAGCCATAAATATGTGTGGGAAACTGTTATGGAGACCTGGTGAAAATGAGTCTCCTGGATTCAGAGAATATCTGCTTTTTGATTCATGGACTCCCGCCAGAGGAATTTCCGTTTGGCAGGGTGGTTTAAACCCCTGACATCCAGGGACATAAGTGTAATCGACATGTCCAACGTAGAAAATCTGTGCTATGAGTGATGCTTTTGAACTTACGAAAGGGAGTCAGGCGATAGGTAGCAGGACCTGGACAATCAGAAGTTGTGATGTCAGCCACTGGAAAGATTCTGATGAAGGGCCTCAAAGCAGTCGAGGCATTATGGTGAACTCTGTATAGGGAAGAACATAGAAAAAACAACGAAACACATGGAAATGGAAAAAGGGTAAGGCATGGTAAAAGGTTGGATCAAAGATCCGTAAGCAGTATAACAGATAACTGCTCCAGTAGTGAGGGGGTCAGTCTACTGGCTAACTGTAAAAAGTCAAGGCCTCCTGTGGAGGGCTATCCAGCCATGTTGGGCAGGGGGGTAAAGGCTTTAGTAGGAGGTGTCCCACACCCCTGGTTCAAGGCACATCTCAGTGGGTAAGATTAGCACAATCTCTCTCTCGCTGCAGGTGGTCTGGGACAATACCCCAACTCTTAAGGAGCTGAATACCCACTTCCAGCGAGGAAATGGAGTGGTGATGGCCATCTTTGGTTACTAAAAGTTTTGTAGGGTTGCCCCATTTATAGACAATAGAGTGATTCCGCAAGGCCTTGGTGATTGTAGTCAGCTTTCTCCGAAGTTGCATAGTGAACTGAGAAAAGTCTGCAAAAAATTGGACGTTGGTATAAGGGGAAGGAAAGGATCCTTGCTTGTGTGAGACCGCCATTAGTTGGTCTTTCACATGGAAAAAGTGGACGTGCAACAGCACGTCTCTGGGCACCTAATCAGGCAGAAAGGACGGTTTGGGTATATGGTAAATTCTGTCAATAAGTAGCTCAGGAATCAGATCAGGTGTGTCTGGTAGCAGAGCTTTGAACAGGTCCAGTGCGTATTGGCTATCTCTGGAGCCTGGACCGATTCAGGAAAGTCTGTAATCTTTAGATTATTCCTTCTGGACCTATCCTCCAGGACCGCTAACTTTGCTTTGATCCAGGTCTGATCCTCTGTTTGTTCCTTATGTGCATCAATCAAATCATTCACAGTGTGGGCAAATTCGTCCATCTTGTTTTCTATATGATCCACCCTGGAGCCCAAAGCGTTAATCTCAGAGGTGAAATGTTTGGTCAGTTGCATTATATCAGAATGGATCGAGCTGCTGAGAGACACCAGGATGTCTTTCATGGTTGTGTCCATCAATGGCTGATTAGAAGTAGGGAAGGATAATATGGAGTCTGGGAGCTCTCTGGTACTGTCCAAAAAAATCAGGGCTATGTAGCTCACCTAGAAATGGTGCCCGGTCATCCAGTCTGGGTCTCGATTTAGAGGGGCTCCTGCTTAGGGGTGTAGAAGCTGTAGGGGATGATGGTAGATTTGGGACTCTCTCGTGGGATAATGCCTCCGCATAGGACCGAGGAGGAGAGTGGTCACTGCTGCGTGTGGAGGCCGGAGAGCTGGCGCCATCTTGGGATTCCCCACCTCCCACCTGGAAGAAGAAGGAGATCAGCTTCCTCGGTTTGGACTGCTCCTTTTATCGGCGCAGCATGGTGGCCCAGGGTGTGGAGAGTCAGCAGGTGGTGGTTAGGGGGAAAAACAAAGCCTCCCTCAGTTGCTTGGGTCTGCTAAGCTGGAGCCTTGCTGGAGCTCAGGAGCTAAGCGTCCGCCATGTTACGCAGCTAGCCACGCCCCCCTTTGCTAACATTTAAATAACATACTGCACTATGAACATTATTCATATTTTTTTATGGTATAATGGTGAAAGAGAGGCAAGCACACTTCAACAAAAATGGGCCCCTTTGGGAACCTACACAGGTATCTTCATAGGTATACAGAGCCTTTTCAGCTTTTGGTGAGTGACTTTAATTTTGAATGAAGGAGGGTCACAGTTGGACTTTATGGACTTCATTTGGTCTTTTATGATTTTATAGAAGCGCTGCAATCTTTAGTATTTTTGGATTGAAGGTAGTGTGTTTTCCTTTATTGCAAGCAGATTTATTTTTCATTCTAAATTGATGAAGAAATTGGATTTTTTACATTTTGTTATTGGATGTTTTATAGCAGAAAGTAAAAAATATTGTTTTTTTTTTTTTTTTCAAAAGTTTCATAGGGTTCCCCCATTTATAGACAATCCGCAAAAAATAAAAACTGCAAAGGTGACCAAATACCACCAGAAGAAAGCTCTATTTGTGGTTAAAAAGGACATCAATATTATTTGGGTACAGCCTCATACCATTTCTCAATTGTCAGTTAATCACTTCTTGCTAATCGATGTACCTGTACCTGTCCCTGTCCCTGTCCCTGTACCTGTCCCTGTACATCGGCTCAGAGAAGTGGTTGTAGCGGGATGATCTGCAGCTGCAGGCATCACCCCGGTACCGTTCTTTAGAGCCGACGGTTGTCTTCCAGGAGATAACAGTCGATGCGGCTCGTTATCCCAGAGAGCAGGAGGGGACGTCCCCCCTCTCCCGCTGCCATCTGCAGCTCTGCCCGGGTCTCCCGTAGCACCGGGGGACCCGAGCAACCAGCGGGCATGTCCGCTGGCTGGTTGGAGTCTCTGATGTATAAACCCGGAAGCGGCGTCATGACGCCACTTACTGTTTACTCAGCGGCTAATGACGCCAAATTTAAAAAACTTTCAGTATTCAAAAATACAGATTTCAGCATTTTGAATACTTTGAAGTGCAGTGGAGGGGTTTGGTTTAGACCCCCGCTCCCTCCATAAAGAGTACCTGTCACTGTCTATTACTGTCACAAGAGATGTTTCCAGATTCCAAAAAAAAAAAAAAACAGTGTTAAAAATAAAAAATGAAATCAAATAAAAAAAAAATGAAAGCGTCCCTGTCGCTGTGAGCTTGCACACAAAAGAAAATGCATATGTAAGTCGTGCCCGCAAATGAAAATGGTGTTTAAACCACACATGTGAGGTATCGCCAGAGCAATAGGGGTCATAAGGTGGGTGAACTTTCTGGAAGTGAAGTGGTTGAACTTTTTTAAAATTTGGAAAAAAAATAAAAATGTATTTTTTTACACAAAGTGGTGAATTTAGTAAGATATTTCTCACACACATCTTGGGTATACAAAGAATTACATCCCTAAACATTGCTCCTCCTCCTGAGTATGGGGATCCCACATGTGTGAGACGTTTTCACCATCTGGACTGATTATGTACCGGACGTTGTATCTTGTGTATCACACAAATCCGCCAATTGTATCAACACCAATGTTTGGTAATGGTCGCCTCTGCACGAGTGATCAGGGAATTTAGCTTAGTGTAGCGTCACCTATAGCACTCCCTGTTTCTATAAGCCAAGCCAGCCTAGCCTACTGGTACATGGCTGCCCCCAGGAATGCCATGTTCCCTGGCCAGGGAGTACAGGAGGCCGAAGAAAGGAAAAACAAAAGAGTCCCTGTGGTTCCAGGAGTGCAGTTGTCCACAGGAGATGTTTGGGACTGGTGTCTCACAGGAACGTAGACAGTAAGATGTGCAGACGGGTCAGTTTATGTACAGGCAGAGACATGGTCAGCATACAGGCAAAGGATCGGTCCAGGCAACAGGAAGAAACGTGAATAATAAACAGGCAAATCAGGAACACTGATTCTAGCTACTCTGGTCTGGCAACAATTTGGCTGGTGCGGTGGTGATCGCAGAACTGTGACTGGCTGCATCTTTAGGGCTCATTCACACATGAGGTTGGAGGATGGTAAAACCCTGTGGTTTAGACATGGTTTTACCACCTCTCAACAACTACCCTCTTTAGCTGTAGAGACAGCGGCTGGGGGTGTACACCCGCCATGGCTGTGATCCTTAGCTTTGCAGAAGTAAGCTGTGGAAGGAAGGAAATGTATGCCCCCCTTATCAACCATATACTGTATGCCTTGGAGACCCCTTTGGCAAAGTACCTTTCCCAATGTTAAGGTGAGGCCTGGTGGAGGTGGGGGTCAGTGAGGGGCTTATATGAAAATATGAGGGGGGGTCTCTGTAACATTTGCCCCCACACATGAATAAGTATCACTCATAAATCCATTGTCACAAACACATAAATCCATTGTCAGTCAAGTTGTCCAGGGATTTAAATCTATGGCAATCACGATGAATGACCCTAGTAGGTAAAACACACCAACCCTTCCATTGATGGTGAGCAGATAGAAGCAGATTGTGTCAGCGGCCAACATTTTTTTTCTTTCTTTCAGCAGGTCAGCAAGCATTGTTCATTGCTATTGACATGGATCTGAATCCCTGGACAATCATTTGCCTATTAGCCTAGAAACGGCCATTACTGATTTCTAAGGTTCATCTCCCATTGTTCCCAGTGGGGTTCCCCAAACCTACTTTGAACCTAACCCAGGTGCATTCAGTGTATCGCTAATCCCAAACAACCTAAATTTTACTATCCATATGCAATGCTATTAAAGCCTTTACAGGTCACTATTTTAGATTTACAGAGGAGGTCTAGTGCTAGAATTACTGCCCATGATCTGACTTTCGTGGTGATACCTCACATGTATGGGCCAAACGCTGTTTGTGTGCGTGCAGGACAGACAGTGCGCACATTTGCGCATAAGTAATTTCTTGTATTTTTTTATGTTTACATTGTTGCTTCATTTATTTATTTATTTATTTATCACTTGTATTGTATTGAATGTAAACATCCTTGTGATAGTAATAGGCATGTGACAGGTACTCTTTAGGGCTCTTTCACACGGCCGCTCCACTTGTCTGCAAATCATCCTATTTTTTTGCTGATGATTTGCGGACATAATGCTTGTCAATGGCATTGCGGATGTCAGCGGAATACCATCCGCTGACATCCGATTTTCTTCCTTTCAGTTCTGTTCCGTTTTTTGGAACGGAACAGAACCCTATTTTTTCATCATGCAAAAAACGGAAAGGAAGGAAAATCAGATGTCAGCGGTGTCATCCGCTGACATCCGCAGTGCCATATACTTACATTATGTCCGCATATCATCCGCAAACGGATGGGATGATATGCGGGCACACGGAGCCGATGACACAAATGTCATCCGCTCCGTGAAAAAAAAAAAAAAAAGTCCCGCAGCGGAGAAAAGCAGCGGAGCGGCCGTCTGAAAGAGCCCTTATGGAAAAATCTGGGTATAAGACCCCAAATATCTCTTCTGCCCTTAAAAGCATTAACCACTTGCCGACCGCCGTACGACTATCTACGTCGGCTGTCAGCCCCTCACAGGCAAACTAACGTAGGGCTACGTTGCTTGCTTGTGAGGGTCTAGGGAGCGAGCGCGCGCCGCCGGAGGCGCGCTCCCGCGTGGTTACGGACCCCCCCGCGCGTGTGACCAGCGGACCCGATGTCCGCCGGCCACTCGGCGATCGGCGGGGTAGAGGGAGAATGTCAGGCAGCTTGTGTAAACAAGCCACCTGTCATTCTCCTCGCTGTAAAGACACTGATCACATGGATCTACTATGTAGATCCGTTGATCAGTGTCCTTACAGCTCAAGCCGCAGCCAATCACAGTAGAAAGCACGCCCCTAGGGACACACACAGCCCCTCCCTCCCAAATAAAGTTAACCCCTTCACTACCAGTGTATTTTTACAGTAACAGTGCATATATATAGCACTGATTACTGTAGAAATGTCACTGGTAACCCCAAAAGTGTCAAAAATGTCAGTCAAGGGTCCGATCTGTCCGCCGCAATGTCGCAGTACCGCAAAAAAATCGCAGATCGCCGCCATTACGCGTTAAAAAAAAAACAACAAAAATGACAAAAATCTTTCCCTTTGTTAGTAAATGCGATAACTTTTGCGCAAACCAATCAAAATACGCTTTTTGTGATTTTTTTTACCAAACATAGGTAGCATAAAACAAATTGGCCGAAAATGTTAAAAAATTTTGATTTTTACATTTTTTTGGGGGGGGAATTTCATATAAAAAAATTTGAAAAATATTGCTATTTTTGCAAAATTGACGCTCTTTTTTTGTTTATAGCGCATGATCAAAAAATCGCACAGGTGATCAAATACCGCCAAAAGAAAGCTCTGTTTGTGGGAAAAAAAGGACGCCAAATTCGTTTAGGTACAGCGTCGCACGACCGCGCAATTGTCCGTTAAAGTCACGCAGTGCCGAATCGCAAAATACCCCCTGGTCGGAATGGGGGTAAAATCTTCCGGGGCTTAAGTGGTTAAAAACATCAAGATCAGTGTTTTCAAACGCTTTGATTTATTTCTTTTTTTAAATGTTGATGTTGACATCCAGGTAAACCAGAAGGTCAGGTTATTACTTCTGGGTTATTATAGCGGAGAGTCGATCAAAGCCGATCCTAGTGGGATGGGAGAACCCGAGCAAGCCGCAGAAGGTGGTTAAAGCAATCCAGTGGCTAATTAACCCCTAGGATTGCTTTTACAAGAGAGCCGACTGCCAGCTCCAAAAAATGGTAATGGGGTGATCCCAGTATAACCATCCAAAATCCAGCATTGTACCGGTACACCGCTGGTCAGGAAGTGGATATGATGTTGTTTGTGTAGAACATATATACAAATTTTCATTCCTATATTTATTTATGTATGGAAAGTTGATGCAATTTATGGTAGGTTTTTTTTTTTTTTGGAGGAAGAGCATTAAAACATTTAATAAATAATTTAAATAGATAAAAAAAAAAAAATGTATACATCAAATTCAGCAAATTCCAGCTGGGATTGGGCTTAGATGGGTATTTAATGAAGTTTATTGTATTATCTGTTACCATTGATACATTGTATGTTACTTTTTTTTTGTTTTTACAAATCTATCTATCTATCTATCTATCTATCTATCTATCTATCTATCTATCTATCTATCTATCTATCTATCTATCTATCTCTCTATCTATCTATCTATCTATCTATCTATCTATCTATCTATCTATCTATCTATCTATCTATCTATCTATCTATCGCGCTCTATCTATCTATCTATCTATCTATCTATCTATCTATCTATCTATCTATCTATCTATCTATCTATCTATCTATCTATCTATCTATCTATCTATCTATCTATCTATCTATCTATCTATCTATCTATCTATCTATCTATCTATCTATCTATCTATCTATCTATCTATCTATCTATCTATCTATCTATCTATCTATCTATCTATCTATCTATCTATCTATCTATCTATCTATCTATCTATGATAATGAATGATTTGATCAGACATAACTTGTGTAGAAGGTTTCTGTATTGGAAGGTATTTTCCTGTCTGTGTGTCTCATGTGCTCCTCGCTGTGCTGGGAGTGTTCAGTGTCAGCGTCCCCCGGGAAGGTACGGATAAAGTTATAATAAACTCATTGTATTCTGCTATGGAAACAACCCCATTGCCATTCATTGTAATCAATAATCATCACTTAGCTGGGAGGGGCCCCAGGGTCTCGGCAGGGAGGAGGGGGAGGAGCTGTGATCTGTCAATGAAGGTGACACCTCTGTAATTATGTATCCAGGTGACACCGTCCTCTGTGTATGGACACAACAATTACTGTGTACTGATAGAATGGTGAGGATGGAGGGTGGGGGAGCGCAGTCTGCCAGCTGCTCATACAATTATTTTCTCTGATCTGATTATACAGATTGACAGACAGAAGACATCCCTGTGTGATTTTAAAAAATAAAGTTTACAGAAAATGAGATTTATGATCAAACTTATATAATTATTGTTAACCAGTTAGGCTCCAGATCCATTTTCACATTCCAGCTATGGGCCTATCCATTCACCAATCACTTTTATTAGTTATGATACAAAAATTAGGAATTTAATTATTTAGTTATTGGGGGGAATGTTTTAATTTGATGATATTGTCACCAAAGAGTGATCTAATTATCTGTTTATTTAAAAGTCAAAATAAGCAAACCAAAAAAATAATAATAATAATAATTGAATTGTTTAATTATTTATATAATAATTTTTCTAGTTTACAAAAAAAAAAAAAAAAAAAAAAAAACGTGTTACAATATTGGGTCCATAAGCAGTCTGATAGACAATGTATTTGACAATGACCCACTCCTCTAAGGTTCAATACTTCTTGCGGGACACTTTTATGTGTCAGTTGGAGGTCACCCTGGCTGGGAACACGGCTCTGCCTGACCTACTAATTAGTAATAATTCAGAGCTGATAGTGGATGTGGGAGAAAGCGATCATTTAGGAAACAGCGATCACGGGACGATTACCTTCACTGTAAGGCACAGAAAAAGCAGACAAGAGGGCGGGACAAGTACATTTCAAAAGAGACATCTTTACCAAACTGGACTCCACACATCATGACTAGGGATCAGCTGTGAGTTCAAGTTGAACCTGAGTTCGGCTCAAACATTGGCTGTTCGCTCATTCATCGAATGAGGAACAAATGTGCTTCTTTGTGGGAAATTTGAGTGCCCGCATCCATAATGCACTGCGCACGCGCGGCGCGTTATGTAATTGACCAAAGCATACACTCTGACCTCCATGCTTTGACCAATCAAATGATCTCTGCTATGATTGGACAAAGGCAGGCTGCCTTTAGCCAATCATGGCTCAGGGGCTAAGTACAAGCCCCACACTATATAAAGGCTGCTCACACGTGTAGTGTGACTGTGCGGGCGAGATAGCAAGTGGTTGAGGCAGGGGGAGGAACATGATTGAGGAAGGGAGAGGAGAGTGATTTGCAGTCTATCAGACAGTGCAGTGTAGTCTAATTAGAGACATCGCTAGCAGTAGTTAGACAGGGAAAAGATTGTGATTGAGGCATTGAGAGGAAAGTAATTTGCAGTTTATCAATTGATTATATATTAGGCCACTGAGTATCTATCGGCCAGTTCAGTATAGAGCATACATTGATCTCTCTCTCTCTCTATATATATATATATATATATATATATATATACAGTGCATTGATGTCATGAACTTGCAATAGCGTTTGGCAGCTTACCTGTTCCTTCATGTCTGCATTAGAGGCCAGATTCCCTTTCTGATTCCTTTTTATCATCTCTCCTTCCTGTTCGGCCCCACCCCAGGCCATCACAGGAAGTCTATATTAACCAGTGCACTGCAGGTCTACTTTGCTGTTCAATAGTGCTTGTTAGTTGTCTTCCTGTCTGCCGTGTGCTTGATCTATCTTTCTGTGTACCGACTTTGGCTTGTCTCTGACTATTCCTGTTTGCCTGTTACCCTGGCCTTCGGCCTGTCCCTTGGTTACCCTCGTCTGCCTGGGGAATCTTGGGCTCACTTTCCGGTCCATCCGCAGCAGTCAGCTATCGGAATCACTACCTTGCGCTGCACCCCTGCCTCCAACAGGGTGCAGTTGTCCCCCACCCTGCACCACTGTAGGATAATCCTATACACATGTGGGGCTGGGTGTGGGAAAGGTGTTTCATAGAGGTCCACATACATGGTTTTTTTCAGATATATGTCTGTGGTTGTATCAATGTACGTCTGTTGTATCAAATTTTAGCAAATGTATCTTAAAATAAAGATGTTTTTTATCTATTTTGCTTGAAAAAATTATTTTGTCTCGTGGGTCGGGATAAACAGCACCGATATAGCCCCCTTATTTAGCCTTGAAACCCTTTTTTTCATGTTTTAAAGCTTGGGAAATATTTTTGTATCCAAATCCAGCTTTAAACTTCTCCACAACAGTATCTCGGACCTGCCTGGTGTGTTCCTTGTTCTTCATGATGCTCTCTGCGCTTTAAACAGACCTCTGAGACGATCACAGTGCAGGTGCATTTATAGGGAGACTTGATTACACACAGGTGGATTCTATTTATCATCATTAGTCATTTAGGTCAACATTGGATCATTCAGAGATCCTCACTGAACTTCTGGAGAAAGTTTGCTGCACTGAAAGTAAAGGGGCTGAATAATTTTGCACGCCCAATTTTTCTTATTTTTTTTTATTTGTTAACAAATTTCGTTCCACTTCATGATCGTGTCCCACTTGTTGATTCTTCAAAAAAAATTACAGTTTTATATCTTTATGTTTGAAGCCTGAAATGTGGCAAAAGGTCAAAAAGTTCATGGGGGTCAAATACTTTCGCAATGCACTGTATAGGACAATTGATTACATATATTAAGTCATTGAGTATCTATCGGTCAGTTCAGTATAGAGCATACATTGATCTCTCTCTATATATAGGACAATTGATTACATATATTAGGCCATTGAGTATCTATCGATCAGTTCAGTATAGCATACATTGATATCTTATATGTATAGGCCACTTGATTATATATCAGGCCATTCAGTACATATCAGCAGTGCATTATATATAGATTAATAGATCATATATTGATCAACCAGTAACAATCCCCCCCCCCCACACACACACACACACACAAACTCCACATCCACGGCCGACAAGGAGAGGCAGATGCTCACAGGCCACAAAAAGAGGGCACGCAGCCTCTGTGCCCACAGTGAAAAGTGGTGGTCACAGACATAGTGCATCCTCTGCAGGCAGGGCACACCCATCCTTTTTTTTCGATGCTGGCCATGTTATTCAGCCACAACATGTAGAAAAGTTGGTGGAATGGATAAATAAGCCATCCTCATCAGTCACTGGAGTCACCAGAACTATTTGATCATAGTGTCAGTGACATACTGCTGGAGGATGGGCAGGAATTTGAAAGCTGTGGTGTTGATTCCCAGGTTGATGGAAGGGAATAACGTGAGCCTAGAGAGAGGGGGTGACAATGACGGACAAGAAACTAGCAGTCATTTTGCCACAGCTGCAGCATACTGCCAAGTTTGCTCCAGTGATGAGGAGGGAGGGGATGATGAGGTCATTGACTGTACTTGGGTGCCTGACAGAACAGAGGAAGAAAAAGTGAAGGAAGGAGGCACAACTCCAACAAGGCAGAATGTGCTCCAGGGGCCGCCATAGGAGTAGCCAACCTATTGCATCACAGCACAGAGCTCCACAGTTGCAGGGTGCTGCAAACTCCCCGCAGACTTCCAAAAGTTCATTAGTGTGGGCTTTTTTCAGCACATGTGCAGTAGACCACAGTGTTGCTGTTTGCAACATCTGCCTGAAGTGGATCAAGCGTGGCCAGAACACAAGCCGCTTGGGAACCACATGCTTTACAAGACATATGATGACCTGCCATGCAGTTCGTTGGCAACAGCACCTGAAAGAGCCACAAGATCAAAACAAGCATACTGCACCTTGCTCCTCATCTGGGATTTCTAACCCTACTATACCTCATGTCTTCTCAAAAACCTGCGTTGAGAGGGATGATGGTATAGCAATGACTGCCACAGAGACTTGCACCCAATCTGCTAACAGTACACCACCACTTGATTTGAGCAGTAGGCAAGTTTTACTACCCCAGTTGCTGAACCATAGAAATAAATACTGTCCCAGCCATCCACATGCTCAGCGTCTTAATGCTAGTTTGACCAACTTGCTAGCATTACAGTTGCTGCCTTTTCATCTGGTAGACTCGGCTCCCTTTCGCAAATTTGTGGAATGTGCTGCACCACACTGGCAGGTCCCAGAAAGGCATTTATTTTTGCGTAAGGCCATTCCGGCTCTCTACCGTCATGTGGAAGGTAGTGTTTTGGCCTCGTTGGACAAAAGCGGAAAGCAGGAAGGTACACATTACTGCTGACTCTTGGTCCAGCAGGCATGGACATGGACATTACATTTATTTTTATGGCACACTGGTAACTCTGCTGGCAGCTGGGAAGCATGCAGGACAGGGTTCGGTGTTTCAGCTTGTTTTGCCACCACGCCTCCAAAAAGCTGGTGCTGGTTCTGCCACATCTGGCTACTCCACCACCTCCTCCTCCGCCTCCATGACCTCTTATGCTCAATTGTCCTCTGCAGCAGCAGTGCTCCCTAAGCGTTGAAGGGGCTACGCAAGCAGTCAGGCTAAAAGATGCCATGCTGTGCTTCAGTTGGTCTGTCTAGGGGATAGGAGTCACACCGGTGTAGAGATTCTGTCAGCTCTGCAGGAGCAGGCTCAGAGATGGTTGACGCCACGACAGCTTGAGCCAGGAATGGTTGTATGTGATAATGGCACCAACCTTCTCTCCGCCCTCCAACAGGGACACTTGACACATGTTCCATGCTTGACACATGTTCTGAATCTGGTGGTGCAGCATTTCTTGAGCAGATACCCGAGCTTCCAAGATCTCCTGAGGCAAGCCAGGAAAGTCTGTGGCCATCTCCGCTGTTCTTTCAATGCCAGTGCTCGCTTATCTGACATTCAAGGGGAATTCAACCTGCCCACTAATCGCCTCATTTGTGACATGGCCACCAGGTGGAACACAACGTTAGCAAATCTGCAGCAGCTGCACACGCAGCAGAGGGCCAACAATCAGTACCTGTGTGAGTATGGCACAAGGACAGGGTCAGGGGAGCTTGGCTTTTTTTTGCTACGCCAATGGTTTTTGATTGAGGATGCATGCATCGTCCTGTCACCATTTGAGGAGGCCACAAGGATGCTGATTTGGGAAGATGCATGCATCAGTGACACTATCCTAGTGACACTAGTCTACCTGCTGGAGCACATGCTGCGTGAAACCATGGACAGGGCACTTGAGGCAGAACAGGGGCAGGAAGAGGAGGACTTCCTTTCCTCACTTGGCCCCCTTTATGCAGATATCATTCCTGCAGGGTCACAAAACACACACAAAGAAGAGGAGGAGGAGGATTTCAGCAGCATGGATGTAGAGCAAGAGGATAGCATACAGCAGTCTTCAAGGGATGGTTTTGATTCCTCAGAAACCCCAGGAGTTGTACGTGGTTGGGGAGAGGTTGCTCCTGCTGACAATGTCATCCTTAGTGACCCAGAGGACTCAGAAGCTCATGCCCCCCGAACTTATGTTGCATGGGCTCCCTGATTCTGCAAAGACTGCGAAGGGACTTGAAAATTCGTGCTATCAAGGAGAGGGATAATTACTGGTTGGCAACCCTTCTTGATCCACGTTACAAGGGTAAAGTTGCAGAGCTCATCCTGCCTTCACAGAGGGAGCAGAGGATGAAACATCTTGAGGAGGCCTTGAAAAAAACATTTGTGTACCGCCTTTCCAGACGGTGGGAGGTCAACATTCTGTGGACGTGTTCAGGAGGCATCGTTCAGCCAAAGGAGGAGCGGTGGAGAAGGCGGCCGGCTGACCGATGCCTTTAAACAGTTCTTTTGTCCTCAGCAGCACCCAAGGCTGTTCGTTTTAAGCAAACATTGGCAGCGTCTCCATCATATGGTGCATGATTATCTAGGCACAACAGCAGACTTGGAGACCTTTCCAGCTGCGCATTCACTGGCTTACTGGGTCTTGAGGATGGACCACTGGCCAGAACTTGCTCAATATGCAATGGAGCTACTGGCCTGTACTGCTTTCAGCGTGCTTTACGAACGGATGTTCAGTGCTGCTGGAGGTTTTGTGACGGACAAAAAAGTGCGTCTGTCCACAGACTCTGTAGACCAGCTGACTTTTATCACAATTAACCAGTCCTGGATCAACAAGAGCTATCAGGCCCCTGATGCTGATGTAACTCATTGAATTTGCTAGGGGTCTGCCATCCCTTGAAGACTGCATATGCTGCCTATCCTATTCCTCTACTTTTATTCTGCTAGCTTCCAACAATGTTTTTGGTTTAGGTCACTACCAATCCCCAAGGCTTAATTTTTCTGCACTTGTATGACAGGTTACAATTGAAATCTTGTATGTAATTTTTAACAGCAGGCCCTGTCCCCTGCTAACTGTGAGGGTTTACGGTGTTCAGGCACCACCAACACCAAAGGCCCAATTTTTGGCACCTGTAGTACATGTAATTTCAAATTTGTATGGAATTCTTACCAGCAGGTCCCATTCCTGCGCCCAGCAATAGTAACTGCAAGGCCTTGGTTACGGTGCTCAGGCACCACCAACAGAAAAGGCCCAATTTTTGGCACCTGTATGACAAGAGTAACTGCAAGGGCTTGGTTATGGTGTCCAGGCACCACCAACGGCAAAGGCCCAATTTTTGGCACCTGTATAGCACATGCAATTTCAAATTTTTATGGAATTCTTACCAGCAGGTCCCATTCCTGCACCCAGCAAGAGTAACTGCGAGGGCTTGGTTACGGTGTTCAGGCACTCCCTACGGCAAAGGCCCAGTTTTTGACACTTGTATAGCACATGCAATTTTTAATATGTATGGAATTCTTACAAGCATGTCCCATTCCTGCACCCAGCAAGAATATCTGCAAGGGCTTGGTTACAGTGTTCAGGCACCACCAACAGCAAAGGCCCAATTTTTGGCACCTGTATAGCATATGCAATTTCAAATTTGTATGGAATTTTTACCAGCAGGTCCCATTCCTGCGCCCAGCAAGAGTATCTGCGAGGGGTTACGGTGTTCAGGCACCACCAACAAACAAGGCACATTTTTTCTGCACCTGTATGACAAGTACATGCGATTTGAAAATTGTATGTATGTTATATATGACATTTTTTGCTTTTGAAATGTCAGTATTGCTGCAGCAGGCTACATACATCATAGAGATGCACTACTTTACAGGCACATTCAGGGTACCTCCCAGGCACAATATTTGAAGGATTTTTTCATTTTTATAGCTTCACTTTAAGCCTCATTAAAATCAGTAAATCAGTGCTCCTTTAAAAACGATCATTTTTAAAAACTTTTTTTCCATTGCTACATATTCCCCAGGACAAGACCCGGACCCCCATAAACTTTTTTGGGGAAATAACTTGCATTTAAGCCTTCAAAATGAGGCAATTTGATTTTCAAGGTTCGAGTCCCATAGACTTCAATGGGGTTTGTTTGTTCGAACGAACTTATCCTCTGTTTGCGGTGTTCTGGTGTGAACCGAACCGGGGGGGGGTGCTCGGCTCATCACTACTAGTTAGCTTTGAAATGGGGATTACTATCCTGGGAGGCTACTTTAACATTGCCCTAAACCCACTTTTAGATACCTCTACAGGTACGTCATCCATACCATACCAAGTTCTTTTCAAAAATCAAAAAATCCCTGCAACAACGATCACTCCACGATTCCTGGAGATTTCAAAACCCAAATGAGAAAGACTATTTTTTCTACTCCCCACCGCACAACAGATACTCCAGGATGGATTACCTGTCCCTCTCCCAAAAGGACCTCCCATATATAACTGACGCATCTATAGAATTAATGCTCCTGTCAGATCACCAACCAATCAAACACTGACCTTACCTGAGAAGACCCCTTTTACCAAAATTTGGCATTTGGACCCTTCTTTACTGACTTCGGAACATGATGTTTCCCAGATTCGCCTTAATATTCAAAACTTTTTCAGTGACAATAACACTCCTGACACCTCTGCGATCTCCCAATGAGAGGCCCACAAATGCACAATTAGAGCCATCCTCCTAGCGTTGAAAGCAACCAAAAATAAAACACAACACACAGAAATGACAGACCTATTGACTAAAATAAGTTCTCTTGAAACGCTTCACAAACAAACTAGAGCCCAACACACCTATCAAGAACTAATCCAGGTCAGGCTGGCCCTACATGAACTTTTAACTGGCAAACATAGGCACAAAGCCATGCTAACACAAAAACTGTTCTATGAACACGGAAATAAATGCGGCAAACTGCTAGCCAGAAGTGTACAAATAAAAAAATCCAACTCCACTATTCATTGCATCAAAGACCCTCAAGGCAGACCCAGCATAAAAACACCGGACAAAGTGGCCTAATTTGAACAATATTATTCTGACCTATACAATTTACACAGGAACAACGACAACACTTAGGGAACTTCTCACAAGTCGACACTGATACAAAAATTCCTCGAGAAACACAGCCCTACCCCAATCTCCACAGACAACGCAAAACTGATAGAAAGCCCCATTTCAGAGACAGAACTCAAATAAGCCATTAAACAATTGAAAATTGGTAAAAGTCCAGGCCCAGACAGGTTCACTGCAGTATATTTTAAAACATTTCTAGATCAACTTAGCGGACCCTTCCTCAAAGCTTTCAACTCTCTGTCTTCCACATCACCCCACTCCCACAGGCTACTGGAGGTACATATAGCAGTTATACCCAAAGCAGGGAAAGATGCGACATTAGTTGTCAACTACTACTACCTACTAAACATGGATGTAAAACTATTTGCCAAGATCCTGGCAAACCGCATTCAACCACTTCTAACATCCCTATTTACGAACGATCAAGTCGGCTTTGTCCCTGGGAGGGAGGCGAGGGACAACACCATAAAGGCGATTAACCTACATCATTGACTCACCACATCCTGCACTCCTGGTTTCTTCTTGTCATTGAACGCAGAGAAGGCATTCAACAGGCTGGCATGGGACTATTTGACAGCAGTGCTCCAGCATTTGGGACTCGGAAATAGGATGTTGACATTTATCATGTCATTATATACCTCCCCCACAGCCAGAGTCCGAGTAAATGGCCACCTGTCGAACGCCTTCACCATCCACAATGGTACAAGACAGGGCTGTCCCCTCTCACCAATTCTCTTTATCCTTACTTTGGAACCCCTTCTGCGATGTCTCAGATCCAACTCAGATGTTAGGAGCCTGAAGGTTAAGGACCGTACCTACAAAATTGCTGCTTTTGAAGATGATATTCTTCTTTTCCTGCAGGACCCTCACATGTCCATTCCCAATCTACTTAAGGAGTTCCAACGGATCTCAAACCTCAAAATAAATTTCTCAAAATCAAAGGCTTTAAATGTCTCTCTCCCAGTTGCAACAGTTTTTCAATGTAAAAATAACTTCCCGTTCAAGTGGAAAACCACTGCACTCAAATATTTAGGTATTTTCCTTCCTACAAAGCTGTGTGACCTTTTTTAAGGAAAATCATTTAACCATATTATGCTCCATTTCTGCAGACCTGAGTAAATGGAACTGCTCCTTTTTCTGTTGGTTCAGTCGAGCAGCTCTAGTTAAAATAAATGTCCTTTCCAAAAAAAAAAAAGAATGTCCTTTCAAGAATTTTATACATCCTTCAGGCGGTCCCCATAGCAATTCCCCTGACATTCTTTACGACCTTTCGGTCTATGTGCATACAAATTATATGGAATAGGAAAAGACCAAGGATTAGTTTTGATCAGCTGACAAGGCCCAAACAAAAAGGTAGCATTGGCATACCCGGCCTGCGAAACTACTATTGGGCATGTCACTTGACCAGAATCGTAGACTGGTCAGTCCACGCTACACTCAAGGCACATTTAGCTCTCTTAAACTTGCTGCCACGCCATGGCTCCTTTATGCTCACTTACCACCATTACCTACGGCTCATCCTTTAAATGGCCATACACTCAGCGCTTTCAAGTCAGTCTGCTCGAAACTTGATCTCTTTAATAATCCAGGGCCCCTAATGCCCATCACAAATAATCCAGCTTTCCTCCCAGGAATAGCAATACCTCACATCCAGCACAATTGGCCATATAACAAAATCCTAGTGAAACATTTCTTCTCAGATGGGATACCCAGAGACCTGAACTCCATCTCCTCACGCAAGATAAATCTTTCCCGTTTTGGATCTACCTGCAAACAAGACACTTCCTAAAGTTACTGACATCTCTGGATCACTTTCCTGTCAACTCACACCATTTGAAACACTGTGCTCCCAACTCACTCCCCAAAGACATGTAATATCCATGTTACACAACGTGTTCTTCACAAACACCTCCCGGGAAATGGGGAAGGCATGCCACATATAGGACAACGACCTACAGATGGACTTGTCAGAAAAGGACTGGGAGCGTATTTTCACCATAGCCCACAAAGGGTCCATTAACGTGGCGATACAGGAAAATAGTTATAAAACCTTGACCCGATGGTACACAACACCTACGTTGCTTCACAAATTTAACCCTGACATACCTGACCAATGCTGGAGATGTTCCCAGGAATCAGGGTTGCTTCTGTACATCCTGTGGTCCTGCCCACGCATCCAAACTTTTTGGTCTCAAGTCCACCAAATTACATCACAAGTCTCTACTCTCTCATTGGAGTACACCCCAGCACAATTCCTGCTACATATTTCTCCTACTTTAATTTCTGAATACCGCAAAACCCTTCCCTTACACATGATCAATGAAGTCAAACTGTGTATTCCTATTCACTGGGGCTCCCACCATGCTCCCTCCATATCCGAATGGTTCCACAAGATAAACAAAATAGCGGACATGGAGGAACTTATACATATAGCTAGAGATACCCCCACAAAATTTTACCAGACTTGGGCATGCTGGATACATTTCTGAACTACAGATCAATACATGTCCAGGACTAAGGATGATATCACCTAACTAACTCCAGGGATCAGTCCTTACAAATCTGAATATTACTTACCTTTTTGTTCTTAGCACCCACAGATGTTGACGTTGGGTCTCCCCTCCCACACCAGGGCTGAGTGGGGCAGACTCTAGTCAACAGTACTTCTACTCCTCTTTCCTTAGATAAATAAAAGCGCTTAACTGCAGAAATCTCCATACCTTTTATGAAGCGTAAATACACTTTTACACCCATAGTCTTGCATAAACTGTATAGTATGCCATCAACTCTCCCATCACCATTCCCTACAGTTCTCTTTCCCTCCCTTCTCTTGATTATATCTCAAGAAGCTTTACCTTTATCTTTTGTGATATGCCTACTGCTATCGGAAATGTGTTATTTATGCTGTTTATGTGAATTTATCCATACTATATGTTATTTTCTTAAATTCAATAAAAGTTTTATTGTACAAAAAAAAAGAAAAAAGAAAAGATGGACTCATATAAATGTATTATATATAGATGATTTTTACACTATTTATTTATGCACTATAATTTTAATGAACTTCATTGTGACTATATATATTTATTGCATTTTGTACAGATAGTTGGATGCATAGTGGTGCTAGCTGCTTCCTATAGTATATAGAGTTGAGTAATAGGTGGTTTGTACACAGGAAAAGTGCAAAAAGTTTTTTTTTTACTTTTAATAATTTAAACACTTAAGGGCCAGTCCTTTTCTGACTCTTGTTGTTTACAAGATAAAAATTGACCGGGGTGCCCCCCCTCCCGCCGCCCATAAAAGTGAACTTGCAGAAAATCTGCCACTGGAACCACTTTTATGTGAAAGAGGACCGCCGGCTGAGTAAGAAAATACTGGGGTTATGGAATCTATCTGCTGCCATAACACCAGTATTTAGAGTCAAAATACCGACGTAAAACTGCGGTAGGCGGCCTGGAAGTGGTTAATAATAATTTATCAAAAGAGTCCGGAATACATAGAGAGCCATAGGGAGAGTCACCATTATTTAATTATGTTAAACCCCATCGCCCATCCAAGATAGCCTGCTGGTAGGGTAACCATTCAAATCCTGTTTAATTCTGTTCAAAAGAGGTATATAATTATACACATCCTTTACTAAGGGAGACAATTTTATACATAAAAAGATGATCCACACACCAGTAGTAGCTCTTAAAAAATCGTCACCTTTATTCAAAAACCACAGTACACAACTGCTGATAAGATCAGTTGATGGGTTTCAGCCTATAATGCCTTAATCATAACTACATTTAGACACAAAACTTTGAAATATATAGAGGCCCTACATATCACAAAATCAAATATAGTATATACTAGGGAGTCCCATGTCTGTGCCACTAATGTTCATAAACTACACAATAATAGTATATATAGAGAAAAAATAAACAATGAAAAGTTAGTGAGAGTGATTAAAAAAGTTATAAAGAGACCAGGAGAGATGCTGGAGAGAGACAATGTATTGTAGGTGCAGATCTAGATTCCCATCTCAGGTTCAACCCCTGAGGCAATCTAGAATTGAGTCTTAAAAGCCCACCATGCCTCTCTTCCCAGTAACCTTCTCTCCCTAGCACCTCCTCTAGGTGAGTGAGACAGCTGTTCTATTCTTCTAAAATGAAATGAGGAAAGATCACCCTGATGGCGTTCCCTAAAGTGGCGTGTTGCTATGGAAGTATTTTTAACATTTAAATAACTTGTGTCACAGTAGTGTTCCCCTATTCGGGCTCTAAAGGGACAGGTGGTGAAGCCCACATGCTGTAGATTGCATGATATACAATTAATCAGATAAACTACAAAATTTGTGCCACAGTTTACATATTGTTGTATGGTAAACTCCTCACTCGTAGCCATGGCTATAAAAGTTTTTGCCTGGCACACTCAAATGACAGTACCTACAAGTCTTAATATTACAAGGATAGTTCCCAGGGTATGCCAACCAGGTGGGCTGGCATTACTTGGATGAGAAAATATTAGGTGTTAAAGCATTTCCTAATGTGGGTGCTCTTTGACTGGAAAAGCACCAGCCTGCTTGCGATATCCCATTTAAACCTTTGTCTGTGTATAATATAGGCAAATTCCTTTTTTTTTATTTTAGTTATTCGATAATATTCTTGAGGAAAATGTAGTTACAAAGGTAACATTGTTTCTGATAGTATGAGGTTGCCTTTTCTATTCCTGAACGTGTCTACTAGCAATTCCTCTCTATTCTTCATCAGAGCTCTTTCTAGTCCTTAATGTATATTGGAAATGCTACACCCTCTCTTTTGTAGGCAATGATGAATAACCCTACATTCCTGTTTAAAGGCTTCATCTGTTGAACAATTACATCTAGCTCAAATAAATTCCCCATAAGAGATGGCATTGATGGTGTGGGATGGATGACAACTAACTGCACACAATGTTGTATTGCCAGAGCATGATTTTCTGTAAGTACATGTTGAAACGCTGCCTGTGGTAGAATCGCTCTGCAGTGTGAGGTCAAGAAAGTTAATACTAGAATTGTTGTGTTCAATTGAAAATATAGATTTAGCTGGTTGTCTTTAAGATACTCACAGAATTCATGCAATTCTACAGTGTCACCATCCCACACCATCAGGAGGTCGTCAATGTAGCGACCATACCAAACATTCTGTCTAGCAAAACAATTGCTGGGGGAGAACAAAAAACATTCCTCCCACCTGTCCATGTAAGGGTTCATCATTGATGGTGAAAATCTGGCACCCATCAATGCCCCACAACAATGGATATAGTATACACCATCAAAAAAATAATAATTACGAGTTAATAAGAACTCAACACTCAATAGAATAAACTCATGTAATTCTAGAGAATAAGAGCTGTAATGCCGAAGGTGACACTGAATTGCCTGCAGTCCAGCGCTGTGGAGAATAAAGAATAGAGCGCCCTAACATCCAAAGTGGCCCATACATAGTTTGACACCCATTTAACCGATGTAATATGGGATAGAACTTTGCTGGTGTCCCTAATGTAACCAGGCAGTCTTTGGACCAAAGGTGCTGATATACCCATTCTCCCAAACACTCAGATAAGGAGACAATTCCAGCTACAATAGGTCGTCCCTGCAAAGGACATTCTACCTTATGAATCTTGGGGAGATGATGGAAGACCCGCACCATAGGTTTGTCCACAAAAATATATTCAGCGGTTTTAGAGGATAAGACACCCATATTTCTACCCATCTGTAGATGTTTAAAGAGGATTGATTGAAAGATTTTTTGGAATTATTGGGTAGAGAATTTTATACCCAACTATTTCAAGCCTCTGTGTTTCCGTTCAAATGAGTACATAGGTCTAAGATCCCTAAACTCCCCCTGGGAAATGGGGATGGTAAATATTTCAGACGTTTCTACATTATCCTTTAAATTTGAAATCTTGCCTTATTTTTTTTTTTGCTCCATTAGGATAGTAGGCAGCGTTTGTCTTGGGTTAGATACATAGAGCATAATATCATCTGCAAATACAGACACCTTATTTTCCTTAACATCTATTTCTATGCCCTTTATCACTTAATTGGCCCGATTGATATTTTATTATTGTGATTTTAATGATGTGAGGAGCACTCAGCTCTCTATAAATGGTTATTTCTGTCACATTAAAGACAAATTACATGTTTTACCCAACAATCAAACTTTACTGTATTTTACTAAATATTGTTAACATATATTTTATGTTAACTGCTTGTCTGCAGAACATGATGTCTGGAGTTGAGATAGGGTTTAACCATCAAAACATACACTTTGGAAAAAATATAAAACCCAATATTCCAGCACTGGAGGTCAATATGGCGAATATCTCAACAGCCACCATGTATTTCCCTCTGGTGCTCAGATAGGCCGGGATCATGGCAATCCAGACACTGCAGAACACCAGCATGCTGAAGGTGATGTACTTGGCCTCATTAAAACTGTCCGGTAATGTCCTCACCATGAAAGCCAGAACAAAACTCACAGCTGCCAGAAACCCCAAATAACCCAACATAGAGTAGAACCCAATAACTGACCCTTCATTACACTGAATGAGGATCTTCCCAGGATAGGAGTGCATGTCATACTCTTGGTAGGGAGGGGACAATGACAACCAAATAACACAGATCAAAACTTGGACAGAGGAACAGGTCAGAACTACAACATTAGCTGCTTTAACTCCCACCCACTTTGTCCATACACTGCCGGGTTTGGAGGCTTTAAAGGCAATGTAGACCATGATAGTCTTGGCCAGAACAGAAGAGACAGCGATTGAGAAGAAGATTCCAAATAAACTTTGTCTCAGCATGCAGGTTATATCCACAGGACGTCCGAGGAACAAGAAGACACAGAGGAAGCTCAGCAAGATGGAGATCAGGAGGATGAAGCTCACAGTCCGGTTATTGGCTTTCACAATGGGTGTATCCCAATAACAAATGAAATACAGCTAAAGTTATGACACAAAGGAATACAGCTACTGACGATAAAACTAAAACCAGCTCATCATTTTCATATGACAGAAACTCATGTGTCTTGGGAATACATGTCATTTTTTTCTTGTCCGGCCACTCTTCATCGGGACATTTATGGCAAATTTCACTGTCTGAAAATTAAAAAAAAAGATACATTTTTACACGGAAGCCTTTTTTTATTAAAAAAGAAAACTTATCATTGGAGAAATACTTTGGCTGTAGATGGGATGTCATTCTGGTCCAATGATTTTGGTGCTTTATGGGTCTCTGACTGGAACAAATATGCAGAATGTGAGCAAACTTCTATTAGAAAATGGGTGAAATCTTAGGTGAAAGTTGAGTGATTTTTGAGTAAAAACATTGTTAAATAGACCCTACTGTATGTTTCAAACTTCTGAGCACATTTCTATTTGGTCAGTATAACAGAAGTTTGATATAATTGAATTATGTGATAATAAGTTTGTGTAATCCGGTTATGGATCCATTCAAAGAAATTTACATATAGTCAGTCATTACTATTAGCACTGTTAGTTGCTATTGCTTCTTTATTGCCCAATCACAGAATGGGGTGGGCTCTAGACCAGGCTGTATTGCCTAACTGCTGTGTATTCTGCAAGTAGGTAATAGATACCTGGATCTCTGGGTAACAATACCAGAAATTAGCTAAATTGAGAGTTTTTCTATACTTCTCAATTTGTAATTTTTAAAAATTAATGTTATTTTTTTGTAATAATACATTGGGGTCCAAGAAGACTGTGCAATTCATGTGAACTTTAACCACTTGCCTACTGGGTGGGCACTTATACCCCCTTCCTATCCAGACCAATTTTGTGCATTTTACTACTCTCACATTTTGAATGACAATTACTCAGTCATGCAATACTGTACCCATTTACAATCTGTGTCCCTTTTTCACACAAAAAGAGCTTTCTTTTGGTGGTATTTAATCACTGTTTTTTTTGTGCTATAAATCTAAAAATAATGACCATTTTGTGAAAAAATAAATTTTTCTTTGTTTCTCTTCTACATTTTGCAAAATAGTAATTCATATGTTTGGACCAAATTTACACTGCTACATATCTTTAGTTAAAAAAAAAAATAAATCTGTGTATATTATTTGGTTTTTGTGAAAGTTATAGAGTCTACAAGTTATGGTGCCAATCACTGAAAATTGATCAAACCTGATCACATCTGATGTACTGATCTCATTTCTTGATTTTCTTGCAAAATAAAGAATTGTTTTCACAAAATTGACATATTAAAAGGTTATTTCCATCACATGGCATATGCATACTTGCAACTACACCCCAAAACACATTCTGCTACTCCTTCTGAGTATGGCGATTCCACATGTGTGGGACTTTTTCACAGTCTAGCCACTTAGAGAGGCCCAACATTCAGGGAACACCGTCAGGTGTTGTAGGACATAAATTACACATCTCATTTCTTGACTATACTTCTGAAAGCCTTGGAGCACCAGGACATTGGAAATGCTCACAAAATTACCCTTTTTTTTAAAGAAAAGTTTTCTATGAGGCACATTGAGTCTTTTGAACATGTCATTTTTTTACATAAGTTTTTGCAAAATGTAGAAAAAAAGATGAAAATGCATTTTTTTTTTTTACGCAAACTTGTCCATTTATAAGATATTTATAAAACATAACATGTACAAACCAAAAATTACACCCCAAAATGCATTCTGCTACTCCTCCTGAGTATGGTAAAAGTATCACATGTGTGAGATTTTTTGCAGCCTGGCCATATACAGAGGCCCAACATCCAAGTAGCACCGCCAGGCATTCTAGGAGCATACTGTATATTACACATCTAATTTTCTGACAAACTATCACAATTTTGAAGGCCCTGGAGCACCAGGACAACGGGAACGTCCTCAAAAATGACTCCATTTTGGAAAGCAAACACCCCAACGTATATTCTGTGAGGCATAATGAGTCTTTTGAACATTTAATTTTGTTCCATAAGTATTTGGAATATGTAGAAAGAAAATGAGATATTTCCAAAACATAACATGTACATACCAAAAATTACATCCAAAAATACATTCTGCTACTTCTCCTGAGTATGGTGATACCACATGTGTGAGATTTTTTCACAGCCTGGCCACATACAGAGGCCCAACATGCAAGGAGCCTCATCAGGTGTTCTAGGGACATAAATTACACATCTAATTTCCTGACAACCTATCATTTTTGAAGGCCCTTTATATTTCTAACACATAGCATATACTGTACATACCAAGAATTACACCCCAAATTATATTCTGCTGAGCAAAAGGTAAACAAAATATTATCTGTGGTTTTAATAGTGCAGTTGTCCACAGAGGAGAGCATTGGTCCTGGCAGCAGGCCGAGACGTAGTCAGTGAAAATGAAAGCACTTGTCCAGGCAGCAAGCAAGAATATTATCAATAGTCAGAATAGGCAGCAGGCAGAGATATTGTCAGCACAGCCAAAGCATTAGTCCAGGCAGTAGGCAGAGATGTGATCAGCAACAGCCAAAGGAATTGTCTTGGCAGGGACATGGTCAGCACAGCCAAAATATTGGTCCTGGTAGTAGGCAGAAACATGGTCCATAGTACAGGTAGCAGGCAGAGGTGGGTGATCAGTTCCTGCAGCAGGCAGGGGCATGATTGCAGTAAATCAGCAGCAGGCAATAATATCAGGCTTAGGGCATCAGGTAAGGCCTATGCACAGGATAGAGGCATCTCCCACTATAATCTCCTTGAAGCCTCTAATCTCCAGACCTTAATGCAGAAATTACAATATCCAAAGAAAGCCAAAAAATAATTTTCTCCATCGGGAAAAACAATTCTGGAGCCCCTCACATATGTTAGACCCTTGTGTACTGCAGTAGCAGAGCAGAAGATCAGTCCAAGCGGCAGGCAAAAACATTGTCAAGTAACAGGCTGAGGTCACCTCACCGGGAAGGCAGAAACGTGGTGGATAAACCATTTAGACGGCAGGCAGAAGCATAGTCAATAAACAGGCTAGGGTCAGTTCACGTGTAAGGCAGAAACGTGGTGGATCAACAGTGTAGACGGCAAGCAGAGGCATGGTCAAAAAACAGGCCAGAGTCAGTTTACGTGGAAGGCATAAACGTGGTGGATCAACAATGTAGATGGCAGGCAGATGCCTGGTCGATAAACAGGCTAGGGTCAGTTCACGTGGAAGGCAGTGGCATGGTTAGTTGAGGCAGCAGAAAAATGGTCAGCACAGATGTTGGGAATGGGGAAATGGTGGGCTGTAAAAAATATGGGCTAATTTCTTAGGAATGTGTAAAAATGTCAGAAGCATTCTCCAATGCATAGATCGTGTTGGGAGGGACACTGAGGACAATGATAGCTGGTATCTCTTCTAACTCCTCCTTTGCTGCATACGTAACTTTTTTGGTGTCTTCGGCCTGCTTCTGATGGTGGAATGCTTTCCGGGAAATGGCGCTCATGAAGATGCTAACAGTATCAGAGTGAAGGTTACTACATGCCGGTGCGGGAATGTGTGCGGTTTACACGCACTTCTGCACCTGAATATACGTGAACCTAGCCTAAACTTTGGGCACATTTTCTAATCTGGTTCATTAAAGCTTTTTGTGAAACTTGGTTGAAAGTTGTGTGATTCTTTTGTAAAAACATTTATAAATAGAACCTTAAATGTACAAAAAGAAAAACTTAAGTTTTTTCATCATTTATGAAAAATATTGCACTACGCTTTATTTAAACAGGATAATCTTAACTCCATTAGGACCACCCGCCGGCATGGTACTGTGGATGGACAGCTCCTACAGGCACAGCAAAGTACCTGTATGTCACTGCTTTATTCAGGGTTAAGAGCATGCGCGTCCCCCCAAAACCCCCCCTACTGACTCCAGCTGTGACTGGACCCAGCAGGATTTCATCAGCAGGTCCCAGCCAATGATTCAGGGCTGAGACCTGCTGATCAACTAAGTCCAATCACAGCCCAGAGCCCTGTGTTGACAAACAACACAGGGCCCTGTACAGGTGAGACAATCTTTGTTTCCTCTCCCTGCAAAAAGATTTGCAGCACATTTTACACACATTAACACTTGTTAGGTGCACACTTATCCCTTTTATTACCCTGAGATGTTAACCCCTTCCCAGCAAGTGTCATTAGTACAGTGCCAGTGTATAGTATTAGCACTGATCACTGTAGTGTAACTGGTGATGTGAGTGTCAGTTACCTAGCTCCCACCAAGCATCCGGTAGCGTCAGATTTCCCACCACACTATCACAGTCCCACTATAAGTCTCTGATCACCAACATTACAAGTATAATTATTTAATTAGTTAGGTATACAGTGAGGGAAAAAAGTATTTGATCCCCTGCTGATTTTGTACGTTTGCCCACTGAAAAATAAACAATCAGTCTATAATTTTAATGGTGGGTTTATTTTAACAGTGAGAGACAGAAAAACAACAAAAATATCCAGAAAAACACATTCCCAAAAAATCATAAATTGATTTGCATTTTAATGAGTGAAATAAGTATTTGACCCCTTCGCAAAACATATCTTAGTACTTGCTGGCAAAACCCTTGTTGGCAATCACAGAGGTCAGACATTTCTTGTAGTTGGCCACCAGGTTTGCACACATCTCAGGAGGGATTTTGTCCCACTACTCTTTGCATATCCTCCCTAATTCATTGAGGTTTCAGGGCTGACATTTGGTAACTTGAACCTCCAGCTCCCTCCACATATTTGCTATGGAATTAAGGTCTGGCTAGGCCACTCCAGGACCTCAATGTGCTTCTTCTTGAGCCACTTCTTTTGGTGCCTTGGGTCATTGTCATGCTGGAATACCCACCCACCACCCATTTTTTAATGCCCTGGCTGAGGGAAGGAGGCTCTCACCCAAGTACAGCCCCATCCATCATTTGTAAAATTGTCCTGTCCCCTTAGTAAAAAAAACACCCCCAAAGCATAATGTTTTAATCTCCATGTTTGATGGTGGGGGTGGTGTTCTTGGGGTCATAGGCGGCATTCCTCCTTCTCCAAACACGGTGAGTTGAGTTGATGCCAAAGAACTCAAATTTGGTCTCATTTGACCACGACACCATTCCTCTGAATCATTCAGATGTTCATTAGCAAACTTCAGACGGGCCGGTACATGTGCTTTCCTGAGCAGGGGGACCTTCACGGCGTAGTGTGTTACCAGTTGTTTTCTTGGTGACTATGGTCCCAACTGCTTTGAAATCATTGACAAGATTCTCCTGTGTAGCTCTGGGCTGATTCCACACCATTCTCATGATCATTGAAACTCCACGAGGTGAGATCTTCCATGGAGCCCCAGACCGAGAGAGATTGACAGTTAGTTTTTGTTTCTTCCATTTGCGAATATAAGCACCAACTGTTGTCACCCTCTCACCAAGCTGCTTGGCGATGATCTTGTAGCCCATTCCAGCCTTGTGTAGGTCTACAATCTTGTCCCTGACATTCTTGGATAGCTCTTTGGTTTTGGCCATGGTGGAGAGGTTGGAAGCTGATTGAATGATTGCTATTCTGGACAGGTGTCTTTTATACAGGTAACAAGCTGAGATTAGGAGCACTCCCTTTAAGAGAGTGCTCTTAATGTCAGTTTGTTACCTACATAGAAGACACCTGGGAGCCAGAAACCCTGCTGATTGATAGGGGATCAAATACATATTTCACTCATTAAAATGCGATTTAATTTAGAACTTTTTTAAAATGCGTCTTTATGGATATTTTTGTTGTTATTCTGTCCCTCACTGTTAAAATAAACCGACCATTAAAACTATAGACTGATCATTGTCAGGGAGCAAATGTACAAAATCAGCAGGGGATCAAATACTTTTTTCCCCCTCACTGTAAAGAAAAAAATCCAGCATACTGTATATATATTATAGTTTGTAGACACTATAACTTTTACACAAACCAATGACTTTACACTTATTGGGATTTTTATTTTCTTTACCAAAGACATTTTACTTTAAATTGATGAAGAAATGTATTTTTTTTTTTATTGATACTGTATGTTTTATCTTTATATGTTTTATGGGTTTTTTTTCAGAATTTTTGGTCTTTTTACATGTATATAATAGAAATAAAAATACCAGTGGTGCATATCTCACTAAATAGTTGGAGCTCACTTTGATTTATTAGTTTTTGCACTAGCGCGGTATTTTTCTTCTTTTATTTTTGGTGCCGCGCTAAATAGCAAAAAATAAAAACCTTACGTAGCTCAAGTGGTTAAAGTGTTACTAAACCCACAACAGTAAAATCAATCTGTATATGCTTAACCACTTAAGGACCAGGACCGGAAGATAATTGCTGCCTAATGACCAGGCCCTATTTTGCGATTCGGCACTGCGTTACTTTAATGTACAATTGCGCGGTCATGCGACGCTGTACCCAAATAAAATTGATGTCCTTTTTTTTTCCCCACAAACAGAACTTTCTTTTGGTGGTATTTGATTACCTGTGCGATTTTTATTTTTTGCGCTATAAACATAAAAAAGCGACAATTCTAAAAAAAAAAAAAAAAAAAAAAAAAACATATTTTTCACATTCTGCTATACAACTCCCCCCCCCCCCCAAAAAAAAAAAAAAAACAATTTTTTTTTTTATACATTTAGGCCAATTTGTTTTCTGCTACATATTTCTGGTAAAAAAAATCACAATAAGCGTATTTTGATTGGTTTGCGCAAAAGTTATTGCGTCTACTAACTACGGGAAAGATTTATGTCATTTTTATTGTTTTTTTTTTACTAGTAATGGCGGCGATCTGCGATTTTTTGCGGGGCTGCGACATTGCGGCGGACAGATCGGACTCCTAGCTGACATTTTTGACACTTTTGGGGGTACCAGTGACATTACTACAGTAATCAGTGCTATAAATATGCACTGTTACTGCAATAATGCCATTGGCAGGTAAGGGGTTAATACTATTAGTGATCAAGGGGTTAAATGGTAAGCCTAGATGAGTGATTCTAACTGCGTGGGGGGGGGGGTTGGGCTTGTGAGATCATCACAGAGACATGTGATCCTATATAGCAGGATCACATAGCCTCTGTGATCACTTCAGGGAGAAGGACAGACGGCTGTGTTTACATCAGCCGTCTGTCCTTCTCTGTCAGCGGTGGGAGATAGCGAGTGGCCGGCGGCCATCTGAGCTGCCTGTCACATGCACTGGCTTCCCGGCTGACAAGCGGGGGTGGGAGCGAGTGACGAGTCTCCTGAGCGAGTGACGTAGTACTACGTCGGTTTGCCCAGGAGCAGCCGCCTGCCGCTACAGCTCCAATACAGCTCCCCACCAAGGGCGCTGGAGACCCTAGGTACACCTCTGCCAATCAGCACTGTCCAGACAGAGGGTCCTAGATCCTGATAGAACAGCTCAGTACAGTATGAAAACTCCTCCTACATGCTTTATCATGAACTGATAGAAATCATAAGATTGCTACAGTATCTTACAAAAGTGAGTACACTCCTCACATTTTTGTAAATATTGTATTGTATCTTTTCATGTGACAACACTGTAAAAATAACACTTTTCTACAATGGGAGTGTACAGCTCACATTGAGTACACAGTGAGTGTAAAGCTTGTATAACAGTGTAATTTTGCTGTCCACTCAAAATAACTCAACACACGGCCATTAATGTCTAAACCATTGGCAACAAAAGTGAGTACACCCCTAAGGGAAAATGACAAAATTGGACCCATTTAGCCATTTTTCCTCCCTGGTGTCATGTGACTGGTTAGTGTTACAAGGTCTCAGGTGTTAATGGGGAGCAGGTGTGTTCAATTTGGTGTTATTACTCGCACTCTCCCATACTGGTCACTGTAAGTTTAACATGGCACCTCATGGCAAAGATCTCTCTGAGGATCTGAAAAAAAGAATTGTTGATCTACACAAAGATGGCCTAGGCTATAAGAAGATTGCCAACTGATGACCCTGAAACTGAGCTGCAGCAGGGTGGCCAAGATCATACAGCGGTTTAACAGGACAGAACAGGCCTCACCATGGTCGGCCAAAGAGGTTGAGTGCACATGCTCAGCGTCATATCCAGAGGTTGTCTTTGGGAAATAGATGTTTGAGTGCTGCCAGCATTGCTGCAGAGGTTGAAGGGGTGGGGGGTCAGCCTGTCAGTGCTCAGACCATATGCTGCACACTGCATCAAACTGGTCTGCATGGCTGTCATCCCAGAAGGAAGCCTCTTCTAAAGATGATGCACAAGAAAGCCCACAAAGACTTCCGGTTCCGGCGCCGAATGCTGTAGCCGCGTCTTCCCTCGGCTCCCACGGCAGGACTCCAAATCTGCTTGTAAAAACCCTCCGAGCACCTCCCTGAGACCCAAAACATCCATCCGCCTCCAGGTACTTACCTAGCCTGGTATCATACTGACCATGGACAAGTTCTTTGAAAAAAAACGTCCCGCGCGCCTGGCCGGACCCGCCGCAAATCGAGGCCGCGGTCTCGGCCTTCCCCCTGGAGATGCGGACGCATCCGTCATGGACACTGCTGCTCCTTCGGCTGACACAGTGCCATCCCTGGGGACCCACAATCGGACCGTATAGCTCATGCTGTGGTTGCGCTCCTATCCCCCACAATAACTGCAGTGGTGCAGACAGCCATAACTGCAGGGATGCAGGACATCAAAAAACAGCTTACCGAACATTCCCTTGGGCTGCAAGAAGTAGAATACAGGGTGTCCAATATAGAAGAGGAGGTATACCAATCACACAACTTTGAGCAAACTCAGGACAAGTCCAACCAATTAATCCTGCAAAATCTGGAGGACCTTGAAAAGAGGGCTTGCAGAAGCAACCTTCGTTTTATTGGGGTACCGGAATCTATGCCTTCTTCCACTATCCTTGACTTGTGTGCCAAGAAAATTCCAGAGGCCTTAGGCTTGCAAGGCATATGTGTGGTGGAGCTGGCCCACCGTATGGGGATACATTCGTCTGAGCGATCTACCCCGCGACCGATTATAGCAAAATATCTCAACTGCGCCGAAAAATCTGCAATTCTCCAGAGATTCAGACAGTCGAAATCTTTCCAGCTCGACGGAATGAAAATCCTGATCTTTGCTGACTACTCAGTCGAAGTGGCCAAAAAGCGCAAGGCTTTCCAGACCGTCTGCTTAAAACTTCACCAGCCGCAGATCAAATTTACTCTGGCATACCCTGCCACCCTTTGACTACGTTCACCTTCCGGCAAACAACTGTCTTTTCAGGATCCCTCAGAAGCGGAGTCTTTCCTGCGCTCTCCTCATGTGGTTGGTTCTGGTTCCCTGGCTTCCAAACCTTCCTCAGTCCCTCGTCCACTAGTCCAAAGAAGTCCCCGCAAGGATTCTCCTAAACGTCAGAAATACTCAGAAGCGGTCACCAGTATTCGTTCAAACCCTCATCGTTGAAGTCTTCTCACTGCGAGCTAAATATTCTTCCTTTTCTATGTTGCCATGGAGATGATTCTGGGCTCTGACCCCCTACAAATTTAAATTACATTCTGGGTCGCCATGAGCAGCCTAAGACTCACCCGCTTTGGTTGATTCATCTAACGCACTGTTGTGGCAACAAATTTTCTTTATGTGTCCTGTTATTTCTATGTTTTGTGCAGGCTCTGGCCTTTTATTAGTTGCAACATGCTGTCACTGTGGCAGCCTCAGGTAAACTCCCTCTTGGGTCAATCATTCTGCTGCTCTACACTATACCGTGGTGTTTCACAGAGGTAGATACCCAGGCATGCCCTAGTCTATGCCAAGGGATTGCCGCCTCCCACAGTACAGCATCCAGAAAAAAGAGAAGTCACACGATGCTTCCTGTGTATTTCCAATATTTTCTTTACTGTTTCTTGTCAATACTATTTTGGGTCGTTATCCCCACTCACACCTCACTGATTCCACCCCTTCACCTCCCATCATCCTCGCCAATTCACCTACGGTCATGCCGCACCCGGCTCCACGTACACCTGCCTTACCCTCCTTTGTCAGTTTAATTATACCGGCAATACATCCCTGTCCTCCTGACCCTCCATGAAATTTATTTCCTGGAATGTTAAGGGCCTGAGGTCCCCCATCAAAAGGATGAAGGTTCTGAGACACCTTAAGCGGCTTGGAGCTGACATCGCTCTCATCCAGGAATCTCACCTGCCAGCAAATTACTTTTTTCGTATGAAGAAACTATGGGTGGGTGCGGTTCTTGGATCAGCGGCGGTGGGGCGCAGAGCTGGTGTCTTAATCTTGATCCACAAACCCATATCCTGCGAAATATTGTCCCACAACTCTGACGATAATGGCCGATATGTTTCTGCTCATCTGCAGTTAAACAATAGAGAACTGTTGCTGATGAATATCTATGCTCCCAATAGCCCCGACCAATCTTTCTATCGGGAACTGTCCGCACCCCTTCTCCGAACTCCACATACCCCCCACCTGATCGGCGGTGACTTTAACTCTCTCATGGATCTGTTATTGGATAAATCTATGACTGGGTCTAAGGCTCAACAACACAATACCCCTGCCCTGACGCCTTTAGCTACAACCATGGACTCCCTAGGCCTTATGGATGTTTGGCACATTCACCGTCCCATTGATAGGGCATACACCTTTTATTCTCATCCCCACAATGTATTCACTAGAATAGATTACTTTTTTTGTTCTGATGCGGTCACCCCTAGGATTGAGGACCCGGAGATCCATGACATTGTCATATCCGATCATGCCCCTATTTCATTGATACTGGACCCCACGGATAAACAGAGCGATTCCCATCTGTGGAGATTCCCTGGATATCTGAATAACAACCCAGACTTTCAATCCTATTTAACACGGGCATGGTCTGAATACTCCATAGATAACGTTTCTCACATGTCCGAACCCAACCTTTTCTGGGAAGCTGGTAAGGCCTTACTATGAGGGAAAATTATTTCTTATGCCTTGGCATATAAAAAGTCCACTGCCAAACATTATCTCCAGGCTAGCGAACGCTTACGCCATGCCCAACTTACGCTCCTGTCCCAGGATTCCCCTGCCAATAGACAGGACTGGGCTAATGCTAAAAAAACTTTTGATACATGGGCGGAAAAACTTGAAAATGTAAAACGAGCACACTTTTCTGCTACGTTACACAAATTTGGTAACAAGGCAGGTAAGTTTGCGGGGCCCCTTACAAACCCACTCATATAGCATCCCTTAGAGACCCTACGGGAATGATAAACTCTACTCTGCAAGGGGTGAAATCCATTATACACAAATTCTATTCCTCTTTATACTCCCCCGATCCCTTTGATATCACCCAGGCCCGCTTCTTCCTTGACAAGACGACTCTCCCCACAAACTCATCTGACCACTTAGAAATGTTAAATGCTCCAATCTCCCTCTCAGAAGCCCAAGCTACCATAAAACTTCTAGCCCCAAACAAAGCCACTGGTCCGGATGGACTCACAGTGGAATTTTACAAATCCACACTGGAGTTTATTGCCCCTTCCTTGCTGGAAGATTACACCGCTATCTGGTCCGGAGGTTCCTACCCTCCCACTGGCAACCAGGCAGTTCTTGCAAAGAAGGGGAAGGACCCTCTTGAACCTGGCTCATACAGGCCAATTTCTCTTCTGAATCTAGGCGTAAAGATTCTATCGAAGATCGTTGCATCTAGACTTGCCCAAATTATGCCCTCCTTGATACACCCGGCACAATCCGGTTTTACCAAGGGCAGATCGGCTGCCTCTAACCTCCACAAAGTCCTTTTAGCTCTAGACCAAGCTAGGGTTCAATCGGTGGGTGATCTGGCGATCATAACCCTGGACGCGGAGAAAGCTTTTGATAATGTGAACTTTGACTAGCTCTCTATGGTTCTTACAGCTTTTGGCTTCTCGGGGCCTTTCACACATATTATCAAGACCATGTATACTTCTCCTGCGGCCAGGCTCTGGGTGGCCGGATCTCTCACCAATGAATTCCGCTTATTCAAGGGTACGAGACAGGGTTGGCCTCTGTCTACACTGCTCTTCAATTTAGCTCTGGATCCCCTTTCTAGGTACCTCCTGGAAGTGGCCCCTCTACATGGGATTATGGTAGGTTCCCGGGAACTTCGCATATCTCTTTTTGCGGATGATGTGTACTAACTTTTACCCGAAACCCCTCATTGGATATGCATACGATTGTGTCCACCTTCGACAGATTTAAACTTTGCTCGGGTCTTAGGATAAATTATGCCAAAAGCAAAATTCTTCCCTTGGGCTCCCAATCTAGACTGGCATGGGCATCCTCCTCCCCTTTCACACTGGCATCCAATCATATTACATATCTGGGCATAAAGATAGGCAAAATTCCCTCCTCCATTTACACCCCACTTTTCCAGAAGCTTTACCAGGAATTAGACAGTTGGATGGATCTGCCTCTTTCGCTCTTGGGAAGATGCCACTTAGTAAAGATGGTCAGCTTTGCCCGACTTTTATACCCGCTACAAACAATTCCCTTATTGATCAAGCACAAGGATACCAAGCAAATCAATAAAGTCATTTCTAAATTTCTTTGGAAGGGTAAACGACCATGTATCTCTTTCTGTCTCTAAGCATCTGTCAATAATGGGTAATCCAAATTCTGTCCTCGGGCTACACTCTAAAGTGTTTGGCATATGGCACCAAAAGGACCTTATAAACTTCTCTGACCTCTGTGACCTCAACTCAGGAAAACCACTGGCGATCAGGGATATATTGGAAAACTTTAACCTGCCGGTATCACACACCTTCTCTTTACTTCAATGCTTCAGCTTTCTCCAGTTTACCCGAAAGGTGTAACGCTCCTGCGTTTTTATATGGTGTGGATTTTCAGCTGCAGAAATAGTTCCACGTCAGCAGTCATGTAAGAGATATGCTGAGACACCATTCCCAACCTCAATGACTCATCATGTGTGGAAGGTCTTATTTCAGCCAGTAAATACACACAATTAGCAAGCTGGTTCTTAGAGTGACTTTATGCATGTGGTAACAAAATGATGAAGGTTGAGTGGAGGTGGTAGGTGATAGACACTTGAAGGTGAGACAGTAGCAGATGGATGCAGGAAGGTTTAGCAATGTTGTATGATAGCAGATGATAGAATAGCAGGTGGACATACAAAAGAGATCAACCCAGTGCAGAAAAGTAGCAGTAGTCTCAAGAGCTAGCAATCTAGTTTATGCAGATGTGATAAACAGTCTCTACTATGCAGAGCTAAATAGTGTAAGCTTAGTATAAGTTTATAGAGAATTCCTCTGTGGGGTACTTAGCACTATTAGCGATACAGCCGAAGGGTGGTTCAGGAGAGGCGGATGATCCAGTAGCGGGATACAGGGATCAGCGCAGCGAGGTTCCGTCAGCGAAGTAAGCTTGCAAGCATGGAAGCTTCAAGCAAGGTTAGCATCCAGATAAGGGTGTTTGAACGAACACATGTGAGTGAGAACCGACGCCTTAAATAGCCATCTAGTCCGGCGCTGAGTGATGACAGCTCCAGTCTTAAAGGTGTATGCGCACCTTTCCAAAAGTAAATGGTAGGGCGCATACACTTGTGGAAAGTGTAATTTAGGGTACCAAAGGTACCGGAACATTACAAAAGGACTTACTCCAGAGATTTCAGGACCCGCTAACGGACCCCTTACTGGCTATCGGGAAATACAGCACATCCGCTATTTACAAACCATTCCAGCGACTTTCCTCTTCCTACCATGCCACCACCTCAGCAGCCAACTGGGCTAAGGACTTCCCGATAGAGGACATAGTGCCAAAGATCTTTGTGGGCTATAACAGAACTATATGCTTAACACCCAATGAGGTCTGGAGGGAAACGCAATTGAAGATCCTACATAGGGCTTATATCCCTTTCCTCTCTAACAAGGACAACCCACACAGCAGTGTCTGTCCACTCTGCAAATCCGACAGACCTAGCCTGCATCACAGGTTTTGGTCCTGTTCCTTCATATCCATGTTCTGGGACCAAATGATCTCATTCATTAAAGGGATTACCCTCATTCAGCTCCCGAAAGACCCCCTCCTGCTCATATTCGGCTACTGGGACAAGCAAGTTCATATATGGACTAACCGCCCGCCACCTCATCCTCACACCTGGATTCTAACTTGTTTACTTGTGGCTCATAGAGTTATCCTTGCAAATTGGATATCTCCGGTGTACCCCTCCGTATCGCAGGTCCATCGAGAACTTCAGAGCCTTCTATCCAAAGACCAAATTAATACAGACTTTAATTGTCAGTCATCCTCTGACCGCTTTACTGACAAATGGCAGGATTTTCAGGATTCGCTACCCAGGGATGTGACATCTGACTTAACTAATGGGACATTCAAATATTCGCCCCCTGGCTAGGGGTCAGTCACTGTAGGCCCCTGATTTGCTCCTGTTCTTCTCCCCTCCCCCCTTCACACCCTCTCCTCCTTCAGTTCCCTGTTCATTCCCTCCCCAAATGTGGTTCAACTTACAGGTGATTAATACAGATCCATCCAACTAGGATTCTAGTATGTATGCATTAGTGTCTGGACCTTATATTGCTTGTACTCGTTCAGAACCATTGCCTGTAGCCCTGCTAATGCCTATTCAAAAATTGTAAAATGTTGTTTATTGGTTTCATGCTTTCATATGTACCGCTGTTTGGTGTTAATAACGTTTATTAAAAAAAAAAGCCCACAAACAGTTTACTGAAGACAAGCAGCTAAGGACATGGATTACTGGAACCATGTCCTGTGGTCTGATGAGACCAAGATAAAGTTATTTGGCTCAGATGGTGTCAAACGTGTGTGGCGGCAACCAGGTGAGGAGTACAAAGACAAGTGTGTCTTGCCTAAAGTCAAGCATGATGGTGGGAGTGTCATGGCCTGGGGCTACATGAGTGCTGCCTGCACAGGGGAGCTACAGTTCATTGAGGGATATTAAAAAAGAATAGCGCGCAAATGCAAAAGAAATTACTACCAAATCTCAAGAGTCCATAAATAAAAATGGGGGTTTGGTCCCACCATATGGCCATATCGTGCTCAAGCCCACAACTGCGTCAAAGTACCCCATTATCAGTGGGTCCTACACTATCCATGAAAAAGAGATGAATCCAGCCCTTCTAACCCTTGGAGACAACACTCCTTGCTGGGAAAAATGTGCAAATGCACTACAGGGGACTCCTCCTATATCCATTTGATGGTGGACACTGATAGGAGGAGTCCCCTGTAGTGCATTTGCACATTTTTCCCAGCAAGGAGTGTTGTCTCCAAGGGTTAGAAGGGCTGGATTCATCTCTTTTTCATGGATAGTGTAGGACCCACTGATAATGGGGTACTTTGACGCAGTTGTGGGCTTGAGCACGATATGGCCATATGGTGGGACCAAACCCCCATTTTTATTTATGGACTCTTGAGATTTGGTAGTAATTTCTTTTGCATTTGCGCGCTATTCTTTTTTAATATACATGTCTTTTGGTTCATAGCTGCAGCAGCTTTGGAAATACATGGGTATGCTCCCCCAAATTTTTTGCCTGTTTAGTTCATTGAGGGAACCATGAAAGCCAACATGTATTGTGACATACTGAAGCAGAGCATGATCCCCTTCCTTCGTAAACTAGGCCGCAGGGCAGTATTCCAACATGAAAACGACCCTAAACACACCTCCAAGATGACCACTGCCTTGCTAAAGAAGCTGAGAGTAAGGGTGATGGATTGGCCAAGCATGTCTCCAGACCTAAACCCTATTTAGCATCTGTGGGGCATCTCCAACTGGAAGGTGAAGGAGCGCAAGGTCTCTATTCTCTAACATCCACCAACCCCGTGATGTCATCATGGAGGAGTGGAAGAGGACTCCAATGGCAACCTGTGAAGCTCTGGTGAACTCCATTCCCAAGAGGGTTAAGGGAAAATAATGGTGGTCACACAAAATATTAACACTTTAGGCCCAGTTTGGACTTTGCACTTAGGGGTGTACTCACTTTTGTTGTCATCTGTTTAGACATTAATGGCTGTGTGTTGAGTTATTTTGAGGGGACAGCAAATTTACACTGTTATCCAAGCTGTACACTCACTACTTTACATTGTAGCAAAGTGTCATTTCTTCAGTGTTGTCACATGAAAAGGTATAATAAAATATTAACAAAAATGTGAGGGGTGTACTCACTTTTGTCAGATACTAAATATACTACTGATGAGAAAAGGGATTTAGCTGATTATTTGTAGGAGACCAGATATAGTGACTGCAGGCTCCTGGGTTTTATTAACACTTTAGGTAATTTTACTTTTTACTGTTTCTATATTTATTTTTAATTTATATACTGTAAAAAATACTGTTGTGACGTAGATTGTACCTTTTCAAAAAGTTATCATTAAAATAATTTGTTATCAAATAAAAAATATAATTTTAAATTCTAATACATTACAGCACAATTATGATTTTTGATGGTTTACATTAATTTACATTGATACCACAAACAACAAACTCTAACCTGTTCTGTTGGAAATTTCTCCTTTGTCACATGGAACACAATTGTAGCAGCAAGAGTGAATCACTTCTTTAGGGGCTTTACGATATCCAGGAAGACACTTCTCATTGCATTGAGACTGTGGAACCTCAACAAATAACAGAAACCATTATTTCTTATTAAAATACATGAATATTGTGTAAATCCTAAAAGAAAAACACCAGTTTGTAAAGTGTAGTATTACTGTAATCTATATTTACATTCAGGATGAGATTCAAATTCAGGTCAACTTTAATTTTTCAGGATTCCAAATTTTGAATTTATGTTAAATTTGTAGTTTTATCAACAGTGTCCGATGAAGCCTTTTGACAATCTGAGGGTGCTGGAGCACCCATCCCTTCACTATAACAGGATAGGCTTAAAACAACCATAGTTTAGTTGGTGCTGGTATAATTAGATAAGGGATCCTCAAACTTCAGCTCTCCAGCTGTTGAGGAACTACACATTCCACGAGGCATTGTAAAACTCTGACATTCACAGCCATGACTAGGCATGATGGGAATTGTAGTTCCTGAACAACTGGAGGGCAATAGTTTGAAGACCCCTTAGAGGACACGGAGAGCAAAGCAAAAATTAGCTAGGGAGCAGCAGCGGTGGAACCTGATTGATGAAAAAATGGTTGATAATGAGCAGGGGCACTTTGAAGAGGACCACAGGAAAAAGCTGTCTAAAATAATTTCAATGGCACAGCAAACTCTGGTATAATAGCAGAGCTTGATAGTTTCTGAGCCTTTATTTAGTGTCTCAACAGTCTGCTGAAGATAAGAAGCAGCAAGAACACCAGCCACTGGGGCACCATGTGCAACTGAAACCAAATGCAGTTCTACCAAAGAGCTTGGTGGGACCGCACATGGCAGAGAAAAATCAGCAGCAACAACAATCTCACCCTCAGATCCTGCATCTCCTCCTATGCCACAATCTTCTGGAGCAGCGGTCTCCAAACTGGGGCTGGATGTGGCCATTTGCTTGACTTTACCTGGCTTTTGGGGCACTAATCCTCCCACTGATACAAGACATTATTCTGCCTATTGACACCAACAATGGGGCACCATTTCTCCCACTGACACCAACAATGGGGCACCATTTCTCCCACTGACACCAACAATGGGGCACCATTTCTCCCACTGAAACCAACAATGGAGCACTATTTCTCCCAATAATACCAATGATGGGGCACTATTCCTCCCAATTTATAAGATAAAAGAAAATCAGCGCTCAGTTCCTTTAAAAACGATGGACCACTCAAAATAAATAGATAAAAATTGAAGAGAGTTGGTGATCAATAATAAATATAGATCCAGGTGCTTGTACAGATAAACGCACAAGCCAGGGAAGATAAAACACTAAATATAAGATGATATATATATGCCGACTTTAAAAAACAATCAAGGGTAAAACAATTCTACTATCCTCAAGGGTATCTTAAAAGGCTGATAATAAGAGTGTAGAATAAATATGGGCGCAATAATAAATAGGTGACGATGATATTCTATATGTAAACAATAAACAATGATGCCAACTAATTGGTATGGTGATGTATCAAAAAGTGATAAAAGGGTGACAAGAAGTGAAAATATCTTTAAAAGATGTGCAGCAGTAGTTCAGCTTCTTATGATAATATTAAATCAAAATCCAGTGGTGAAAAGCATATATAAAAAAAATATAAGTCCCATATAGTGAATACCAATTGCCAATATAAAACGTAATGTTTATAGAGTTGAGCGGACACCTGGATGTCCGTGTTCGGCGGGTTCCGTGTCCCGGACTTTTTCCAAATTTTACCGGGACACCGAACCCCATTAAAGTCAATGGGGACCCGAACTTTCAGGCACTAAAATGGCTCTAAAACACCAATGGAAAGGGCTAGAGTGCTGCAAATGGCAGCAAAAGGTAGTTAAGAGCATGGTGAGTGCTCTGCAAACAAATGTGGATAGGGAAATAACTTAAAACAACAAAAAAACCCAGAAAAATAAAACAATGTTCTTCATCTGTGAAGGACAAGGCCCATATGGAGTAGGAGGGAGGTTGAGGTGGTGGTGGATGTGGCGGCCACGGTGTAGGTGGAAGCGGCGGTGGAGGAGGATGAGGTAGCCAACACTGCTTTTTTTCAGTCATTTTAAATGAGGGTACACCCCAAAAGAGTGAGAACGATCAAAAATAGAACAATGGCTGGGTAAGGTCGGTATCCATCTCTATTCTGCACAAGGTACGGAAAAGTCCTGTGGGATCCATGCCTGGTTCATTTTAATGAACGTGAGCTTGTCCACATTGTCTCTGGACAGGCGGCTTCGCTTGTCTTTGATAACGCCCCCAGCCGTGCTAAATACATGTTCAGATAATACACTGGCTGCAGGGCACGCCAGTACCTCCAAGGCGTAAAGGGCAAGCTCAGGCCATGTGCCCAATTTGGAGACCCAGAATTTGAAGGGGGCAGACCCATCATTCACTACATGGGGTGTGCACACATACTGCTCCACCATGTTGCTGAAATGCTGCCTCCTGCTAAGACGTTCCATATGAGCTGCTGGTGCTGCTGTTTGTTGTGGCGTGCTGACAAAGCTTTTCCACATTTCGGCCATGCTAACCCTGCCTTCTGAGGTGCTGGCGGTGCCCTGGTTGCGTTGGCGACCTCTTCCTCCTCCTCCTCTGCCTTGGCCTTGTGCTTCCACTGTGGCCCCGCTGTCAGGTGGGAATGCCAGCAGCATTGCGTCTACCAGCGTGCGCTTGTACTCGCGCATCTTGCGATCGCGCCCCAGTGAGTGAATTAAGGACGGTACGTTGTCCTTGTAATGGGGATCCAGCAGCGTGGCCACCCAGTAATCAGCACAAGTTAGAATGTAGGCAACTCGGCGGTCGTTGTGGAGACACTGCAGCATGTAATCGCTCATGTGTGCCAGGCTGCCCAGAGGCAACGAAAGGCTGTCCTCTGTGGGAGGTATATCGACTGTGTCCTCTGTATCCCCCCAGCCACGCACCAGTGATGGCCATGAGCTGGCCTGGGTGCCACCCTGCTGTGAACATGGTTCCATCTCCTCCTCCATCTCCTCCTCCTCATCCTCCAGAACTGTGCCCCTGCTGGACAATTGTGTCCCTGGTGTTTGTGGGTGCAGGAACCCACCCTCGGAGCCACTTGCGAATGACTGCCCTGAAAGCCTTGGAAATGTTACCTCTTCATCCTCCTCCTCCTCCTCATCCTTTGCCACATCCTCTTCCATCATCGCCCGAATCGTTTTTTGAAGGAGGCATAGAAGTGGGATAGTTAAGCTGACAACGGCGTCATCGGCACTGGCCATGTTGGTGGAGTACTCAAAACAGCGCAACAAGGCACACAGGTCTCGCATGGTGCTGTTCCGCAGAGCGACTCACGCGTGCGTGCTGCAGCTGAAACTCCACTATGGCCTGCTGCTGCTCGCACAGTCTTTCCAGCATGTGCAAGGTGGAGTTCCACCTTGTGGGCACGTCACATATGAGGCGGTGAGCGGGAAGGCCGAAGTTACGCTGCAGCTCTGACAGGCGAGCAGCAGCAGGGTGAGAACGCCGAAAGAGCGCACAGACGGCCCGCACTTTCTGCAGCAGCTCTGACATATCGGGGTAATTTTTAAGGAACCTCTGCACGCCCAAATTCAGCACATGCGCCAGGCAAGGGATGTGCGCCAAACCGGCTAGGCCCAGAGCTGCTATGAGATTTCACCCATTATCGCACACCACCAGGCCGGGCTTGAGGCTCGCTGGCAGCAACCACTCATTTGTCTGCTGTTCCATGCTCCTCCACAACTCCTGCGCGGTGTGTGGTTTGTCCCCAAAACAGGCAAGTTTTAAAACTGCCTGCTGTCGTTTACCCCTGGCCGTGCTGAAGTTGGTGGTGAAGGTGTTACGCTGACCGGATGAGGAGGCGGTAGAGGATGAGGAAGTGGAGTAGGAGGAGTTAGGAACAGGAGGCAAACTGAAGCGCCCTGCAATCCTCGGTGGTGGAAGGACATGCGCCAAATTGCTATCCGCCTCAGGCCCATCCGCCATTGCATTTACCCAGTGTGCCGTTAGGGAGATATAACGCCCCTGACCGTGCTTACTGGTCCACGTATCGGTAGTTAGGTGGACCTTTGCACAGATGGCGTTGCGCAGTGCACACCTGATTTTTTCCCCCCACTTGGTTGTGCAGGGAAGGGATGGCTTGCCTGGAAAAGTAATGGCGGCTGGGCACGACGTACTGTGGGACAGCCACCGACATAAGGCATTTAAAACTGTGCGTCTCCACCAGACGGAATGACAGCATTTCAAAGGCCAATAATTTTGAAATGCTGGCATTCAGGGCCAGGGATCGCGGGTGGGTAGGGGGGTACTTCCTCTTCCTCTGAAGTGTTTGGGAGATGGAAAGCTGAATGCTTCCACGGGACATTGTGGAGATGGTTGGTGACCCAGGTGGTGGTGTTGCTGACAGATCGTCTGTTTGCGGGGTGGCAGGTGCCGGTATCACTACAGATGTGGATGGAGAGGCCGAGACTGCAGCAGAAGAGGAAGCAGGAGGAGCCAGAGACCTTTCTTGGTTTTGAAGGTGTGTACTCCACTGCAGCTCGTGCTTTGCACTTAGATGCCTGATCATGCAGGTTGTGCTCAGGTTGAGAAGGTTTATGCCTCGCTTCAGGCTCTGATTGCACAGGGTGCAAACCACTCGTGTCCTGTCATCAGCACATTTTCTGAAGAACTTCCACGCTAGAGAACTCCTTTGAGCTCGCTTTGGTGTGCTCGTTCCCTTGCTGCGTTGGGCAGTAGCAGGCGTAGTGTCTAGGGCATGGCCGCTCCGCTTCTGCACCCTGCTCCCTCTTCTGCTGTGCTGGTGGCTCTGTGTGACCACCGCCTCTTCCTCCAAACAACTCAGGTCACCTGCATGACCTTCATTCCATGTGGGGTCGAGGACCTCATCGTCCTCCACATCATCTTCCACCCAGTCTTCACCCCTGCCCTCCTTGTCGGTCTCCACAATTCTGAATGCCGCAGCAGTTGGCACCTGCGTTTCGTCATCATCGGAGACGTGCTGCGATGGTCCTTACATGTACTCATCTTGAGAAATAAGTGGTTGGGCATCGCTGCACTCAATCTCTTCCACTTCTGGGGCAGGGCTAGGTGGATGGCCCTGGGAAACCCTGCTGACAGAGTCATCAAAAAGAAGAAGAGACTGCTGCATGACTTGGGGCTCAGACTACTTGCCTGATTTGCAAGGGGGTGAGGTGAAAGACGGTTGGACATTGGCTGCAGGTGCCAACTCTGACCTTTATGCAGTAGACTGGGTGGGAGACAATGTGAAGGAACTGGAGGTACTGTAAGCAACCCAATCTACTATCGCCTGTACTTCTTCTGGCCTCATCACTTCTAGAGGCGCATGATGCCCTACCAAATACTGCTGCAGGTTCGGTCGCCTACTCACACTTGAGGAAGGTGTTTCACTTGTGCGTGTAGCTGGCACAGATCGATCACGTCCTCTCCTTGCAACAGGAGCTCTACCAGCAGCACCACGACCCAGGCCACGGCCCCTATTTGACGGTCTCCTCATATTTCTGTAATTTATGATCTTGCCCTAGAAAGGTGTTTATTGAATAGCGGAACAAAACAACAACAGTATCGCATGGGTGTATCTCACAGTCAAATATGCAAACTATGCCGCAATTTAATTTTTTTTACCCCAAAAGGGTGTATATTGAATAGCGGAATAAAAAAAAGGATAAAAAACGGTGTATCTCACACGTACAAACACAGACTAGGCCCCGATTAAAATTATTTGTACCCTAAAGGCAGGATGAGGAAGAGGAGTAGGAGGAGTTAGGAACAGGAGGCAAACTGAAGCGCCCTGCAATCCTCGGCGGTGGAAGGAGATGCGCCAAACAAATTAAAAAAGGTGTATCTCACATGTACCGATACAGACTATGCCGTAATTTAATTATTTTACACTCAAACAGGGTGTATATTGAATAGCGGAATAGGAAAAATTTTACAAAATGGTGGTGTATCTCACACGTACAAACACAGACTAGGCCCTTATTACAATTTTTTGTACCCTAAAGGCAAGATGAGGATGAGGAGTAGGAGGAGGTCCGAACAAGAGGCAAAATGAAGCACCCTGCAATCCTCGGCGGTATGAGATGCACCCCAAAAATTGGAAAGGTGTATCTCACGCGTACCGATACAGACTATCCCGCAATTTAATTTTTTTCACCCCAAGGGTGTAGATTGAATAGCGGAATAGAAAATATGATATCAAAAGGTGTATGTATCTCACACGTACAGACCCAGACTAGGCCCAAATTACTATTTTTTGTACCCCCAAAGGCAGGATGAGGAGTAGGAGGAGTTCGGAACAGGCAGGAGGCACACTGAAGCACCCTGCAATCCTCGGCGGTATGAGATGCACCCCAAAAATTGGAAAGGTGTATCTCACGCGTACCGATACAGACTATCCCGCAATTTAATTGTTTTTACCCCCAAGGGTGTAGATTGAAAAGCTTAATAGAGAATATGATATCAAAAGGTGTATGTATCTCACACGTACAGACCCAGATTAGGCCCAAATTACTATTTTTTGTACCCCCAAAGGCAGGATGAGGAGTAGGAGGAGTTCGGAACAGGCAGGAGGCACACTGAAGCACCCTGAAATCCTCGGCGGTATGAGATGCGCCCCAAAAATTGGAAAGGTGTATCTCACGCGTACCGATACAGACTATCCCGCAATTTAATTGTTTTTACCCCAAGGGTGTAGATTGAATAGCGGAATAGAAAATATGATATCAAAGGTGTATGTATCTCACACGTACAGACCCAGACTAGGCCCAAATTACTATTTTTTGTACCCCCAAAGGCAGGATGAGGAGTAGGAGGAGTTCGGAACAGGCAGGAGGCACACTGAAGCACCCTGCAATCCTCGGCGGTATGAGATGCGCCCCAAAAATTGGAAAGGTGTATCTCACGCGTACCGATACAGACTATCCCGCAATTTAATTGTTTTTACCCCCAAGGGTGTAGATTGAAAAGCTTAATAGAAAATATGATATCAAAAGGTGTATGTATCTCACACGTACAGACCCAGATTAGGCCCAAATTACTATTTTTTGTACCCCCAAAGGCAGGATGAGGAGTAGGAGGAGTTTGGAACAGGCAGGAGGCACACTGAAGCACCCTGAAATCCTCGGCGGTATGAGATGCGCCCCAAAAATTGGAAAGGTGTATCTCACACATACCGATACAGACTATCCCGCAATTTAATTGTTTTTACCCCCAAGGGTGTAGATTGAAAAGCGGAATAGAAAATATGATATGAAAAGGTGTATGTATCTCACACGTACAGACCCAGACTAGGCCCAAATTACTATTTTTTGTACCCCCAAAGGCAGGATGAGGAGTAAGAGGAGTTCGGAACAGGCAGGAGGCACACTGAAGCACCCTGCAATCCTCGGCGGTATGAGATGCGCCCCAAAAATTGGAAAGGTGTATCTCACACGTACCGATACAGACTATCCCGCAATTGAATTGTTTTTACTCCAAAGGTGTAGATTGAATAGCGGAATAGAAAATATGATATCAAAAGGTGTATGTATCTCACACGTACAGACCCAGACTAGGCCAAAATTACAATTTTTTGTACCCACAAGCGCAGGATGAGGAGTAGGAGGAGTTCGGAACAGGCAGGAGGCAGACTGAAGCAGCCTGCAATCCTCGGCGGTTTGAGATGCGCCCCAAAAATTGGAAAGGTGTATCTCACACGTACTGATACAGACTATCCCGCAATTTAATTGTTTTTACCCCAAAGGTGTAGATTGAATAGCGGAATAGAAAATATGATATCAAAAGGTGTATGTATCTCACACGTACAGACCCAGACTAGGCCCAAATTACTATTTTTTGTACCCCCAAAGGCAGGATGAGGAGTAGGAGGAGTTCGGAACAGGCAGGAGGCACACTGAAGCACCCTGCAATCCTCGGTAGTATGAGATGCGCCCCAAAAATTGGAAAGGTGTATCTCACACGTACCGATACAGACTGTCCCGCAATTTAATTGTTTTTACCCCAAAGGTGTAGATTGAATAGCAGAATAGAAAATATGATATCAAAAGGTGTATGTATCTCACACGTACAGACCCAGACTAGGCCCAAATTACTATTTTTTGTACCCCCAAAGGCAGGATGAGGAGTAGGAGGAGTTCGGAACAGGCAGGAGGCACACTGAAGCTCCCTGCAATCCTCGGCAGTATGAGATGCACCCCAAAAATTGGAAAGGTGTATCTCACACGTACCGTTACAGACTATCCCGCAATTTAATTGTTTTTACCCCAAGGGTGTAGATTGAATAGCGGAGTAGAAAATATGATATAAAATTGGTGATTTTTCAATAGCACATGTGAACAGCAGTGTCTTATATCAGCCAGGCTATGGAGGGAAAAAAAAAAGAAAATTCCCCTTTTAAGTTTGTAATTTTTAAATAGATTAGTACAGACTATGCCACAATTTAATTTTTTTAACCCAAAAGGGTGTATATTGAATAGTGGAATAGAAAAAAGTGTATAAATTTTAAAATCACTCAATAATAGCACATGTGAACACAGCAGTGTATTATCACAGTCAGCAGCACTGAAGGAAAAACGCTGCACACAACTGACTTATAAAAAATACTTTTTTCTCCCTCCTCCTCAGCGGGCAAAAAGATTGTGTTCACACCACCCCACACACAGCAAAATTGATGTGGACCACTGACCCTGCCTATCTCCAGCCTCGCCCTAAAATGATCGATAAGATCGGTCACTGCCGGCACTGCAAACCCCCCACACAGCAAAATCGATTGTAGAACACTGACCCTGCCTATCTCCAGCCTGGCCCTAAAATGATCGATAAGATCGGTCACTGCCGGCACTGCAAACCCCCCCACACAGCAAAATCGATTGTAGAACACTGACCCTGCCTATCTCCAGCCTCGCCCTAAAATGCCCTAACAACTCGCCCTGCCTGCAGCACTCCGACCTGTCCCTGCGTTGCGCTACAAATCACGTAGCTTCTTCAAAGGGTAAGCCGTTGCTTGACAGTCTCAGGATATTTATGTGATTTGTAGCGCAACGCATCAGTGAAAAGCCGTATTGACGTCACTTCCGGTCTACGGCCGAGACCGGAAGTATCGGAGTTCACCGCATCGGCGGCTGTGTATTTACTCTGCGTACTGTTCGCGTAAGTGACCTGCACTTTTTTCATTAAAAGTTTACCCTTAAATACTACACCATGAGAGTTTCTATTGTATCCCTATTGGAGTGATTGATAAATGTACCGTGGGGTAATAAGGAGATCGTTGGAATAAGGAAAAAATTGTGATATATTTGTGCTGGGATAACTCTAATATCTACCCCGAGTAAACGGCATAAAGATTGGAGCTATAAAGATTACAGTTGTTGGAGAAGATTGAGAGGTCTGAGACGGGAAAAGATTGCATCTAAAACGCTCTCTTGAGTGTAAATGGAGGTGAGCGGCCATTTCACTTAGTGTTGGATTGCTAGCTCACCTACCCACGCACCTGGCTGTTATCAGAAGCTGCATCTCACTTTTCTACTCACCCGAATTTTCACATGGGATCATTGAGCACTTTAATCACTGCAACTATTTGTTAAAGGATTTTATGGACTTTTTTGCACCTTTTCCAGTACTATAGCACTTTCCTCACTTATTATTAATTGTTTGTACATTTTGTATAGAATTCACAACATTACGTTTTATATTGACACTTGGTATTCACTATACCTTATAGTTTTTTTATATATGCTTTTCACCACTGGATTTTGATTTAATATTATCATAAGAAGCTGAACTACTGCTGCACATCTTTTAAAGATATTTTCACTTCTTGTCACCCTTTTATCACTTTTTGATACATCACCATACCAATTAGTTGGCATCGTTGTTTATTGTTTACATATAGAATATCATCGTCACCTTTTTATTATTGCGCCCATATTTATTCTACACTCTTATTATCAGCCTTTTTAGATACCCTTGAGGATAGTAGAATTGTTTTACCCTTGATTGTTTTTTAACGTCGGCATATATATATCATCTTATATTTAGTGTTTTATCTTCCCTGGCTTGTGCGTTTATCTGTACAAGCACCTGGATCTATATTTATTATTGATCATCAACTCTCTTCAATTTTTATCTATTTATTTTGAGTGGTCCATCGTTTTAAAAGGAACTGAGCGCTGATTTTCTTTTATCTTATAAATTTCTGTGGTATGTGGGGACACTACTAAATTGGCTGCTCTATCCGTGGTGTTCCGCTATTTGTTGTATTTATCTACCCCTTCCTCATATCTGGCACGTCTTATACCCCATTTTAGCGCATAAGTTTACCTCTTTCACTATTCCTCCCAATGATACCAATGATGGGGCACTATTCCTCCCAATAATACCAATGATGGGGGCACTATTCCTCCCAATATTACCAATGATGGGGCACTATTCCTCCCAATAATACCAATGCTGGGGCACATTTTCCTCCCACCAATACCAAATGTGGTGATGTTCACTCCCACTGATGCCAGGAAAATTTCCACTCCCACTGGCCACAGTCCGGCCCCCCTTAAGTCTGAAGGACAATAAACTGGCCCTTTGTTTAGAAATTTTGGAGACCCCTGTTCTGGAATATTGGCATATACCTCTGCTGCATCCATTGAGAGGGAGGTAAGGTTTGCCTTGGGGTTGTAGGAGAGCCCTGGGGGGTGTAGGAGGGTGTAGGAGAGCCCTGGGGGGTGTAGGGGGTGTAGGAGAGCCCTGGGGGTGTAGGAGAGCCCTGGGGGTTTAGGGGGGTGTAGGAGAGCCCTGGGGTGTAGGGGGGTGTAGGAGAGCCCTGGGGGGGGGTGTAGGAGGGTCCTGGGTGGTGTAGGAGAGCTCTGGGGGGGGGGTGTAGGAGAGCACTGGGGGTGTAGGAGAGCCCTGGGGGGGAGAGCACTGGGGGATGTTGGAGAGCAGTTGGGTTGAGGAGCCCTGGGGCTGGTCAGAAAGCACTGGGGGTCAGTAAAAAGACACTGGATGAGAGGAGCAGTAGAGGCGGCTGCATTTTAATGAATCAAGCTCTACATTTCCTTCTGCAGCCTCAGAATGCCTGCTTCTCTCCCTCCTACAGTCTTTCAGAGGATGCAGAAGGAAATGTAGCACTTGATTCTTCTAAATGCAGCCGCCTTGTCATTCCTCCAACCGAAGGCTCACAAGGGGGCGGCGGCCACACTCACGGTTCTCTTTAATCCAGGATCTGGGGTGCCTGCAGTAGCTGCCTCCTCTAGCTCCTCTCCCCTTCATGGTCACGCTGAACCCATTGTGAGGCTGGAGGAGAGGCTGTGACGCCCGGCACAAGCACCGCCCCTATGATGTCAGACGTTCTTATTGGTCCAGGCTGGACCAATCACAGGACGGAAATCGTGAATGGGAGTGTCCGGGGCGCATCGCTCTGTGCCCCGAGGACACTCTAAAGGACAGCCAATCACATCAAAAGTAAAGAGGCACATGATGCCTAAACCCCCACGCCTCCTTTAGCCAGCAATGTGTCCGGCTCCCCGCTGCAATAATAAACAAGGAACACTTTTTTATGCTGATTTTACTGTGACTAGCCTTGGGGGAGGGGGCGGTGCCCCTGCGCCCCTTATTGACCAGCGGCCACTGACTCCATTAGAAAAAAGGGTAAAAGGACTGAAGACTTTGATGCATACAGTGGAGCTTCCGCCCTTGCTAAAACTCACTTTACTATTTCCAGTAGAAAATCTATACCCAACAGGCTTCTCTTCTCCAATTACTGGAGCAGATAGAAAGTTCTATCCTAAGCTTGAATTTTGTCAAATTGGACCACAAATTTTTGTGTTTTTTCATCAAACATTTGTAAAAATCATCCATATTTTTCACCTATTAAAGTATAACTAAAGGTAAAACCTTTTTTCTTAGTTTGGGATGGAGCGGAGAGGAATTAGAATACCTGTTACGTTCTATAGCTTTCTGTGCCCCTGTTAAGGAGATCCACCCTCTCTTTGTCCTGTTTACCATTACCATTGAAAGTAAAAATATAAGAAAATCCCAACATTTTGGGTTGTCCTCAGAAAAGTTATAGAGAGGAATTCTTCCAATAGGGACACTAGTTCTGGTGACCTGGGGATCCCCAAGAAATGTTCCTAATTTTCAGGGGTTTCCTCTCACTTCTTGGGACAAAGATTGCGAAAATAAACCTTGCAAGGGTTATAACCCTCCCATACTCTATCCAAAATTAAAAAAGGGGAATAGCTTGGGACTGTAAGCGACTGACTGTGCTCTGCAACTGCGACTGACTGTGCTCTGCGACTGACTGTGCTCTGCGACTGACCGGGCTGTGCGACTGACTAGGCTGGACGACTGACCGGGCTGTGCAACTGTGCATGTTGTGCGACTGTGCTCTGCGACTGACTGCGCTGTGCAACTGACCGGGCTCTGCAACTGACCGGTCTGGGCGACTTACCGGGCTGGGCGACTGTGAGTGTTGTGTGACTGACCGGGCTGTATGACTGTGAGTGTTGTGTGACTGTGAGTGTTGTGCGACTGACTGGGCTGTGCGACTGACCGGGCTGTGCGACTGTGAGTGTTGTGCGACTGACCGGGCTGTGCGACTGTGAGTTTTGTGCGACTGACCAGGCTGTGGGACTGACCGGGCTGTGCGACTGACGGGCTGTGCGACTGGGAGTGTTGTGCGACTGGGAGTGTTGTGCGACTGTTGTTACTGTAATAATTGTTACTGTAATAATGACACTGGCAGGATAGGGGTTAACACTGTGTGTGATCAAGGGGTTAAATGTGAGCCTAGGGGAGTGATTCTAACTGTATGGGCCGGGGCTTGTGAAATGATCATAGAGGCCTGTGATCATTCCAGAGAGAAGAACCGTCAGCTGTGTTTACAACAGCTGCCCGTTCTTCTCTCTCAGCGCGGAGCGATCGCGGGTGTCAGGCGGCAATCGGAGCCGCCTACCCTGTGCATCGGAGTCCCTGCTGCTGAGTGGGGGTGGGAGCACGACGCCGGTGGCGCGCTCGCCTCCTAGCTGCCGATGTATACCTACGTCCGTTTGCGCAGGATGGGCTGCCTGCCGCAGTATAACTGTGGTGGGCGGTCCCTAAGTGGTTAATTCACATATTTATTTATTTATTTATATCCTGTCACACATGCTACTGATCATTTACAATGCTAAAGCAATATTTATTTATTTTTTACACACCTAGAAACAACAGCCAAAAAAAACCCACATGAGCATGGGTAAAATATGGCACTTTTCCACTGCAAGTACCGTCTCGGCTCCACTCGGCCCTGCTTGACTCTGTTTGGTTTTCCACTGCATGGTACTGCATGGTACGGTGTTGGAACGGTTCGGTTTGGTACGGTTTGCTTTTCCACTAAAGTAAAGTGGGTGGGATAACAACGATTCTCTGACCAATCAGTGGCTAGTAGTGACAAACAGTCAAGGCTGCATGCAAAGGATTGTGGGATATGGTACCGGTACGGCCCTTTTGGAACCACAACTGAGCTGTTTAAGCGAGCTGCACCGTTCGATTCCATGTAGTGGAAAAGCGCCGCCGTACTGTACCGAACCGTTCCAACACCGTACCATGCGGTACCATGCAGTGGAAAAGCGCAAAAGCGAGCCGAACCGTTCGGTTCCATGCAGTTGAAAAGCGCCATTAGGCATGGGTGAAATAGACATGGGTGAAATAGGCATGGGTCAAATAGGCATGGGTAAAATAGGCATGGGTAAAATCATGTATATGCTAAAACATGTAGAGCTGGAGTGCGTGTGTGTTTTGTTTTTTTGTTTTTTTAATCTTTATTTGTGATCATTCACAGCATCTGAAATGTACAAAAAACAGAAAAAAATCCCCAGCTCACTTACAAGCTATCTGCAACAAACCCAGACTGACTCAGTCTAACAGTTCAGTTTCATACTAAGGGCTTTAGTTGCAGGTATTGAGACACACAGGTCACCCAGCAAGGGCAGCTGAAGGTATCCCATGCGTGCCAGTACCAATCCACAAACTGTGCCAACAAATGGCAACCACCCCAACCTACAATATATTTCTCAGGAAATAGGTGCAGGAACTCAACCATGACCAGTGGGTGTGGTCAAATTTCACTAACAGTGGGAGGATCTTAAATGGGCACTAAATACCAGGAGTGCATTTAGTTCCAAGTGCAGAGTTTGGGTGGGGGCAGCGGGGGTTACACAGAGTGCAGGAGTGTGCTACGTACAGAGTACAGCCCTCTTCCACACCTGCCTACCTCGGCATCCCCAATCCATGTCTCACTTTCACCCCTCTTTAGCTCTGACCTCTGAATGCAATTCCCCCTCCACTGCCCCAACACCCCCCCCCCCCATTCCTTAAAAACTTCACCATCTTACTTTTGTTGCTTTATTAGGCATCCAGCCAGCTATAGTACCTCCCCTGAAAACTGTAGGTGGCTCTGCCTCTCTTGCTTGCAGGGAGATCATCCAGTAGGGGTGTAGATATCTGCACTGCACCCTGGGCACCTGCATCTCCCTTGTCCCCATCTTGGACTCAGTGGGAGCCACTCAGGAGGTCCGATCTGTGGATGCCGTTGGGAAACCTCCCAGGGGCTGAAGTGGTTAAAAATGAAAATAACAAACATGTCATACTTACCTGCTCTCTGCAATGGTTTTGCAAAGAGCAGCCCTGACCCTCTTCTCAGGACCCTCACCAGTGTTCCTGGCTCCTCCTCCTTGACCAGTGCCCCCAAAAGCAAGCGGCTCACTATGGGGGCACTGGTGCATGCTTGCTCCCAAACCCTGCTCTGTGCATCAATAAGACACATAGAGCCGCGGCTCAGCCCCACCCTCTGTGCTCTCCTCATTGGCTCACTGGCTGTGATTGACACATGTCACATACACTGTGTGCACAATTATTATTATTATTATTTTTGAGGGTTTATTTAATTATTGAACAACTACAGTGTTCTTGGTCAATCCAAGTTGTTAAAAAACCTCAAACCTGAATATTTAAAAAAGTAAAAGTGAGGTTTTGTCTTTTTTAGGAGAATATTTGTGTGCATACTTATTGGCCAACTATGAGTGTGCAGAATTATTATGCAACTAAATGAAATGTGACCACCGCCCTTCTTTTCAATAACCGTCACAAGCCTTCCATTCAGGGAGTCTGTTCGTTTCTTGATCTGTTGACGATCAACTTTTGTGCAGCAGCAACCACAGCCTCCCAGACACTGTTCAGAGAGTTGTACGGTTTTCTTTTACCATTAAATCTCCTATTTTAAGAAGGACCCACAAGTTCTCAATAGGGTTTAGATTAGGTAGGGAAGGGAGTTATGTCATTATTCTTTCATCTTTAAGGCCTTTAGTGACTAGCCATGCAGTGGAGTACTTGGATGCATGTGATGGAGCATTGTCCTGCATCAATATCATGGTCTTCTTGAAAAATGCAAACTTTTTCTTGTACTGCTGTTTGAAGAAATTGTCTTCCGCAAACTGGCAGTAGGTTTGGGATTTGAGTTTGAGTCCACGTTCAACACGAAAAGGTTCAACTAGCTCATCTTTAATAATACCAGCCCATACCAGTACCCCAGCTCCACCCTGCTGGCATCTGAGGCGAAGTGAAGCTCTGTGCGGTTACTAATCCATCCACAGACCCATCCATCTGGTCCGTCAAGTCACTTTCATCTCATCAGTCCATAAAAATCTGTCTTCAGATATTTCTTGGCCCAGTCTTGACGTTTCAACTTATGTGTCTTGTTTAGTAGTGGTCAGGTTTCAGCCTTTCTTACTTTGGCCATGTCTTTGAGCAATAAAAACCTTGTACTTCTGGGCACTCCAGGAAGGTTTCAGTTCTAGGAAATGACAGCACTGGAGGATAATGGGTCCCTGGTAGCATCACGTTTGATTCTTCTCAAATCGTTGGCAGTTAATCTGCATCTTTTTTTTCTCAACACGTTTCTTGCGATCCTGTTGACTATTTGATGGTCTCTGACCATGCCCCAACATCTTAGCAATTGCTGCATCCCTCTGAAAGACTTTTTACAATTGAGTCAAGTAAATCTCTTTTTTTGCCCATTGTGCCTGAAGAAAAGAAGCCGTATAATAATTATGCACACCTTGACTTGTGTGTGGAGGCCACACCCTTCCTCATTACACCTCAAACGCACATCACCTGATATGCGTAAATCCAATAGGCATTCAAGTTTATACAGCTTGGAGTTGGACATGCATTAAAAATGAAGATTTGGTCAAAATTCTCACTTGCCTAATAATTGTGCACACGGTGTATGTGGTGCTATGTACCTCACCTAGTAGTGCAAAAGATTTCTGTCTGTCTGATCATCCCTTCCTTTTCTTACGGACATCATGGCTAAATGGAAGAGGAAGTCAGCGGCATCATCTGGTAACTGTATATCTGTCAATCTATATGTGATCCACTTGACCTGGTCTCAAAAGTGTTTCATTTTTTGACAGGACCAAAATATGTGGAGCAATGAGCCCTCTTCCCCTTGGCATCCCCAGCACACTAAGGAACAGTTCAGAAAGACTTTATGTAATGCTGAACCTCCTGGACCAGTGGCAGCTGGTGTGTTGGGGGTACAGGGGCGCCGCCCCCCTATCTATGCATCTGGCCCCCTATTCTGCATGTAGGGGCGCCGAATGCATGGAGTTCAGTGGGGCTTTTTTTTTTTTTTGCATCACCTGATTAGAGCCAGAGGTTCTAATAGGGCGATGCAAAGGGTGGACCGGGGGCGCAGAGCAGTGCGCCCCGACTCCACCCATTGTGTGACAATAGCGAATGAAAATTTGCTATTGTCACACGGATCCTCCTCCAGGCCAATCAGGGAATGGGTATAATACCTGAATCCTGATTGGCCGCAAGGCAAACCACATGCCATTGGCCGAGGAGGCAGGAACGGTAGGACCCGAGGAGACGCAATGGGGGACTGAGGAGAAGCTGCGCCGCCGCCGCTGCTGATCTAGGTAAGTGCACTGGATTGAAGGGGGCACGCATGCTGGTCTCTGCATTGAAGGGGGCATGTACGCTGGTCACTGCATTGAAGGGGGCATATATGCTGGTCACTGCATTGAAGGGGGCATGTACGCTGGTCACTGCGTTGAAGGGGGCATGTACGCTGGTCTCTGCATTGAAGGGGGCATGTACGCTGGTCAACGGCATTGAAGGGGGCACGCACGCTGGTCTCTGCATTGAAGGGGGCACATACGCTGGTCACTGCATTGAAGGGGGAATGTACGCTGGTCAGTGCATTGAAGGGGGCATGTACGCCAGTCACTGCATTGAAGGGGGCATGTATGCTGGTCACCGCACTGAAGGGGGCACACACGCTGGTCTCTGCACTGAAGGGGGCACGTACGCTGGTCACTGCATTAAAGGGGGCATGTATGCTGGTCACTGCATTGAAGGGGGCATGTATGCTGGTCTCTGAATTGAAGGGGGCACGTACGCTGGTCACTGCATTAAAGGGGGCATGTATGCTGGTCACTGCATTGAAGGGGGCATGTACGCTGGTCACTGCATTGAAGGGGGCATGTACGCTGGTCTCTTCATTGAAGGGGGCATGTATGTTGGTCACTGCATTGAAGGGGGCGGGTATGTATACTAGTCACTGCATTGGAGGGGGCATGTATGCTGGTCCCTGCATTGAAGGGGGCATGTACTCTGGTCACTGCATTGAAGGAGGAATGCATGCTGGTCACTGCATTGAAGGGGGCATGTATGCTGGTCACTGCATTTAAGTGGGCATGTACGCTGGTCACTGCATTGAAGGGGGCATGTACGCTGGTCATTGCATTGAAGGGTGCATGTATGCTGGTCACTACATTGAAGGGGGCATGTACGCTGCTCACTGCATTGAAGGGGGCATGTATGCTGGTCACTGCATTGAAGTGGGCATGTACGCTGGTCACTGCATTGAAGGGGGCATGTACGCTGGTCACTGCATTAAAGGGTGCATGTATGCTGGTCACTACATTGAAGGGGGCATGTACGCTGGTCACTGCATTGAAGGGGGCATGTATGCTGGTCACTGCATTGAAGGGGCATGTACGCTGGTCACTACATTGAAGGGGGCATGCACGCTGGTCTCTGCATTGAAGGGGGCATGTATGCCTGTCACTGCATTGAAGGGGGCATGTACGATGGTCACTAAATTGAAGGGGGCATATATGCTGGTCACTGCATTGAAGGGGGCATGTACGCTTGTCACTGCATTGAAGGGGTATGTACGCTGGTCACTACATTGAAGGGGGCATGTATGCTGGTCACTGCATTGAAGGGGGCATGTACGCAGGTCACTGCATTGAAGGGGGAATGTATGCTGGTCACTACATTGAAGGGGGCATGTACGCCGGTCACTGCATTGAAGGTGGCATGTATGCTGGTCACCGCTTTGAAGGGGGCACATACGCTGGTCTCTGCATTGAAGGGGGCACGTACGCTGGTCACTGCATTAAAGGGGGCATGTATGCTGGTCACTGCATTGAAGGGGGCATGTATGCTGGTCTCTGAAATGAAGGGGGCATGTACGCTGGTCACTGCATTAAAGGGGGCATGTATGCTGGTCACTGCATTGAAGGGGGCATGTACGCTGGTCACTGCATTGAAGGGGGCATGTACGCTGGTCTCTTCATTGAAGGGGGCATGTATGTTGGTCACTGCATTGAAGGGGGCGGGCATGTATACTGGTCACTGCATTGGAGGGGGCATGTATGCTGGTCCCTGCATTGAAGGGGGCATGTACTCTGGTCACTGCATTGAAGGAGGAATGCATGCTGGTCACTGCATTGAAGGGGGCATGTATGCTGGTCACTGCATTGAAGTGGGCATGTACGCTGGTCACTGCATTGAAGGGGGCATGTACGCTGGTCACTGCATTGAAGGGAGCATGTATGCTGGTCACTGCATTGAAGGGGCATGTACGCTGGTCACTACATTGAAGGGGGCATGCACGCTGGTCTCTGCATTGAAGGGGGCATGTATGCTGGTCACTGCATTAAAGGGGGCATGTACGCTGGTCACTGCATTGAATGGGGCATGTACGCTGGTCACTAAATTGAAGGGGGCATATACGCTGGTAACTGCATTGAAGGGGGCATGTACGCTTGTCACTGCATTGAAGGGGTATGTACACTGGTCACTACATTGAAGGGGGCATGTATGCTGGTCACTGCATTGAAGGGGGCATGTACGCTGGTCACTGCATTGAAGGGGGCATGTATGCTGGTCACTGCATTGAAGGGGTCATGTATGCTGGTCACTGCATTGAAGGGGGCATGTACGCTGGTCACTGCATTGAAGGGGGCATGTAAGCTGGTCACTGCATTGAAGTGGGCATGTACGCTGGTCACTGCATTGAAGGGGGCATGTACGCTGGTCACTGCATTGAAGGGGGCATGCACGCTGGTCTCTGCATTGAAGGGGGCATGTATGCTGGTCACTGCATTGAAGGGGGCATGTACGCTTGTCACTGCATTGAAGGGGGCATGTACGCTGGTCACTAAATTGAAGGGGGCATATACGCTGGTAACTGCATTGAAGGGGGCATGTACGCTTGTCACTGCATTGAAGGGGTATGTACGCTGGTCACTACATTGAAGGGGGCATGTATGCTGGTCACTGCATTGAAGGGGGCATGTACGATGGTCACTACATTGAAGGGGGCATGTACGCTGGTCTCTGCATTGAAGGGGGCATGTATGCTGGTCACTGCATTGAAGGTGGCATGTACGCTGGTCTCTGCATTGAAGGGGGCATGTACGCTGGTCACTGCATTCAAGGGGGCATGTATGCTGGTCTCTGCATTCAAGGGGGCATGCTGATCAGTGTTTTGAGTGGGGCACGCTGGTCACTGTGCATTGAAAGGGGGCACGCTGGTCACTGTGCATTGAAAGGGGGCACGCTGGTCACTGTGCATTGAAAGAGGGCATGCTGGTCTCTCTGCATGGAAAGGGGGCACGCTGGTCTCTCTGCATTGAAAGGGGGCACGCTGGTGTCTCTGCATTGAAAGGGGGCACGCTGGTCTATCTGCATTGAAAGGGGGCACGCTGGTCACTCTGCATTGAAAGGGGGCACGCTGGTCTCACTGCATTGAAAGGGGGCACGCTGGTATCTCTGCATTGAAAGGGGGCACACTATGCCTTAATTACTGAATGCCCCTTTCACACTTTTGCGACCTCAAAGTCACGCAATTTTTTCAACGTTTTTTGCCGCAATGCAATGCCTATTACATTTTTCTGTTTCCGCCCACCCAAAAATTTTGAGCACCAGCCGCCACTGACCTGGACAGAATTTTATATCCTGTTACCTGTGTGGAACTTGAAATGGAGGCCCTATAAGTCATCTGGAGGTTTCTATCTTTTTGTTTTGCTGTGAATGGAACATTTGGCAAGGAACGTCAGGGTAAAAAATATCTGATGGATTAGATACCAGTTGATATGAAAACAACAGGCCATGCATGTTGCAGAGGCTCAGAGTCTATGCTGAGCGATTCAATTTGATTCAAATTGTGTAAGAGTAAGCTGGCCATTGAAAGTTGTTTACTGCATAGTTGTGAAAGGAAATGTTGTAGCTTCATCACATGCCAGTAGGGGAAGTAGGGGAAGTGGGGTCAAACATATGTTGCAGCTTTTGTTCAATTATCCATCCTAAAGTTTTAAAGCCTAAAAGTTCTATCTGAGAGCTGAGGATGAAATATCCCTTCTTAAAGGCCTGGAAGAAAGCAGGGATGCTTCAGCAAAAAATGGGGTTAGATCTGCTTACCGCCCAGAATGAACATATGTGGAGGCTTTTTTCCCCCTTTACTACAATTCAGCATATCCTGACAGGTTAAGCTTTCTTGTTGGTCCCCAAGGCTTTCTTGATAGAGACCATTTTTTCCAAAAGCAGTTTTGTGGCATTCAATCCAGAAGCAGGTGTAGAAGCAGGTTGTGTGGCTCTATAACACTAAGCTGTATCAGTCCTGTAAACCATTTATTCTGGGTGTTCACTGGGTCTTTTGGTGAAGATTATTATTATTATTATTATCATTATACAGGACCAACAATCTGTGCGGTGCTTTACAAGGGCAGACAGTACAGTTACAATACAATTTAATACAGGAGTAATCAGAGAGCTCTGATCATTAGAGCTTACAATCTAAAATGGGGGGGGGGGGTCAATTGATACAAAAGGAAAAGTGGTGGGGGATGAGCTGATGGAGGAAATACAATTTCAGTTGTTAGGTGGAGGCAGAATAGGCTTCTCTGAAAAGTTTTTTTTCAGGGATCATCTAGAAGTGGATAAAATAGGAGATATTTGGACAGATTGGGGTAGGGTATTCCAAAGGAGGAATGAAGAGAACGATTTTGTTATTATTTTGAGTTAGTTTTAACTAGGTTAGTGATGTAGCTGGGAGCAGAGTTGTGGATGGCTTTGTAAGTTGTTGTTAGTATTTTGAATTTAATTTGTTGGGTGAGTGGAAGCCAATGGAGGGATTGGCAGAGAGGGGTAGCAGATGAGTGGTGAGTCTGTCAGCAGCATTCATAATGGACTGAAGGGGGAATAGCCTATGTAAAGGTAAGCCGATGAGTAGGGAGTTGCAATAGTCGAGGTGATAGATAACCAGGGAGTGGATTAGGAGCTTTGTGGTATCATTGGTTAGGAAGGGGCATGCTTTGAAGATGTTGCAGATGTTGAGGCGGCAAGATTTGGAAAGTGATTGGATGTGAGGCCGAAAGAAGAGTCCAGGACTACAGCTAGCATCCTGGCATGTGGGGATGGGTTGATGGTTGTGCCATTTATCTTGACACAGAATGCAGGGGAATGGGTATGCGAGGGAGGAAATATTATGAGCTCAGTTTTGGAAAGGTTGTGTTTGAGGAAGTGGTGTGACATCCAGAATGATATGTCTGCCAGTAAAAAAGTGATGCGTGAAGAGACTGATGTTGTGAGCTGAGAGGTAGAGATATATTTGTGTATCGGCACTGAGAGTGATCAAACACCTCTGATTGCTCAGTTCTCCCTTCTGCTCTGAGCAGAGTGTGCTGACTGTCAGCCACTGGCTCTCTGCTCTGCCCCTCCAGCTCTCACTGGAGCACCAAGCTGTGGAGGGGTTGGCTAGTCTCCCAGCTGCTCACTAAGAGGCTGAGCCAACTGCCCAGGCTCTTGGGTGGATCCTGACTGTAAAGTTGGAATTGTTCCAGTGCCTGGACCAGCTGAGAGACATGCACTCCTGTGATCCATAGAAGTAGTAGGGCCAAAAAACTTCAATTGCTTTAACTGTTTATCTACACTACAGTATTTTAACAACTCCACCATCTAAAAAGCAATTCCTCCAACCAAAAGATTGTAGATCTACATGGATTTACTCACAATAATTATTTTAAGGTTTTCAACTAGAAAAATCTACTAGGGAGCAAAACATAACAGGGAGATGAATAGATCAGAGGCAACCTTGGTTCTAAAATAAAGCTCCCAATTCTCACTACTATACCATTTGACTCCAATTCATTGCATGCTGTTCCCGGGTGTTTGCTGTGCTTCCTTATTGCTATGGGTGCACAGCAAAGCATTATGGGAACACCCCAGTACACTACCTTTGCAGCGTATGGGGAGGGATGTAGAAATGCAGCTTGACTGTATTTATTAATGCTTCCCACCCAACGGCTGGTCTAAGCGAGCCCTTTAAACTGTAACTTCAATTACGCTTTAAAGTTTCCAACTTTGAACAAGAATTACTATTAATTAGACTTGTATTAAAAAGTTGACACATATTTAATTAAAGTAAGAGTGTTTAGACAAGAGACAAGAATTGTTAACCTGATAAATTCCCATAATGTGTGATTTGCTGCACATATGCTTGTAGGGATGGACATCAATGAGTGATCACTGCTACCAGAAGGTCAATCCGTTTCACTACAAGTCATTATCAATGAAGGAAAATGGATGAAACTTTTCAAAATCTTACCTTGCCATTTCTCCATGTGATCTCTTCCGGAAAAAAAGAGTGAACTTCTTCATTCTCTGAAAAAAATTCAATATAGCCCACATGTCTCTTTTCAATGTAACTTCCATCAGAGCGAAATACGTGATTATATAGATGTAGAAATGATGGCTTTTCGCCTTTTTCATTGAAGAAAACATGTCCTTCCCTATTATCTACATAATTAACTCTCTTCAAATAATGGTGAAGCTGTTAAATAAAATAAAAAAAAAAAACATGCTTAGTACGGTCAAAGCCCTTCCAGTTTGATTATTTTAGTTTTGTGTGTCTAGTTTTTGTAACCTTTTTATGAAGAAAACAAAAACAAACACCCCCCTGTTCGGTTCCCACCAGAACATCTCGAACAGGGAAAAGGTTCTAGCGAACATGCGAAGTCTATTAAAGTCTATGGGACAGAACATGAAAAATCAAAAGTCCTCATTTTAAAGGCTTATATACAAGTTATTGCCATAAAAAGTGTATGGGGGTCCGGGTACTGCCCTGGGGGACATTCATCAATGTAAACATTATTTTTTTAAAACTATCGTTTTTAAAGGAGCAGTGATTTTAATGATACTTAAAGGGTAACTCCACCTTCGTGGGGAAAAAAAAGCAGCAAATAAAGAAAAAACAATATAACGCATACAATTGGGACACAAATCAATTGAATGTTATTAAAAATGACCTTTCCTTTTCAATCTACAGCTATTGTAATTTTCTGAAAATGCAATGCAATATGGCTACCTGGAGGTGTTCTGTACACAGAATGTATACTAACCACACCCCAGAAACATAATTTCCTACTTGTGCAATTGGCACACCAATTTTCCCAAAAGTCTACTTTAAGATGCAAGTCAGATTTCTGGCATCCCCCTGCAACAAAAACATCATTTTTGGTGAGATACTTCCAATAGGAATACGTCTAAAAAGGGATGCAGGCCCAGCAGATTTCCTCATTAGAGCCCTGTAGCTGTCACAGCTGATAGATAATTATGAATCCCCTCCCATTAGACCCACTCAGCACAGAGGCACAGAGGAACAAACAATGATTTCTTCATAATACCAAAAGGTAGGAATCTGCAACAAAGTTTGTTAAAGTCCTTGTAATGTACAGAGATCACCCAGAGGGGAATTGTTTCCTCAACAAAAGTGGAGTTACACTTTAAATTAAAACAATAAAAATGAAAAATTCCTTTACATATCGTGCCTGGGGGGGTCCCTTTAATGTGCCTGTAAAAGGGGGCAACTGTACGATGTATGAAGCCCGCTGCAGCAATACTGGCATTTCTAAAGGAAAAAAAATAATTTAAACTTTCTCGCGGCTGTAATGTATTGTTGGCTCCCGGCAATACAGATAAAATAAAATGTAAAAACCAGCATGGGGCTCCCCACCCCCCAGTCCATACCAGGCCCAAAATGTAAAAGAAAAATGGCGTAGGGCCCCCCCCCCAAAAAAAAAAAAAATCTATACAAAACCCTTATCTGAGCATGCAGCTTGGGCTGTGGTTGTTAGGGTCTGCGGGCAGGGGGCTTATCGTAATCTGGAAGCCCCCTTTAACAAGAGGGCCCCCAGATCCCACCCCCCCATGTAAATGGGTATCGAGTACATTGTGAAGCATGGCAGCAGTCACAGAAGACTGGTAGACAGCCAGCAGGCATTTAGCGGGCTGGCAGATCACAGGCAGCAGGCACTGGAAGGCAGCAGGAATAAGGATGGCCACCTTAGGCTGTATATGGAGTAGGGTCAGGCAAACTGGGTCAGTCATGAGCAGGAACATCAGGAACAGAGGGCAGCAGAGTAGTCAGGTTCAGGCTGGAGTTGGCAATGGTAAACAGACAGAGAGATCAGGCAGTGATGTGGTCAAAGAGAAAGCCAGGGATTGGTTCAGGCAGAGTAAAAGCATGGTCAGACAGATAAGAATGGCACTAAAATCGAAAAGGGGACACCGGCCTAGCGCATTATCTTCAATAGTAGGCTTTATTGACTAAAAATAGTTATACTCACAAACACATGTTTTAAAAAAGGCACATCAAATCCGAACATCTGGAACAATCTGCGTCGTGTTGACAGGTGCAATGTCCTCGATAGGTGATGGCTAACAAGTTTTGAGGCTTTGCCTCTTCTTGAGAGCCAACAGGCCATGTCTGAGCCTCTGGTTTATATAAACAACGAAATACCTATACCCCCTGGGTGTGGTCCAATCAACTCCTCCCCAGTGGATGTACATCTGTGTGGTGTTAACCCCTGCAGCTGCGGGTCCTGCCCATACATGTGGCACAGAAAGAGAGATATAATAGGGTCAGATGGCTGTAATTTCAAAATACGACATTACATTAATTGTGGGACCAACTATGTGATTCATGGCCTTATCTGTCCTTACAGACTCTTGTATGTGGGACGAACAATACTCCCCTTGAGAGTGAGGTTTGGGGATTACAAATGTAGCATAGAAAGTAGGAGCGAAAAGGAAAAAGTGAGAGAACGCAACAACTATTCAGTTCCCCGTTACTTTAGGCAGTACCATAATGGGGACCCATCAGATTTGAGGGTCTTCAGGATTGAGGCCATAGGTAGGGACCAAGATGATGGTGTGAGGTTTCAGAAATTATGCAGGAGGGAGACATATTGAATTTTGACCTTGGGGTCTTTAACTCCTGGGGGACTCAATGAGGACCTCGATATCCATGGTGTCATGTAAAGTTGAGATCATTCTCCCCCAACGTTGCACTGATGTACTTCTCTACCCATGGGAATGTCTCAGTATTAATTTCTGATTTTTAATTTTTATTTTAATTTTTCTTAAATATTTCTAATCATTAACCTTCAATTTTTGCACTTTAGAAGTGTATCTTTTATAAAAATGTATAGGTTTTAAAATGATACGTTTTATTTACAATTTTCCACTTTTCCTATCCATTCAATTTAGTCTATTGGTTTAATATTAGGTTTATATTGCACTGTACTTTGTACTCTAGGAGCCAGCTAGATAACTGTATAGTTAGGTAATCATTTATACCATTTTAGTGTCTGCCTCTCCATGAGCACTATTGTGACTAGGGGGTCTTGCAATATTCTCATAGGTGCCAATGAATTTTTTTGTAGTAAAACTGTTCTTATTATATTTTTTATATACTGTATATTGTATATATATATATTTTTTTTTAATTAGCCTTCTGTAGAAGCTTCTGGCAAAGCAAGTCACTGTGCAAATGGGTTGGATTGTCCATATAGAGAGGTAAAGACTTATAATCCTTTTGAAAGGTTTTATATATATATATATATATATATATATATATATATATATATATATATATATATATATATATATATACATATATACAGCTATTAAGGAATGAAATATCTTCTGCACATGAGGATAATGTGTTTACATTCCAGATACGCATGCATTCACATTGGATGGAGTTGGGATGCAGTGGCATTCTGACATTAAATCTCTGGGTTGGGTTCGTGTGGTGTTGATTCTTAGGAAAGCCTTGATGAACAGGCTACTTTGACTGCAAATATGCCATGTACATATAGGATTTATTCCTGGACCTTAGTGGTGTCTGCTAACTTGTATTTTCTTTCCCTAACCCACCCCCTCCCCCCGTTCGGACGGTCTGTGAGCTGCTGCACTCTTAGTGACAGTGGTGGGCATGCCGTGGATGGTGTGGGATTGGTGAGGGAGGGTTCTGTGTCCGCTGGGTACCCTGGTGCCGTACATGCTGAGTGCCCTTAACATGAGATAGCGGAAGTACAACAAACAGCTGGTGACGTGGTAGTGACGCGGGCGGAAGTGACCTCAGTAGTTTGGAACATGGCCACTCTTCCGGGATTCCACAGCATGCGTTCCAACTACATATAGAGACCCGGCATAGCATGGAGGCTCCCCAGGAGAATAAGAAGGTAATCTAACTACAATAAATAAACCCTCCGAGGTCCCGTAGAGAAGTCATAACCATCCCCAAAGTGACACCCACAGAACCTACTGTGACCATGCGAGAACCGCAGCATGTCATCTACCCATGGTTATAAATAAAAAACTATCAGCGCAACTCAATCAATGTGCAATAATTCAATAAAAATGCGCAATACGTGAAAAAATATATAAATAAACTCCGGCAGCTTTCATTCAATGTGTTTCCACTACACAATTAAACATAAATAACTGAAAATGATCTGCGCCAGATCAATAGTGAAGTAATCCTATAAATCAATATTTTAAAGCGGAGTTCCGGGCACAGAAAGCAATTTTCAATAAACATACCCCCGGACAGTCAGGGCTAGCACATTCCACAATGGCTAGCCTCTGATCTGTCCCGGTTCGCACTTACCTGCAAGAAGAAATACTTACTTATAAAATTTATTCCACAGCGTTTCCATCTCTCTTGTGGGCAGCTGAAGCCGGCGCGATCCTCTTCCGCGTCTTCTTCCGCGTCCTCTTCTCCCAGAATGCACCTGCACCGGCCCCTCTCGTCACTTCCCCGGAAGTGACGAGCGGGGCGGTGCCGTCGCATTGATTCCTGGGAGCAATGACGTTCAGCTCCCAGGAATCATCGCGAAGGAGGAAGTGACGGAGGAGCCGCGGCACAGAGGGAGGAAGTACATTGAGGTGAGTATTTTCGATCTTCAATTACAAGGTGAGTTTTAAAAAAAAAAACCTAACTATCCAATTCCTTTTTAGGTGAAGGTGAAGAAGCGGACGGGCCCCCAAAAAAATATCGATTTTGTGCCCGGAACTCCGCTTTAAGTAATATATAAATGTGACACAAAATCATTGTATCGCTCCAAAATAGGTCCTTCAAAGGAATATTAATAAAAACACATATTGGTAGATGTGAATCAAAATAAAAAAAAATACTGAAAAAAATCAGTGCAAAAAGTCCAAGTATCCAAAAAATAATAACTCCGGTCTCATACACCTCCATGAAAAAACAAATGGAATAAGGAGCTCCACCACCACTGAGTATTAAGCCTCTCACCTTCCCATCTGACCCAAGAGTCACCAATGGGTCAGATAAAGCAGTTCCCTTAAGGGTTAATGGATCGATGGGCATATATACACTTGGAGCTGTAAGGATATTCCCAGGACCAGCACCAGATCACTCGTAGTCCGCACCAGGCATAAATGCATCATAGGGGAAAATAAAAGAGATCTAAAGCTCTCTGATAAGGTACAAAGACTTTTACTGTATTCAAAAGAAATCCACTTACAAGTAGAGCACTTCAGCAGTGCGAGCTGTATCAGCTGTTCGTGTTCCGTGTTCACAGCAGAGAGACGGTGTGACGTATGACCGACAAGCTCCGCCCCCTATATGCATTACGTCGAGCGTTCAGCATTGACTTCATCAGTAGGGGTCTAGACCTAGAGCATTAGATCTCCAACGGTGGGGGAAAATGGTCTCAACTTTACATGACACCATGGATCTCGAGGTCCTCATTGAGTCCCCCAGGAGTTAAAGACCCTAAGGTGAAAATCCAATATGTCTCCCTCTTGCATAATTTCTGAAACCTCCCACCATCATCTTGGTCCCTACATATGGCCTCAATACCAAAGAATCTCAACCCTGGTGGGTCCCCGTTATGGTACTGCCTGAAGTGACGGGGAACTGAAGAGTTGCGTTCTCTCACTTTTTCCTTTTCGTTCCTACTTACTATGCTACATTTGTGTTCCCCAAACCTCACTCTCAAGGAGCATATTGTACGTCTCACATACAAGAGGCTGTAAGGATAGATAAGGCCATGAATCACATAGTTGGTTCCACAATTAATGTATTGTCGTATTTTGAAATTACAGCCATCTGACCCTACTATCTCTGTTTCTGTGCCACATGTATGGGCAGGACCCGCAGCTGCAGGGGTTAACACACGGATGTACACCCACTGAGGAGGAGTTGTTTTAGACCACACCCAGGGGGTATAGGTATTTCATTATATAAATGAGAGGCTCAGACCTTCACCTATTAAGCACATTGCACCTGTCAACATGACACAGATTGTTCCAGATGTGCAGATTTGATGTGCCTTTTAAAAAAATTTGTTTGTGAGTATAACTATTTTTATTCAATAAAGCCTACTATTGAGGATATGAGCTAGGCCAGTGCACCCTCTATTTGTTTTTTGATTTTAGTGCCTACAGACACCCTCAGTCTTAAAGAGCAGCAGGGCTGTGGCCATCCGGAAAGCCAAGTGTGAGTTCCGTAGAGCAACACCATTTGAATAGGTATGTTGGGGGACCCGGCTTCTGGGCGCAGGAGAGAGGTGAGGTGCGTTGCATCTAAATTTGTTTTAAATAAGAACGGCAACAGAAGATCAAACACAGGTACAAATAACAGGTTTTTATGTGTATATTTATATATGTAGGGTTAATTAATAAGAGGAACCGGAATTCGATCGATTAATATCGCAAATACGGCCGAGGTATTGATAATGATTTAGGTCTGCTTAATGCAATATCACTATGGTGGTGATATGTGGTATTTTTTCACATATTCCTATATCCTACGGGGAATAATAGCAGTTCCGGGTGGACCAAAATGGAGATTGATAGGCAATTGTATTATTAAAGGAGGCCTAAGATGGAGGCGATCCACTTCCGGTCCGCTTCAGGTGTTTACAATTTTGCATTATTGTTATCAGTATATATAGTACTACGTATTCGTGACGCCCTCGCTTTTGATAACGCTCTGATTGGCGGAGCGAAACGCGTCAAGCCGTCCGAATACGCAATACGTCACTTCCGGCTGCAACCACTTCCGGCTTCCGGTTACGCGGGTGGAACGCACGGCCATTTGCTTGGCGTCCCGCGGGTTTGCACAAGGCTGTTTATTTTCCCTGCACAGTGTAAGTGTAATTTTATTTTGCGTGCTAATAAACGGTTTATACATACTGCATGATGATGGCCCTTTTCTTTTCATGAACTGGGAGAGTATTGCCTGGATATAGAGTGAGAGGCATTGGTTCAGCACCCTGCTCCTGCTGATGATCTATTGAGGGGTCTACTTCATAAGACCATTGTTAAGGCGTTTTTATATCCAGCTTCTGGTGAGTGGGGAACCGAGAGGGGAGCACTATCTCACCTGGACTGAGCACTGGCACTTTCTTATTTATCGAGCACAAGGCACTTGTATGAGCACAGAGACTTTTCACTTTAAGAATATTGGTTGAAGATTACAGAAATTTATGGATTTTTTTATATATATTTTTATATATACCTATTTATATACATAATTTTTTCTGATGCATATGATAATTTTTGTATTCTTTTTCACATGGAATGTTTTATTATTCATAATTGATATTCATGGTTGATATTTATTTGATTTGTAAGCACAGGTTTTATGGTTGCACTCAGCACAGCTTTGCATTAGCACTTTATTATTGACACATATTTATTAGGTGTTTTTAGCACAAGCAGCGCAGGTACATAGTTGTTTTATTGTAGAAATAAATGGTGTAGCGCTTAAAAAATAAATTAAAATGAACATCACAGTCCATATAAAAATATCAATAATTGGAAGGAAAGTCCATGTCAGAAAGACGTGCTCCCAAAGGTGTAGCCAATCACTTCACACTCCAACAATTCTGTGCAGAGAGACCACCACCAAGAGAAAAGATGGCCCCTTACCGCAATGAATGGATCCCCACTACAGAGATCAGATCCAGCTCTATTCGTACGTCTATATGACCATATCAGACAGTGCCCGGCTCATAGTGACATCCACATCAACTCCAATGGTTACAGACACAGGTATAGATGCATATGTGAAGAAAAAGGGACAACTCCCATGGTGAAGTACAGTAACAAGTGTGTTTATTAGATGCACTAGCATAAAATTGGCAACTCACATTTAGCAGCAGATATTATAGCATGTCTCTCTCATGTATCGCCTTTCGGGTCCGGTTCCCAACCAAGAAAATGGCCGCCGCGTCCCTCGTGTGTCCCAGCGTGGCGTGCCGCAAGCTCCTCCTACGCGTTTCGTCAATAGATGACGTCGTCAGGGGGTGTGGCCTGCGGTAAACCAATCACTTTTATACGCCGGACGGGACGGAAGAGGCGGAACTTTGCATAACCACCCGAAACCGGAAGTCGGGTATATGCGCTCCAACAACCGGAACTTTCGGGTCAGAGTACTATAACTCTACATCCTGGCGCCCAGCGCTTGCACTCCAGCTCCCTGGAAACATGCGCTTCAGCAGTCGGAACCAGGAAGTTATACAACCCTCAATAATCCATACCAGATGTCAATCTAATAACACTCCGAACACAGATCAGAATGTGTGGATTGCGGATTGCGATATATATATGTACTCAATCTAATAATAATGGGGATGCCGTAAAATCACATGATAACGCGACATGGCCAAATCCCCAATTCTGGGCAACATTGATACTAATGGGAATAGATGCTTGACTCTTGGCTTCCAAAATACCAGTGGTCCCCATACTTAGTAGCCAAATAGTGCTATAACGCACAAAAACAGCGCCACCATAATGGATCCACCAGGGTGCGCAGTGCCATTAACCGGTCACGGAAACAGACCCCAAAGGCTACATACTAAATACAGTGCCAATAATAAAAACAAAAATCAAAAGTACAATAAAAATACATAAACAATAAAAACAACAAGAAGAATATAAAAATTCTATGGGCATCTTTTACTAAGACAATAAATATACCCCAAATTATTAAATATTCTTAAAGTTAGGACAAACGATCTGACCATGGGACATCGAGAGGACACATCAACTATGCATTATTGATGAACGCATTGATGTCCCAATCGATGTTTAACCCATGGGGGGCATACGTTTTCAATCGATAAATCCAGCTGGTTTCCAACTGGGAAACGCCTCTAGTACGATTGGCACCCCTCCAACTGCCAGAAAATTTGTCAATTCCCAAAAACACAGTGCCTTTAGGGTCTCCCCCATGGCAAAGATCATAATGACGCGAGACACTGTGCTTTGGGAATTTCTTAATAATATTTGCCACGTGCTCCTGCAGGCGCACATGCAGCATACGAATCGTACGGCCCACATATTCGCGGCCACATGGGCAGCGCAACAAGTAGACCACATGTCGCGTGGTGCAAGTTATGAACGGCTCAATTTTAATATCTAATTGGGTGGAATTGGAGAAGAACGACTCAACCCTTCTTGTCCTACAGGCATTGATTTTGCAAACGGCACAACGTCTGCAGGGGTAAAACCCCCCTCTCTGCTGGAAGACCGGTTAATGGCACTGCGCACCCTGGTGGATCCATTATGGTGGCGCTGTTTTTGTGCGTTATAGCACTATTTGGCTACTAAGTATGGGGACCACTGGTATTTTGGAAGCCAAGAGTCAAGCATCTATTCCCATTAGTATCAATGTTGCCCAGAATTGGGGATTTTGCCATGTCGCGTTATCATGTGATTTTACGGCATCCCCATTATTATTAGATTGAGTACATATATATATCGCAATCCGCAATCCACACATTCTGATCTGTGTTCGGAGTGTTATTAGATTGACATCTGGTATGGATTATTGAGGGTTGTATAACTTCCTGGTTCCGACTGCTGAAGCGCATGTTTCCAGGGAGCTGGAGTGCAAGCGCTGGGCGCCAGGATGTAGAGTTATAGTACTCTGACCCGAAAGTTCCGGTTGTTGGAGCGCATATACCCGACTTCCGGTTTCGGGTGGTTATGCAAAGTTCCGCCTCTTCCGTCCCGTCCGGCGTATAAAAGTGATTGGTTTACCGCAGGCCACACCCCCTGACGACGTCATCTATTGACGAAACGCGTAGGAGGAGCTTGCGGCACGCCACGCTGGGACACACGAGGGACGCGGCGGCCATTTTCTTGGTTGGGAACCGGACCCGAAAGGCGATACATGAGAGAGACATGCTATAATATCTGCTGCTAAATGTGAGTTGCCAATTTTATGCTAGTGCATCTAATAAACACACTTGTTACTGTACTTCACCATGGGAGTTGTCCCTTTTTCTTCACATATGCATCTATACCTGTGTCTGTAACCATTGGAGTTGATGTGGATGTCACTATGAGCCGGGCACTGTCTGATATGGTCATATAGACGTACGAATAGAGCTGGATCTGATCTCTGTAGTGGGGATCCATTCATTGCGGTAAGGGGCCATCTTTTCTCTTGGTGGTGGTCTCTCTGCACAGAATTGTTGGAGTGTGAAGTGATTGGCTACACCTTTGGGAGCACGTCTTTCTGACATGGACTTTCCTTCCAATTATTGATATTTTTATATGGACTGTGATGTTCATTTTAATTTATTTTTTAAGCGCTACACCATTTATTTCTACAATTTTTCATGATCTGTGTTTTCTAATTCATGATCAGGTGTTGGCAGCTTTCACTTAGAGAGGTTGAGCTTTTATTCATTGTTGAGTGTGTAAGCTTATTTAATCATGTTTTAGCGCAGTAATTCCCATATTTTTATAGTTGTTTTATTGTTTGAAAGGTTACACCTTTTATACCTGCAGCAGCTTATTTTGGTTTATAATTTATTTATTTATTGGCACCTAGTGATCCTAAGCGCAAACCCCTCACATTTGAGGTAGCAGAATGCTGTAGACCATAAGGCAAGGTCCTACTGCAGCAGAGGTGTTTAAATAGCCCATTTGATGCCACTCTAGTGGTGGGCGCATGCATGCATGTGCGTGTGCACTGGTCAGGCTACAGGAATTCTCCATCTGTGGTTTTGGCTAAAAAGTAGTCTCAGTCTGTGGGTTTGGCTAACAGAATATCTCTGTCTGCGTATAACTCTGCGCCAGCGCATATTTCTTCTTTCCAGACACACGTCACAAGTTGCAGAAGGCTATAGGTCCGTTCACAAAGCGCAGCGTGGCACGGCTCACACTTGTGCAGTGGAAAGCTGGCTTTACAGTTGGTTTCCTTTAGTTTAGATGCCGGCACTAGGGACCCAAAACCCATTGAAGAATCAGGTCTGGTGGGGACAATGCTGGATCCCAGGACAGGTAAATGTCCTTATAGTAAAATCCGGCAGCAACTTTTTTTTTTTTTTTTTGCGGGGGGGGGGGGCAGACTGAAGCTCTTCTATGTGCTGATTCTGGATGAACCAGAAAAATTCACTCTGCACATATCCCTGTCACCACCCTCCCACCTGACTTTTTGTTGGAAGGAGGACAATTGATTTCCGAAATTCCGAACATCACCTGCATCTAATAAGACACAGGCAGTGCTCAGGTATTTGGACAGCCAGTGGAGCTAGATGTCAGAATACAGAAGCCCTAGCATGATATTTGTCCATCCATGCTGTTTAGTGTACATTAAGGACTCTGTTAGATTTTGTGAGCTGAATAAAGAAAAAAAAAAACACAGTAGCAGCACCCACACAATATATTAGAACACAGAGAACATCCAGATTGTGACACATTCATTCTTCTAGCTGTTTCTCCAGGTAATGTGGTCACTTGTTGACTTGGCACCATCCACAGGTGGCTTAACTCTTCAACTTGTTTGCAGGTGCAGTCTACTTTCTTTACTGCAGGTGGCGCTCAACTGCAGCAGCATTGCAGGGGGAGAGGAGGTCAAGAAGAACATTGTTCCTCTATGGTTTTCAAGGTCACTGGGGAAGCTATCTGATTGGATGCTGCCTCTATGTGTGACTCTAGCAGCCATCTTTGGTCAGGCCGAGCCTATTTAAGGCCTGGCTTAGAGGCTTGGCACGCCATCTGGAAAGCACAGTGATTAGAGGCAGGGAAAGGATCCAGGTGATTAGGGAAAGGATAGGGACCTGCCATCCTTTTGGAGACCCCTCCAATTCGGCTCGGACCGTCCACGCCACATTTTGCCCCTCAAGATGTGTGGTGTCTTCATAGCTGAAACCTTCTCTGCTAAATATTGCTGTTACATGCTGTGAGTAGAGTTGAGCGGACACCTGGATTTCCATGTTCGGCGGGTTCGGCAGAACTTAAGAAAAAAGTCCGGGTCCGTGTCCCAGACTTTTGCCGAACTTTTCCCGGACACCGAACCCCATTGAAGTCAATGGGGACCCAAACTTTCAGGCACTAAAATGGCTCTAAAACACCAATGGAAAGGGCTAGAGTGCTGCAAATGGCAGCAAAACGTAGTTAAGAGCATGGCAAGTGCTCTGCAAACAAATGTGGATAGGGAAAAAACTTAAAACAACAAAAAAAAACCAACAGAAAAATAAAACAATGTTCTTCATCTCTGAAGGACGAGGCCCATATGGAGTAGGAGGGAGGTTGAGGTGGTGGTGGATGTGGCGGTGTCATAGGCGTGTGCACAGGGTGTGCCAGTGAGGAGATGGGAAAGATCTCCCTCGGACCTGCTCTATTTCTCTTTGCCAGCAGGGAGAGTAATGTATCGGGCCATGTACATGTAGGCAAACACATGCATGTGTATTTAAACTGTGGGGTGCACACCCTAATGCAATAGGCTGCGCACACCTATGGGCGGTGTAGGTGGAAGCGGCAGTGGAGGAGGACCAGGGCCGGATTAAGAGCATCATGGGCTTGGTGCTGAGGATTTTGAAGGGCCTTAAGGGCCGTGCCTTGGCATGCACCCAGAGGAGGAAGGGTGCAGCCATGCATGCCTAATTCAACATGGGATGCTGTCTCTGAAGCCCATAAACACATCCATGCATCGGCAACTGTCCCTCCTTGTCAGGCCTTCGTGCTGTGTGGGGAGGTTCTGAGGGAGCTGCCTTGGGAAGCGAGCATAGAAGCCAGACTTCTGTGTTTACAAGTGACAGAAGAGCGGTAACAGTGAATATGGCCAACCCGGGGCCTATATTAAGGTAGGGGCCTGGAGCTGCAGCTCCAATAGCCCCTATGTTAATCTGGCCCTGAGGAGGACGAGGTAGCCAACACTGCTTTTTTTCAGAAATTTTAAATGAGGGTACACCCCAAAAGAGTGAGAAAGAGCAAAAATGGAACAATGGCTGGGTAAGGTTGGTATCCATCGCTATTCTGCACAAGGTACGGAAAAGTCCCGTGGGATCCATGCCTGGTTCATTTTAATGAACGTGAGCTTGTCCACATTGTCTCTGGACAGGCGGCTGCGCTTGTCTGTGATAACGCCCCAGCCGTGCTAAATACCCGTTCAGATAATACACTGGCTGCAGGGCACGCCAGCACCTCCAAGGCGTAAAGGGCAAGCTCAGGCCATGTGCCCAACTTGGAGACCCAGAAGTTGAAGGGGGCAGACCCGTCACTCAGTACGTCTAGGCGTGTGCACACATACTGCTCCACCATGTTGGGGAAATGCTGCCTCCTGCTAAGACGTTCCATATGAGCTGCTGGTGCTTCTGTTTGTTGTGGCGTGCTGACAAAGCTTTTCCACATTTCGGCCATACTAACCCTGCCTTCTGAGGTGCTGGCGGTGCCCTGGTTGCGTTGGCGACCTCTTCCTCCTCCTCCTCCTCTGCCTTGTGCTTCCACTGTGGCCCAGCTGTCAGGTGGGAATGCCAGCAGCATCGCGTCTACCAGCGTGCGCTTGTACTCGCGCATCTTGCGATCGCGCTCCAGTGAGGGAATTAAGGACGGTACGTTGTCCTTGTAACGGGGATCCAGCAGCGTGGCCACCCAGTAATCAGCACAAGTTAGAATGTTGGCAACTCGGCGGTCGTTGTGGAGACACTGCAGCATGTAATCGCTCATGTGTGCCAGGCTGCCCAGAGGCAACGAAAGGCTGTCCTCTGTGGGAGGTGTATCGTCTGTGTCCTCTGTATCCCCCCAGCCACGCACCAGTGATGGCCATGAGCTGGCCTGGGTGCCACCCTGCTGTGAACATGGTTCCATCTCCTCCTCCAGCTCCTCCTCCTCATCCTCCTCATCCTCCAGAACTGTGCCCCTGCTGGACAATTGTGTCCCTGGTGTTTGTGTGTGCAGGAACCCACCCTCGGAGCCCCTTGTGAATGACTGCCCTGAAAGCCTTGGAAATGTTACCTCTTCATCCTCCTCCTCCTCCTCATCCTGTGCCACATCCTCTTCCATCATCGCCCGAATTGTTTTTTCAAGGAGGCATAGAAGTGGGATAGTTAAGCTGACAACGGCGTCATCGGCACTGGCCATGTTGGTGGAGTACTCAAAACAGCGCAACAAGGCACACAGGTCTCGCATGGAGGCCCAGTTTTTGGTGAAGTGGTGCTGTTCCGCAGAGCGACTCACACGTGCGTGCTGCAGCTGAAACTCCACTATGGCCTGCTGCTGCTCGCGCAGTCTTTCCAGCATTTGCAAGGTGGAGTTCCACCTTGTGGGCACGTCACATATGAGGCGGTGAGCGGGAAGGCCGAAGTTACGCTGCAGCGCTGACAGGCGAGCAGCAGCAGGGTGAGAATGCCGAAAGTGCGCACAGACGGCCCGCACTTTCTGCAGCAGCTCTGACATATCGGGGTAGTTTTTAAGGAACCTCTGCACCACCAAATTCAGCACATGCGCCAGGCAAGGGATGTGCGTCAAACCGGCTAGGCCCAGAGCTGCTATGAGATTTTGCCCGTTATCGCACACCACCAGGCCGGGCTTGAGGCTCGCTGGCAGCAACCACTCATTTGTCTGCTGTTCCATGCTCCTCCACAACTCCTGCGCGGTGTGTGGTTTTTCCCCCAAACAGGCAAGTTTTAAAACTGCCTGCTGTCGTTTACCCCTGGCCGTGCTGAAGTTGGTGGTGAAGGTGTTACGCTGTCCGGATGAGGAGGCGGTAGAGGATGAGGAAGCAGAGTAGGAGGAGTTAGGAACAGGAGGCAAACTGAAGTGCCCTGCAATCCTCGGTGGTGGAAGGACATGCGCCAAATTTCTATCCGCCTCAGGCCCATCTGCCACTGCATTTACCCAGTGTGCCGTTAGGGAGATATAACGCCCCTGACCGTGCTTACTGGTCCATGTATCGGTAGTTAGGTGGACCTTGGCACAGATGGCGTTGCGCAGTGCACACCTGATTTTTCCCCCACTTGGTTGTGAAGGGAAGGGATGGCTTGCCTGGAAAAGTAGTGGCGGCTGGGTACGACGTACTGTGGGACAGCCACCGACATAAGGTTTTTAAAACTGTGCGTCTCCACCAGACGGAATGACAGCATTTCAAAGGCCAAGAATTTTGAAATGCTGGCATTCAGGGCCAGGGATCGCGGGTGGGTAGGGGGGTACTTCGTCTTCCTCTCAAGTGTTTGGGAGATGGAAAGCTGAACGCTTCCACAGGACATTGAGGAGATGGTTGGTGTCCCAGGGGGTGGTGTTGCTGACAGATCGTCTGTTTGCGGGGTGGCAGGTGCCGGTATCACTACAGATGTGGCTGGAGCGGCCAAGACTGCAGCAGAAGAGGAAGCAGGATGAGCCAGAGACGTTTCTTGGTTTTGAAGGTGTCTACTCCACTGCAGCTCGTGCTTTGCACTTAGATGCCTGATCATGCAGGTTGTGCTCAGGTTGAGAAGGTTTATGCCTCGCTTCAGGCTCTGATTGCACAGGGTGCAAACCACTCGTGTCCTGTCATCAGCACATTTTCTAAAGAACTTCCACGCTAGAGAACTCCTTTGAGCTGGCTTTGGTGCGCTCGTTCCCTTGCTGCGTTGGGCAGTAGCAGGCGTAGTGTCTAGGGCACGGCCGCTCCGCTTCTGCACCCTGCTCCCTCTTCTGCTGTGCTGGTGGCTCTGTGCGACCACCGCCTCTTCCTCCAAACTACTCAGGTCACCTGCATGACCTTCATTCCATGTGGGGTCGAGGACCTCATCGTCCTCCACATCATCTTCCACCCAGTCTTCACCCCTGCCCTCCTTGTCGGTCTCCACAATTCTGAACGCCGCAGCAGTTGGCACCTGCGTTTCGTCATCATCGGAGACGTGCTGCGATGGTCCTTGCATGTACTCATCTTGAGATATAAGTGGTTGGACATCGGCTGCAGGTGCCAACTCTGACCTTTCTGCAGTAGACTGGGTGGGAGACAATGTGAAGGAACTGGAGGCACTGTCAGCAGCAAACCAATCTACTATCGCCTCTACGTGTTCTTGCATCATCACTTCTAGAGGCGTATGATGCCCTACCAAATACTGATGCAGGTTCTGTCGCATACTAACACTTGAGGAAGGTGTTTCACTTGTGAGTGTAGCTGGCACAGATCGACCACGTCCTCTCCTTGCAACAGGAGCTCTACCAGCAACACCACGACCCAGGCCACGGCCCCTATTTGACGGTCTCCTCATATTTCTGTAATTTAAGATCTTGCCCTAGAAAGGTGTTTATTGAATAGCGGAACAAAACAACAACAATATCGCACGGGTGTATCTCACAGTCAAATATGCAAACTTTGCCGCAATTTAATGGTTTTTACCCCAAAAGGGTTTATATTGAATAGTGGAATAGGAAAAAGGCTAAAAAACGGTGTATCTCACACGTACAAACACAGACTAGGCCCCGATTAAAATTTTTGTACCCTAAAGGGAGGATGAGGAAGAGGAGTAGGAGGAGTTGGGAACAGGAGGCAAACTGAAGTGCCCTGCAATCCTTGGCGGTGGAAGGAGATGCACCAAACAAATTTAAAAGGTGTATCTCACACGTACCGATATAGACTATGCCGTAATTTAATTTTTTACACTCCAAAAGGGTGTATATTGAATAGCGGAATAGGAAAAATGTTATAATACGGTGTATCTCACACGTACAAACACAGACTAGGCCCCGATTAAAATTTTTTGTACCCTAAAGGGAGGATGAGGAAGAGGAGTAGGAGGAGTTGGGAACAGGAGGCAAACTGAAGCGCCCTGCAATACTTGGCGGTGGAAGGAGATGCGCCAAACAAATTTAAAAGGTGTATCTCACACGTACCGATACAGACTATGCCGTAATTTAATTTTTTACACTCCAAAAGGCTGTATATTGAATAGCGGAATAGGAAAAAATTTTATAATACGGTGTATCTCACACGTACAAACACAGACTAGGCCCCGATTACAATTTTTTGTACCCTAAAGGCAGGATGAGGAAGAGGAGTAGGAGGAGTTGGGAACAGGAGGCAAACTGAAGCGCCCTGCAATCCTCGGCGGTAGAAGGAGATGCACCAAACAAATTTAAAAAGGTGTATCTCACATGTACCGATACAGACTATCCCGCAATTAAATTTTTTATACTCAAACAGGATGTGTATTGAATAGCGGAATAGGACAAATTTTACAAAACGGTGTATGTCACACGTACAAACACAAACTAGGCCCCGATTACAATTTTTTGTACCCTAAAGGCAGGATGAGGAAGAGGAGTAGGAGGAGTTGGGAACAGGAGGCAAACTGAAGCACCCTGCAATCCTCGGCGGTAGAAGGAGATGCGCAAAACAAATTTAAAAAGGTGTATCTTACATGTACCGATACAGACTATCCCGCAATTTAATTTTTTACACTCAAACAGGGTGTATATTGTATAGCGGAATAGGACAAATTTTACAAAACGGTGTATCTCACACGTACAAACACAAACTAGGCCCCGATTACAATTTTTTGTACCTTTGTAACGCTCCTGCGTTTTACGTATGATGTGGATTTTCAGCTGCAGAAATATTCCACTTCAGTAGTCATGTAGAGAAACGCTGAGGCACCAATCCCAACTCTCAATGACTCATCATGTGTGGATGATCTCAATTCAGCAAGTAAATACACACACTCAATAAGATGTTTCCTAGAGTGACTTATGTATATAGTAACACAGTGATGATAGGCTGAAGAGACAGGTTGGGTAGAGATGGTAGATGACAGACACTTGAAAGGAAATGTTCTTGAAAGTAAGATAGTAGCAGATGGGATGCAGATAGGTTTAGCAATCATGTATGGTAGCAGATGACAGAGTAGCAGGTGGACATACAAGAGAGATCAACCCAGTGCAAGAACAGGTGGTAGTAGGCTCAAGAGCTAGCAATCTTAGATAATGCAGATGTAGTAATAGTCCTTAGTATGCAGAGCTAGATAGTGTAAGCTTTAGTATAAAGGATATAGAGGTTTCCCCTGTGGGGTACTTATCACTAATAGCAATGTAGCAGAGGAGAGGTTCGGCAAGAGCGGATGATCCGGTAGCGGGATACAGGGATCAGCGCAGCGTGGTTCCGACAGCGAGGTATGCTTGCAAGCATGAGAGCTTCAAGACAGGTTAGCATCAAGGCACAAAGCAGTTTGAACGAACACATGTGAGTGAGAGCCGGCGATCTAAATAGCCATCCAGTCCGGCGCTCAGTGATGACAGCATCAGTCTTAAAGGTGTATGCGCACCTTACCAAAAGAGAATGGTGGGGCACATACACTTATGAAAGAGTAATTACGGTGCCCAAAGGTACCAGAACATTACAGTACCCCCCCCTTAAGGCCGGCTCCTGAAGGCCTCTGGAGCTGGTTTGTCTGGGTACTTCGCATGAAAATTGCGAATTAATCTATAGGCATGTATGTCAGAGGTGTTTAGCCAGGTGTCGTCTTGGGGCCCATAGTTCTTCCATCGAACCAAGTACTGAAGTCTTCCTCTGTGGATACGAGAATCCAGAATCTCTTTTATCTCATATTCTTCTCCACCTTCAACTTGTACAGGAGGAGGAGGTGGGATAGTAGGCCTTATTCCTTGGTCAGGAACATGGGGCTTCAGTAGTGACACATGGAAAATGGGATGTATTTTGAGGTCTATTGGCAATGTAAGCTGTACTGCAGCTTTTCCAATAAGTTTCTTGATTGGGAAAGGTCCCAAGAACAGAGGTCCAAGCTTTTTGCTAGGGATTTTCAGTCTTAAATTTGTTGTTGAAAGCCAAACGAGGTCCCCGATAGCGTACTGAGGAGAAGGTCTTCTGCGAAGATCATAGTACTTCTTTTGTTGACTATGAGCGTGTGCAATGGTAGTATTAAGCAAACCCAGAGAGTCCTTTATTTGGGTAAGATAGTCTGAAGCTACTGGGTTATTTGAAGGAAGGATGCGTGGTGGAAGAATAGAGGGATGAAACCCATAGTTCAAGTAGAACGGACTCTGCTTGGTCGTACTGTGGGTTGCGTTGTTGTAGGCAAATTCTGCCAGAGGGAGAAGATCCACCCAATCATCCTGTTGGTAAGAAGTGTAACAACGTAAATATTGCTCGATGCATTGGTTGACTCTTTCAGTCTGTCCGTTGGTCTGCGGATGGTAAGGAGAAGTGAGCTTCCGCTCGATCCGTAGTATGTGACATAGTTCTTGCCAGAACTTGGAAATAAATTGTGATCCACGGTCAGACAGAAGAGTTTTTGGGATACCATGTAACTTAAAGACATGTTTCATCAGGAGTTCTGCCGTTTGTTTAGACGAAGGTAGTCTGCGAATAGCAATGAAATGTGCCATTTTTGTCAGATAGTCCACTGACACTAAGATGGTATTAAATCCTTTGGAAGGAGGCAATTCCACTATAAAGTCCAAGGACACAACTTCCCATGGAGTTTGGGGTATTGGTAGACTGCATAGTAGACCGGATGGTCTCGTAGTGTCAATTTTGGACCTGGCACAGACATTGCATGAAGAGACAAATTTTTGTATAGATGTTTTAATGTCAGGCCACAAGAATTGCCTGGTAATCAGATTAAGAGTCTTTGTCATACCCATATGTCCTTCCATAGGCACATCATGCGATAATTCCAAGATCTTGGTGCGTATGGTAGGTGGTATGTAAAGTTTGTCGTTGTAGTAGAGGAAGCCTTCTGCATCAGTATTTAGTTGTGGTGGGGGTGAATCCAAACTTATACCATGCAAAACCTCTTCCTTCAAGGAACGGACAACTCCAATAATGCGTTTGTGAGGTATTATAGGAACGGAAGGGATTTCAAAGTAGTTTTCTTCAGTTAGTCGTGATAGTGCATCCGCCTTTTTGTTCTTATTTGCAGGTGTGTATGTCACTAGGAAGTTAAACCTTAGAAAGAATAGTGACCATCGTACCTGTCGGTGTGAGAGAGTTTTGTTAGTCTGAAGATATTGGAGATTTTTATGGTCCGTGTATATAAGTATTGGTAGTCGGGTGCCTTCGAGTAGATGTCGCCAATTCTCCAGAGCCAATTTTATAGCAAGCAGTTCCTTTTCACCCACGGGGTAATTTATCTTTGGACTGCTTAGGGATTTAGAAAAAAAGGCGACTGGATGAAGTGGTGAAGTGTGAGTTGGTCGTTGGGAGAGTATTGCTCCTACTGCCATGTTTGACGCATCTACTTCCAGAATGTATTGGAGGGATGGGTCTGGATGGCGTAGTATGGGAGCAGAAGTAAACCTTGTCTTTAACAGGTGAAAAGCTTTATTTGCTTCATCTGACCATTTGAATGGTTTTTTAATGCTAGTGAGCTGTGTGAGGGGTCTCACAATGGCAGAGAAGTTTCTAATGAACTTCCTGTAGAAATTTGAAAATCCAAGGAATCGCTGTAGCGCCTTGCGTGTGGTTGGTGTAGGCCAATCCTGAATGCAGGACATCTTACTCATGTCCATCTCGATTCCTGTTTTGGATATGATGTAGCCTAGAAACAGTACCTCTTCTTTATGAAACAAGCATTTTTTCAGTTTCACATAAAGGTTGTGTGCAAGCAATCTCGATAATACTAGTCTTACATGTCTTATGTGTTCAGACAAGGATCTTGAATATATAAGTATATCGTCCAGATATACCACAACACAGACATCTAGTAAGTCTCTGAAAATATCGTTTATAAATCGTTGAAAAACTGCAGGGGCGTTGCATAGCCCGAATGGCATTACAAGATATTCGAACAATCCGTATCTGGTTCTGAATGCAGTCTTCCACTCGTGTCCATCACGGATTCGAATGAGATTGTATGCTCCTTTCAGGTCCAATTTTGAAAAGTAGGTAGCTCCACGCACCTGCTCAATGAGCTCAGGGATAAGCGGTAGAGGATAGCGATCTTTTATTGTAATAGCATTCAATTGCCTATAGTCGATGATAGGCCTGAGACTTGAGTCCTTATTGCGGACAAAAAAGAGTCCTGCTGCTGTGGAAGAAGTGGAAGGTCTAATAAAACCTTTTTTCAAATTCTCATCCAAATAGTCTTTGAGATGGGAAAGTTCATCCTGTGAAAGAGGATAAACATGACCGAACGGCAATTTGCTATTTGGGAGTAGATCAATGCTACAATCATAGTCTCGATGGGGAGGTAGTGCTTGAGCATTTTTCTCAAGAAAAACCTCAGAGAGATCCTGATAACATAGTGGTGCAATCTCATCTGTCACCACAGACAGGATCTTCCCGAAAGACGGGAGGTTACACGTACCCTCGCAATAGCAAGAGAGGAAGGTCAGGGTCCGTTCCTTCCAATCTATGGTTGGTTGATGTGTGTGCAACCAGGGAAGTCCCAAAACAATGGGAAAGGGGGGTGAAGGTATTAGATCGAAGGTAGTGGTCTCCATATGAGACCCGTTAGTAGTGACTAGGAGTGCCTGTGTCTGATCAGTGATCGGACCAGAGGATAAAGGAACACCGTTAATAAGACTCACTGAGACAGGTTTAAGTTTAGAAATAATAGGAACTTTATTTAAAGCAGCAAAACGTATGTCAATATAATTTCCACAAGATCCTGTGTCAATCATGGCCTTAGTAGTAATCCTGTTTTGGTTCCACTGTAATGTTAAGCAAACAGAAAGATAAGGGTTAATGATTGAAGTTGTCAATCCTCCTAGGAGGACATGTGAACACTCACCCTTCTTTTTGTAGACTAGGGGACAGACGTTTATCTTGTGATCCGGGGATGCACAGTACAAGCAGAGATTACCAGATCGTCTTCTGGCTCTTTCCATAGTTGATAGAGGTGGGCGTATGGTTCCTACCTCCATAGGAACGGGGTCAATGGCCGAAATCCGAGAAGAACTGGATAATGGCATTCCCATTTTCTCAGCCTTTCTTTCTCATAGTCTTCTATCTATGGTGATACTGAGTTGTATCAATGCATCCAGGGTTTTTGGCAGATCCGCTCGGGCGAGCTTGTCTTTAACGGACTCTGATAGGCCAAGCCTAAATTGGGTTTTCAGAGATGCATCATTCCATTCTGAATCAAGGGTCCATCTCTTGAATTCTGCGACAAAGTCTTCTACAGGTTTCCCACCTTGTTTCAAGGATCTTAATTGAAGATCGGCAGTACTCTGCCTATTGGGATCATCATATAGGCTAGTGAGTTCTGCTAGGAACAAGGCATAGGAGGTGAGAAGCTGATCGCTTTTCTCAAAAAGAAATTCTGCCCAGGCCCGAAGATCGCCTGTTAGGTAAGAAATAATAGTACAAACCTTAATGTGATCAGTAAGGTAGGTACGGGGTTTTAGCAAGAAAAGTAACTCACATGCGTTTTTAAATTCGCGAAATTTTTTGCGATCGCCTGTAAATACCAAAGGAGGATTTATTTTGGGTTCAGGGGACTGAGCAGAGGTAAGTTGTGTCAGTCTAATTACCTGCTGCGACAGAGCCTGATTGTCTTCTTTTAATTCAGCAAGTGCGTGTATTAACGCAGTTACTTGCTGTTTTAATTGTGTCATCTGAGTGGTTATTTCTGCTGAATCCATTTGGGGTTCGTTCAATCTGTAACGCTCCTGCGTTTTACGTATGATGTGGATTTTCAGCTGCAGAAATATTCCACTTCAGTAGTCATGTAGAGAAACGCTGAGACACCAATCCCAACTCTCAATGACTCATCATGTGTGGATGATCTCAATTCAGCAAGTAAATACACACACTCAATAAGATGTTTCCTAGAGTGACTTATGTATATAGTAACACAGTGATGATAGGCTGAAGAGACAGGTTGGGTAGAGATGGTAGATGACAGACACTTGAAAGGAAATGTTCTTGAAAGTAAGATAGTAGCAGATGGGATGCAGATAGGTTTAGCAATCATGTATGGTAGCAGATGACAGAGTAGCAGGTGGACATACAAGAGAGATCAACCCAGTGCAAGAACAGGTGGTAGTAGGCTCAAGAGCTAGCAATCTTAGATAATGCAGATGTAGTAATAGTCCTTAGTATGCAGAGCTAGATAGTGTAAGCTTTAGTATAAAGGTTATAGAGGTTTCCCCTGTGGGGTACTTATCACTAATAGCAATGTAGCAGAGGAGAGGTTCGGCAAGAGCGGATGATCCGGTAGCGGGATACAGGGATCAGCGCAGCGTGGTTCCGACAGCGAGGTATGCTTGCAAGCATGAGAGCTTCAAGACAGGTTAGCATCAAGGCACAAAGCAGTTTGAACGAACACATGTGAGTGAGAGCCGGCGATCTAAATAGCCATCCAGTCCGGCGCTCAGTGATGACAGCATCAGTCTTAAAGGTGTATGCGCACCTTACCAAAAGAGAATGGTGGGGTGCATACACTTATGAAAGAGTAATTAGGGTACCCAAAGGTACCAGAACATTACAACCTTAAAGGCAGGATGAGGAGTAGGAGGAGTTCGGAACAGGCAGGAGGCAGACTGAAGCACCCTCAAATCCTCGGCAGTATGAGATGTGCCCCAAAAATTGGAAAGGTGTATCTCACACGTACCGACACAGACTATCCCGCAATTTAATTGTTTATACCCAAAGGTTTTGATTAAATAGTGGAATAGAAAATATTATCAAAAAACAGTGTATGTATCTCACACGTACAGAACCAGACTAGGCCCCAATTACTATTTTTTGTACCCCCAAATGCAGGATGAGGAGTAGGAGGAGTTTGGAACAGGCAGCACCCTCAAATCCTCAGAAGTATGAGATGCACCCCAAAAATTGGAAAAGTGTATCTCACACGTACCAACACAGACTATCCCGCAATTTAATTGTTTATACCCAAAGGTTTTTATTGAATAGCGGAATAGAAAATATTATCAAAAAAAGTGTATGTATCTCACAGGTACAGAACCAGACTAGGCCCCAATTACTATTTTTTGTACCCCCAAAGGCAGGATGAGGAGTAGGAGGAGTACGGAATAGGCAGCACCCTCAAATCTTCAGAAGTATGAGATGAACCCCAAAAATTGGAAAGGTGTATCTCACAGGTACCAACACAGACTATCCCGCAATTTAATTGTTTATACCCAAAGGTTTTTATTGAATAGCGGAATAGAAAATATTATCAATAAAAGTGTATGTATCTCACACGTACAGAACCAGACTAGGCCCCAATTACTATTTTTTGTACCCCCAAATGCAGGATGAGGAGTAGGAGGAGTTTGGAACAGGCAGCACCCTCAAATCCTCAGAAGTATGAGATGCACCCCAAAAATTGGAAAAGTGTATCTCACACGTACCAACACAGACTATCCCGCAATTTAATTGTTTATACCCAAAGGTTTTTATTGAATAGCGGAATAGAAAATATTATCAAAAAAAGTGTATGTATCTCACACGTACAGAACCAGACTAGGCCCCAATTACTATTTTTTGTACCCCCAAAGGCAGGATGAGGAGTAGGAGGAGTACGGAATAGGCAGCACCCTCAAATCTTCAGAAGTATGAGATGAACCCCAAAAATTGGAAAGGTGTATCTCACAGGTACCAATACAGACTATCCCGCAATTTAATTGTTTATACCCAAAGGTTTTTATTGAATAGCGGAATAGAAAATATTATCAATAAAAGTGTATGTATCTCACACGTACAGAACCAGACTAGGCCCCAATTACTATTTTTTGTACCCCCAAAGGCAGGATGAGGAGTAGGAGGAGTTCGGAACAGGCAGCACCCTCAAATCCTCAGAAGTATGAGATGCACCCCAAAAATTGGAAAGGTGTATCTCACACATACCAACACAGACTATCCCGCAATTTAATTGTTTATACCCAAAGGTTTTTATTGAATAGCGGAATAGAAAATATGATATAAAATTGGTGTGATTTATCAATAGCACATGTGAACAGCAGTGTCTTATATCATTCAGCTCTGCTGCAGGCTATGGAGGGAAAAAAAAAATTCCCCTTTTAAGTGTAATTTTTAACTAGATTAGTACAGACTATGCCACAATTAAATTTTTTTAACCCAAGGGTGTATATTGAATAGTGGAATAGAAAAAAGTGTATGATTTTTGAAATCACTCAATAATAGCACATGTGAACACACAGCAGTGTATTATCACAGTCAGCACAGCAGCACATGAAGGAAAAACGCTGCACACAGTGACTGATAGAAAAAGACTTTTCTCCCTCCTCCTCAGTGGGCAAAAAAGATTGTGTTCACTGCACCCCACACACAGCAAAATCGATGTGGACCAGCTCTGCTGCCGGCTATGGAGGGAAAAAAAATCCCCTTTTTAAGTTTGTAATTTTTAACTAGATTAGTACAGACTATGCCACAATTTAATTTTTTTAACCCAAGGGTGTATATTGAATAGTGGAATAGAAAAAAGTGTATACCTTTTGAAATCTCTCAATAATAGCACATGTGAACACTGAACACAGCAGTGTATGATCAGAGTCAGCACAGCACAGCACTGAAGGAAAAACGCTGCACACAGTGACTGATAGAAAAATAATTTTCTCCCTCCTCCTCAGTGGGCAAAAAAAGATTGTTTTCACTGCACCCCACACACAGCAAAATCGATGTGGACCACTGACACCTGCCTATCTCCAGCCTCTCCCTAAAGGGATTGATAAGATCGGTCACTGCAAACCCCCCCCCCCCCCCCACACAGCAATATCGATTGTAGAACACTGACCCTAAAAATCAACAGCCTCACCCTAAAATGCCCTACAACTCGCCCTGCCTAACACACTCCGACCTGTCCCTCAATTCTATCCGGACACAAATGATTTTTGCCTGTCTGTCCCTAATCAGCAGCCAGCACGTATGATGTGTGCTCTGTCCCTGAACTACACAGCAGAATGACGCAGCGGCGCTGGCTCAAAATTATAAAGACTTGGTCACATGCTTCAGATGGCCAATCGCAGCTACTAGTACATTTGTAGGCATGGCTGGGATGGCTTAAGGCACACCAGTTAAACGCTTGTTGATTGGCTGTTGAAAGCCCGCCATGAAAAGCCCGCCAATGCATGCAAAACCCGGAAATAAAATGACCGAACACAGATTTTTACCCGAATATACAGTAAAGTTTTCAGGTCCGTGTTCGGGTAACAAAAATCCAATTATTCGGTACGAACACGAATAATACAGTCCGTGTTTGCTCAACCCTGGCTGTGAGTGTTCCTGGCTGGGCGTCTTCCCCCAGGGCTTGTTGTGAATTACTGGATTCTGCATTAATACAAGTTTTTTTCTCTGTAACTGGACTCTGTGTGTTTACTTCCACTGCACCACGCTATACCTCCCCACAAACTAGAAACAGAAATTGGATCCCACACAATTTTCCTTTGGATAATTGCAGTACAGAGGATGTTTTTTCCATTTGTTTGAAGAGTAAGAAGACAATGACTTTCCTAAGCCCTGCAAAATACTAACACTGGCTAAGGGAACATGGAAGAAATGTGGAGGGGCGAGCTAGGACTAAATAGCATTGAAAAAAGAGGGGAGGGCAGAGGGAGAAACCACAATCCCTTGGTAAAGGAGTTGTAGTGGCTCTAAACTACCAACAAATGTCAGCATACTATAAAATAATAATGTGAGGCAGTTCAATGCAAAACAGAAAAAAATATAACTGGAACAGAACATTAACTGCAAGCAAAGCTGGCCAAACTTATATTTTATTGACAAAAGTTGCATTTCTCATTTCAATGCATGTGTTTGCATTCCAAAATCAAATTCAATGTTTGAAAAGCACACTTCCAGTGTCTACCCTACAATATTGTCTATGCTATTAATCCCCCAGTGCTATAACTACTTTTTTACATCCACTATCTGTGCCTCCAAATGAGAGCTAGAAATGTTGTTTCCAAACTGAATTTTGTTATAATTGGAAATTGTTCTTTTTTTACTTAACCACTTAAGCCAGAGGCGTAACTAGAAACTTCAGGGCCCGTGCAAGAAACTATGAAGGGCCCCCCGGACCCCTGGCCAGGGAGCTTTACTCTCATTGCGGGGCCCTTTATTACGGTCCCGCGGCGGGAACCTTTCACAAGTTCTACAGTGGGCCCCCGGCAGGAGAGGGGAGGGAGCACAGTGGGGGGCAGCACAGTGGGGGGGGGGCAGGCGAGCACACAGGGGCCCAGAGACAGCTGAACTGGATAGGAGGAGTGGTGGGGGCAGCATACAGAGGAACCAATCTCCTCCATTTTCCTCCTGCAGCTACAGGAGGAAAAAGGAGGACAGTGATTTCTCTACATGCTGCCCCTGCCGCCCCTCCTATCCAGGTGTACAGGGGAGCCGCACAGGCCCCCTGGAGCATCAGGCCCGATTGCAGCTGCAACCCCTGCAACCCCTGTAGTTACGCCCCTGACTTAAGCCATGGAGGATTTGGCTGCTCAAAGACCAGGGCCTATTTTGCGATTCGGCACTGCGTGACTATAACAGACAATTGCGCGGCAATGCGATGCTGTACCCAAATGAAATTGACGTCCTTTTTTTCCCACAAACAGGGCTTTCTTTTGGTGGTATTTGATCACCTGTGCGATTTTTACTTTTTGCACTATAAACAAAAAAAGAGCGACAATTTTGAAAAAATAACAATATTTTTCACATTTTTTATATGAAATTCCCGAAAAAAATGTAAAAACCAAAATTTTTTATAATTTTAGGCCAATTTGTTTTCTGCTACATATTTTTGGTAAAAAGAAATCACAATAAGCGTATTTTGATTGGTTTGCGCTAAAGTTATTGCGTTTACTAACTACGAGAAAGATTTATGTAATTTTTATTGTTTTTTTTTAACTAGTAATGGCGAAAATCTGCAATTTTTTTGTGGGACTGCGACATTGCGGCGGACAGATCGGACCCTTGACTGACATTTTTGACTCTTTTTGGGATACCAGTGACATTTCTACAGTAATCAGTGCTATACATATGCACTGTTACTGTAAAATTACACTGGCAGTGAAGGGGTTAACTTTATTGGTGATCAGTGGGTTAAATGTATCCCTAGGGGCGTGATTATAACTGTGGGGGGCGTGGCTTGTGATGTAACCACAGAGACATGCGATCCTACATACCAGGATCGTACAATCTCTGCAGTTACATCAGGGAGAATGACAGGCGGCTTTGTTTAAATCAGCTGCCTGCCTTTCTCCCTCTGCAGCGGGAGATCGCGAGTGACCAGTGGACATCGGAACGCGGGGATGTCAAGGAACGAGCGGGGGCGGGAGCGTGCCTCCGGCGGCACGCACTCGCCCCCTAGAGGCTCGTGGGCGAGTGACGTACCGATACATCACTTTGCCCAGCAGCAGCTGCCTGCCCCAGCATATCTGCGGTGGGCGGTCGTTATGTGTTTAACTGAACTCATAATGTGTTTCTGTTTTGTGATTTGTATAAATGATCTGACCAATAGTTTCCATTAGTCCTTAGAATTAGGCGCTACTTTGGATGATTTCACATTTGTCTACTGTGACGAGACCCTTGCTCGCTCTGTCCGCTCTCCCGACACTCCTCTGTTTCTAGTAAGTCAGCTTGCAGATCGCAACGTCTGATGGTTCGGTCAACCAAGGATCCGGGATCCGAACTACAGCTATGTGCCGTCCGGAATCCATTAGAACAAACACCAAGCAAGCTGTATGTAAGTTCAAACAGGAAGACCATTTATTGGAAGAACACAGCACACTTTTATATAGAATTTGGAACATCCTGCCCCCAACAACCCCCCTCCCATTGGTCAATTACAAAGTACATGCAGTTCCCATTCAGGTCCTCTTTAGCCATGCAAATGAGGAATTGAAAATGAGTCAGCAGTGATTGGTCAGATAGCTTGACCAGAAGGACTGCCATGCAAATGGGGACTTGAAAATGAGTCAACAGGGATTGGTCAGATAGCTTGACCAGAAGGACTGCCATTTGCAAGGAGACAAGCCCCAGGGGGCAATCAATGTACACAATAGTCAGACACAGAACAATGGTTCCCTAACGAGCCCTCAATACACATTACTCTGAGTGTCAATACATCCCTTAGCAGACAACAGGTGAGGTCATTAGCACACCTGACAATAGGTGAATGGAAAGCCACCTCAGACAAAAAGCAACATTGTTAGCCAGCCCGTCTCCCCATTGAACTTCCTGGAATGACCATATTAGGAGTTGGACTTCCTGCTCAGAGACCTCATGGCAAAGGGAACAAATGACCTTGCTGACAAATATGAAGCAATTCAACCCATCACCCATCTGTCCTTAAATTCCAGTGATGGTGAACACCATCACATATCTTCCCCCGGGGAAACAGTCCAACAGCCACAGTGGGACCCCGAACGGGTCAACTCGAGGATGTTGGAAAAGTAGTCTTAAGGTTCTAGGTCTGTCTGCCGGGATAACCCATCCGCATTCCCATTTTGAGGCCCTGGCCGATATTGTATGGTGAAATTGTATGGTTGCAAAGCCAGGCTCCACCGTAGTAATCGCCCGTTCTCTCCCGCCACCCGGTTAAGCCATATCAAGGGATTGTGGTCCGTCATGACGGTAAAAGAGCGTCCATACACGTAGGGCTGCAATTTCTTTAAAGCCCAGACTAAGGCCAAACACTCTTTTTCCATGGCAGCATATCCAACTTCCCGGGGTAACAACTTGCGGCTGAGATACGCCACCGGGTGCTCTTTCCCGTCCTCACCAATTTGGCTTAGTACAGCTCCCAGTCCGAACATGGAGGCATCTGTATGAACGACAAAGCGTTTGTTAGGATCGGGTGCCGCCAGTATGGGAGCTTGCGTTAGGGCGGTTTTTAACTGATGAAAGGCTGTCTAGCACTCCGAGGACCACAGGACCTGTTTAGGGAGAGTCTTTTTGGTCAGGTCCGTTAGGGGTTTGGCTATGTCACTATAGTGGGGTACAAACTTCCTGTAGTACCCTGCTGTCCCTAAAAATGCAAGTACCTGGGTCTTGGTTCTGGGAACCGGCCAGTTTAGGACGGCCTCTATTTTTGCAGGTTCTGGCCTCTGCTTCCCACATCCCACTCTATGTCCCAGATATTGCACCTCAGACATCCCGATATTACATTTGTCTGGCTTTAGGGTCAGGTTTGCGGCTCGGATTCTATCTAGCACTATTCCCAGGTGTCTAAGATGTTCCTCCCAGGTCTGGCTATAGATTGCGATGTCGTCAAGATATGCACATGCAAAATCTTGCAGACCATTGAGGAGTTCATCTATCATCCGCTGGAAGGTAGCCGGAGCATTCTTCATCCCAAATGGCATCACCAGAAACTGGTAAACGCCGAACGGGGTGATGAAGGCCGACTTTGGAATTGCTTCCGCGTCCAAGGGAATCTGCCAGTAGCCCTTACACAAGTCAATAGTCGTCAGATAATGTCCCTGGGCTATTTTGTCCAGCAATTCGTCCACTCGGGGCATAGGGTAGGCATCTGTCACAGTACAGTCATTCAGTTGCCTATAGTCCACACAAAATCGGGTCATGCCATCCCGTTTTGGGACTAACTACAGGGGACGCCCAGGGGCTTGCTGATGGTTCGATCACCCTTAACTCGAGCATTTCCCTAATCTCTGCTCTCATCCCTTCTTGCACTGCTTCGGGAATCCTATAGGCTGGTTGTCTCAGGGGCTTCTGCCCAGGAGTCTCTACCTTGTGCACAGCTATGTGAGTGTACCCAGGGAGTGCCGAGAACATCTCCTGTCGGTCCTGGAGTAATTCTCGGGCCTGTTCTCGTTCTTGAGATCCTAATCTATCTCCTAGCTGTATATCCTCCACCCCCCCCCCCCCGGAACAGTTATTGATTTCGGGAAGCTCCAGCATCGGTAGATATTCAGAGTCCCCGGTGGCCGGAGCACATATGGCGGCTACTGCCTCAGCCCTCTCATTAAAGGCCTTCATCATATTAATGTGGAACGTCCTTTTAATGTTTGTGTCTGCACAGCTGGCAACCACGTAGGTGGTATGGCACAGCTGTTTTACCACCTGAAAGGGGCCCTGCCAGGAGGCCCGTAATTTATTTTGCTTCAGGGGTTTTAGTAACAGGACTTTCTGTCCGATATAAAAGGTGCGATTCCACGCAGACCGATCATACCAAACCTTCTGCTGACTCTGGGCTGATTGCATATTCTCATGGACTAGCTCAGTAAGGTCCCGCAGTCGCTCCCTGAGTTCCAAGACATAACTAAGGATGGGGAGGCCTTCCGGATCCTCTGCCCCCTCCCACTGGGCCCTTACTAAGTCTAAGGGTCCCCTAACCCTTCGCCCATATAACAGCTCAAATGGGGAAAACCCTGTGGACTCTTGGGGTACCTCTCTATATGCAAACAGTAGATGGGGAAGGTATTTCTCCCAATCCTTCCTACTCTCCACGAAGGCCCGAAGCAGCTGCTTCAGGGTCCCGTTAAATCTCTCACACAGCCCATTAGTCTGAGGGTGGTAGGGGGCGCTCTGGAGGGGTTTAATCCCACAGAGACGCCAGAGCTGCTGCGTCAGCTCAGCTGTGAACTGGGTACCCTGATCGGACAATATCTTGTGGGGAAACCCTACCCTAGTAAATACCCGCAGTAAGGCATCTGCTACTGTATCCGCCTGGATATTGGATAAGGGAATGGCTTCCGGGTAGCGGGTGGTGTAATCCACCACCGTAAGAATATACTTCTTCCCGGTGGCACTGGGGCGGGCCAGTGGGCCTATAATATCTACCGCTATGTGGCTAAAGGGTTCTCTAATAAATGGTCTTCCTGTTTGAACTTACATACAGCTTGCTTGGTGTTTGTTCTAATGGATTCCGGACAGCACATAGCTGTAGTTCGGATCCCGGATCCTTGGTTGACCGAACCATCAGATGTTGCGATCTGCAAGCTGACTTACTAGAAACAGAGGAGTGTGGGGAGAGCGGACAGAGCGAGCAAGGGTCTCGTCACATTGGTTGGCAGCGGTGGGATTTGCTCTCCAGTTACCAGGACACTCCAAACCACCAGAGTCAATGACCAGCTATGCAGCATGCAGGAGAGCCACGCTGAAAGACTTACTTGAGAGCCGCGGAGGGACCGGTGGGACATAGAACAAGGCCACCCTGATCAGTGAGCTATCCGAGATGGATAAGAGGGATGGTGATGCAGGACCCCGGTCAGTTGAAGACTTGTTTCAGCAACGAGTTCGAGAGCGGTTGTCATTATATGGTGCTAAACCATCAGAGACCGCCATACAGAATGCCATTAGAGACATCCAGCTGCAGGATGAGCGACAAGAGAAAGAACTAGAACGGCAAGAGAAAGAACGAGAATGGCAAGAGAGGGAACGAGAGCGGCAACATGAGCAGAAAATGGCAGAAATAAGGCAATCGGAGAAAACGCCTAAAGATGCAGCGACTGTCCGTAAGTTGCCCTTTCGGGCGTTCAAACTATTTAAGGAAGGAGAGGAGGAAATTGACGCATTCCTGAAGGACTTTGAGAGACTATGCCAGATACATGAAGTACTGTCCCAAGATTGGGTTGCCTTACTGGCGAGTAATTTAACTGGCAGAGCGGCGGATGCATATCGGGCCCTGGAGGACGAAGACGCTAAAGACTATGACCGGGTAAAAGAAGCTTTGCTAGCCCGATTTGCCATTACACCCGAAGCCAGCCGGATTAAGTTTCGAGAATCCCGGAAACAAACCAACACAACATACGTGGAGTGGGCACATCGTCTGCAGCGGAACCTTAAGAGCTGGTTCCAGGGAAGCCAAGCTCATACCATAGAGGACATCACCCATCTGTCCTTAAATTCCAGTGATGGTGAACACCATCACATCTACAAACTACAAATCTGAGCACACCAACGCCATAATGGAGGAATAGAAGAGATGTAATCACACTTACCCTGTTATTTAATCTGATTGGATGGTCTTTGTTCACATTCATCATGTGTAAAGCATGAGCCAGAGCGTAGACGGCTGTGTAGAGATAGTAGTGTTGAGAAAAAGCTTGATAATAAAACTTCCTCTTTCTGGTACAATTGACCAGGGAAATATTATATAATTTACCTAAATAAATATTCTTTTCATTGTTATTGGAAAGACACTTGTGATAATAGATATTAATATCTTCTATATAAGGATCGTGTGGGTTGTTGGATGGATTTAGACCATCTATAAAAGCCTTCAAGCCAGACAGATAATATGGGTAATGTAAAAGAAAAACTACAGTTGATTGACTGGCGATAACTTATTTTGTCTGCCATTTCTGCAGAAACCCATGAGTTGTGAAGGAGTAATGTGATATTTTCACAAATAACATTTAAGAGTTTGATAAAAAAAATATAACTGGGACTCATCTCCCCACATATTATAACAACCGTACTAGAAGATTCCTGAATAACCCTTACCTAGGTGGTAATTAATTTAAATGTTTTAGGGAACCGAATGGCATATTCAATACATATACCATGCTTGGTCAGCCCTTCGCTTTGTTCCCTGACTTCTGTATCTCCAGAACCATCATTCGTTGATATAATTCCAACAAAGGTCCAGCCGAATTCCAAAATAAATTTAATAGTGGCAGCATAACGGAAACTATCATTTGGAATTGTCAGAAAAAAAGTTGGGTATTTTTGTCTATTGCTTAGAGTAGGATCTGCAACACTGTAGCTGATCTGCAGAAACATTACAACATTTGTATATTTTTTATGTATATGTTTATTATTAAATCAACATATAGTCACCAATGTGATATTCCCGATACATTCATTAAACATTCACTAAGAATTCACTGGACAACATTCATAAGTGCAGTTACATTTTCTTGACAAAAAATACATTCGCTGATAATAAGCAGTACCTGTTCTTACCAAAAAAATAAATAAATAATAAGAATTATTATATTTATAATTTATACAGTATTTTAAAAAAAGATAAATGTGTTATTTTCTGTACATTAACTGTACCTATTTAAAAATACAATTCGAGATACTGTAACTTGAGAATACGTAAGAATGTTATATGTTTACTCTACGTAACACTATTATTTGTCTTGTTAATGTGCCAACTCTCTTTGCACCACCATTTTCTGTTTCCTTCCAATAAAAGTTTGTATACAGAAAAAAAAAATACAATTCGTCAGGGGCGTGGCTGAGCACATGGAGGAGGACTAAGCTGCTTCCTTCCTCAGCTCCCGCACACACAGGGCTATAACACGACTCCCAGCGACCACCCCCATCCATCCACACCTTTTAAAGGCTGATATGGGGAGAATAAGTCTCAGTGAGAGCTGTGGAACACCCGGCTCTAACAAAGAAGGATAACCTGGGCAATTTTTTACCCGTTCTGGGACTGCTCAGCATGGCACCCGGGGATCCAAGATGGCGCCGGCCAGCTCCTCAGGACAGCAAATGACATCCCAGGTGAGAACCAGGCACCGCACTAGGACCCAGGACCTAGTACCCAGGAGTCGGATTGCGGGTCACTGCAGCCAGATTGTCCCTCTCCCACCTCACAACACTCCACTGAGGGCTGGGACATGGAGACTTACATAAAAGCCCTCCCCACCAGACATGATTTTGAGGCCTATGTTAAAATGCTTGTGTAGCACTGCCCCCTAGAGGACTGCTGAGAATTGCACTTTCTTGATTCCCCTGGGTTACCCTTAGCAACTGATAGCAGACAAATAGCATTAATAGTCCTTGGCTCAGTCAATAATCAATCCAGGGGATGTTGATTTTTGTGTTTTTATTTAGAACTGGGATAGGAGAAGGGATGAGTGGGATACTGTAACTATGAACTATGCACAAGCTTGAGGACAACTACCTGTAGTGAAGTGAAGATAGATAATGTGATCCTGTTTGATTTATTCTTCAAGGTTCAAACTTGGCACCTCCTTTCTCACTTGCTGTGTGAACTGACACGTGTCCACTGACTCTCCACTGGAGTGGTCCCCTTTCCTGGGCAGACCCCTGCCAAGCTTTCCGGTACTCATGGACACTGTTTTCCCAAGGTTGCTTTGCCTCCAACTCCACTTGTCAACTTCCAGGATCTCCTGGCTCAGCACCACACTCTTGGCTCACTAGGCTGACTGCCTGTGACCACCTTCCACAACAGACAGGGGGAGAGACAGCCGTCACCCTCCTCCTGGGACCTAGCTTCCCACCCAAATACACCCTGTCACATGTGCCCTTGGCTTTTATAACATATCCCAGGATGCACCACTGTTTGTGCAAACCCACTGGGATAGTTACAAAAGCCTGTGTGTCACTGGTTGGGTTTTCTCCACTGTCCAACATGCTCCCATATTGGATGCAGTGGGGACACTCCCTCAGCCCAGATGAATCACACCCTGAGTAACAGGCCTAACTACTAAGCAAATGGAGTAGACTATGGTGTACCTGCTAGTCCCCTGTTAAGCAGGCAGAGCAAACAATTCTCCCTGCCTAACACCTATCTAGGAGGGTGCTGCACTTGAATTTTCCTATAAACAGGAGATGGCTGATCTTACAGGCAGAATAAAGGCTGTTGAACACACTGTAGAAGACTGTAACGCTCCTGCGTTTTATGTATAATGTGGATTTAAAGCTGCAGAAATATTCCACTTCAGTAGTCATGTAGAGAAACGCTGAGACACCAATCCCAACTCCCAAGACTCATCATGTGTGGATGATCTCAATTCAGCAAGTAAATACACACACTCAATAAGATGTTCCTAGAGTGACTTATGTATATAGTAATACAGTGATGATAGCTGAAGAGACAGGTTGGGTAGAGATGGTAGATGACAGACACTTGAAAGGAATGTTTTTGAAAGTAAGATAGTAGCAGATGGGATGCAGATAGGTTAGCAATCATGTATGGTAGCAGATGATAGAGTAGCAGGTGAACATACAGGAGAGACCAACCCAGTGCAAGAGCAGATGGTAGTAGGCTCAAGAGCTAGCAATCTTAGATAATGCAGATGTAGTAATAGTCTTTAGTATGCAGCGCTAGATAGTGTAAGCTTTTAGTATGAAGGTTATAGAGGTTTCCCCTGTGGGGTAATTATCACTAGTAGCAATGTAGCAGAGGAGAGGTTCGGCAAGAGCGGATGATCCGGTAGCGGGATACAGGGATCAGCGCAGCGTGGTTCCGACAGCGAGGTATGCTTGCAAGCATGAGAGCTTCAAGGCAGGTTAGCATCAAGGCACAAAGCAGGTTGAACGAACACATGTGAGTGAAAGCTGGTGATTTAAATAGCTGTTCAGTCCGGCGCTCAGTGATGACAGCATCAGTCTTAAAGGTGTATGCGCACCTTACCAAAAGAGAATGGTGGGGCGCATACACTTAGGAAAAGTGGAATTAGGGTAACCAAAGGTACCAGAACATTACAGTACCCCCCCCTTAAGGCCGGCTCCTGAAGGCCTCTGGAGCTGGTTTGTCTGGGTACTTCGCATGAAAATTGCGGATTAATCTAGGGGCATGTATGTCAGAGGTGTTTAACCAGGTGTCGTCTTGGGGCCCATAGTTCTTCTATCGAACCAAGTACTGAAGTCTTCCTCTGTGGATACGAGAATCCAGAATCTCTTTTATCTCATATTCTTCTCCACCTTCAACTTGTACAGGAGGAGGAGGTGGGATAGTAGGCCTTATTCCTTGGTCAGGAACATGGGGCTTCAGTAGTGACACATGGAAAATGGGATGTATTTTGAGGTCTATTGGCAATGTAAGCTGTACTGCAGCTTTTCCAATAAGTTTCTTGATTGGGAAAGGTCCCAAGAACAGAGGTCCAAGCTTTTTGCTAGGGATTTTCAGTCTTAAATTTGTTGTTGAAAGCCAAACGAGGTCCCCGATAGCGTACTGAGGAGAAGGTCTTCTGCGAAGATCATAGTACTTCTTTTGTTGACTATGAGCGTGTGCAATGGTAGTATTAAGCAAACCCAGAGAGTCCTTTATTTGGGTAAGATAGTCTGAGGCTACTGGGTTATTTGAAGGAAGGATGTGTGGTGGAAGAATAGAGGGATGAAACCCATAGTTCAAGTAGAACGGACTTTGCTTGGTCGTACTGTGGGTTGCGTTGTTGTAGGCAAATTCTGCCAGAGGGAGAAGATCCACCCAATCATCCTGTTGGTAAGAAGTGTAACAACGTAAATATTGCTCGATGCATTGGTTGACTCTTTCAGTCTGTCCGTTGGTCTGCGGATGGTAAGGAGAAGTGAGCTTCTGCTCAATTCGTAGTATGTGACATAGTTCTTGCCAGAACTTGGAAATAAATTGTGATCCACGGTCAGACAGAAGAGTTTTTGGGATACCATGTAACTTAAAGACATGTTTCATCAGGAGTTCTGCCGTTTGTTTGGACGAAGGTAGTCTGCGAATAGCAATGAAATGTGCCATTTTTGTCAGATGGTCCACTGACACCAAGATGGTATTAAATCCTTTGGAAGGGGGTAGTTCTACTATAAAGTCCAAGGACACAACTTCCCATGGAGTTTGGGGTATTGGTAGACTGCATAGTAGACCGGATGGTCTCGTAGTGTCAATTTTGGACCTGGCACAGACATTGCATGAAGAGACGAATTTTTGTATAGATGTTTTCATGTCAGGCCACCAGAATTGCCTGGTAATCAGATTGAGAGTCTTTGTCATACCCATATGTCCTGCCATAGGCACATCATGCGATAATTCCAAGATCTTGGTGCGCATGGTAGGTGGTATGTAAAGTTTGTCGTTGTAGTAGAGGAAGCCTTCTGCATCAGTATTTAGTTGTGGTGGGGGTGAATCCAAACTTATACCATGCAAAACCTCTTCCTTCAAAGAACGGACAACTCCAATAATACGTTTGTGAGGTATTATAGGAACGGAAGGGATTTCGAAGTAGTTTTCTTCAGTTAGTCGTGATAGTGCATCCGCCTTTTTGTTCTTATCTGCAGGTGTGTAGGTCACTAGGAAGTTAAACCTTAGAAAGAATAGTGACCATCGTACCTGTCGGTGAGAGAGAGTTTTGTTAGTCTGAAGATATTGAAGATTTTTATGGTCCGTGTATATAAGTATTGGTAGTCGGGTGCCTTCGAGTAGATGTCGCCAATTCTCCAGAGCCAATTTTATAGCGAGCAGTTCCTTTTCACCCACGGGGTAATTTACCTCTGGACTGCTTAAGGATTTAGAAAAGAAGGCGACTGGATGAAGTGGTGAAGTGTGAGTTGGTCGTTGGGAAAGTATTGCTCCTACGGCCATGTTTGACGCATCTACTTCCAGAATGTATTGGAGGGATGGGTCTGGATGGCGTAGTATGGGAGCAGAAGTAAACCTTGTCTTTAACAGGTGAAAAGCTTTATTTGCTTCATCTGATCATTTGAATGGTCTTTTAATGCTAGTGAGCTGTGTGAGGGGTCTCACAATGGCAGAGAAGTTTCTGATGAACTTCCTGTAGAAATTCCAAAATCCAAGGAATCGCTGTAGCGCCTTGCGTGTGGTTGGTGTAGGCCAATCCTGAATGCAGGATATCTTACTCATGTCCATCTTGATTCCTGTTTTGGATATGATGTAGCCTAGAAACAGTACTTCTTCTTTATGAAACAAGCATTTTTTCAGTTTCACATAAAGGTTGTGTGCAAGCAATCTCGATAATACTAGTCTTACATGTCTTATGTGTTCAGACAGGGATCGTGAATATATAAGTATATCGTCCAGATATACCACAACACAGACATCTAGTAAGTCTCTGAAAATATCGTTTATAAATCGTTGAAAGGCTGCAGGGGCGTTGCATAGCCCGAATGGCATTACAAGATATTCGAACAATCCGTATCTGGTTCTGAATGCAGTCTTCCACTCGTGTCCATCACGGATTCGAATGAGATTGTATGCTCCTTTCAGGTCCAATTTTGAAAAATAGGTAGCTCCACGCACCTGCTCAATGAGCTCAGGGATAAGCGGTAGAGGATAGCGATCTTTTATTGTAATAGCATTCAATTGCCTATAGTCGATGATAGGCCTGAGACTTGAGTCTTTATTGTGGACAAAAAAGAGTCCTGCTGCTGTGGAAGAAGTGGAAGGTCTAATAAAACCTTTTTTCAAATTCTCATCCAAATAGTCTTTGAGATGGGAAAGTTCATCCTGCGAAAGAGGATAAACATGACCGAACGGCAATTTGCTATTTGGGAGTAGATCAATACTACAATCATAGTCTCGTTGGGGAGGTAGTGCTTGAGCATTTTTCTCAAGAAAAACCTCAGAGAGATCCTGATAACATAGTGGTGCAATCTCATCTGTCACCACAGACAGGATCTTCCCGAAAGACGGGAGGTTACATGTACCCTCGCAATAGCAAGAGAGGAAGGCCAGGGTCCGTTCCTTCCAATCTATGGTTGGTTGATGTGTGTGTAACCAGGGAAGTCCCAAAACAATGGGAAAGTGGGGTGAAGGTATTAGATCGAAGGTAGTGGTCTCCATATGAGATCCGTTAGTAGTGACTAGGAGTGCCTGTGTCTGATCAGTGATCGGACCAGAGGATAAAGGAACACCATTAATAAGACTCACTGAGACAGGTTTAGGTTTAGAAATAATAGGAACTTTATTTAAAGCAGCAAAACGTATGTCAATATAATTTCCACAAGATCCTGTGTCAATCATGGCCTTAGTAGTAATCCTGTTCTGGTCCCACTGTAATGTTAAGCAAACAAAAAGGTAAGGGTTAGTAATTGAAGTTGTCAATACCCCTAGGAGGACATGTGAACACTCACCCTTCTTTTTGTAGACTAGGGGACAGACGTTTATCTTGTGATCCGGGGATGCACAGTACAAGCAGAGATTTCCAGATCGTCTTCTGGCTCTTTCCATAGTTGATAGAGGTGGGCGTATGATTCCTACCTCCATAGGAGTGGGGTCAACGGCCGAAATCCGAGAAGAACTGGATAATGGCATTCCCATTTTTTCAGACTTTCTCGTAGTCTTCTATCTATGGTGATACTGAGTTGTATCAATGCATCCAGGGTTTTTGGCAGATCCGCTCGGGCGAGCTCCTCTTTAACGGCCTCTGATAGGCCAAGCCTAAATTGGGTTTTCAGAGATGCATCATTCCATTCTGAATCAAGGGTCCATCTCTTGAATTCTGCGACAAAGTCTTCCACAGGTCTCCTACCTTGTTTCAAGGATCTTAATTGAAGATCGGCAGTACTCTGCCTATTGGGATCATCATATAGGCTAGTAAGTTCTGCTAGAAACAAGGCATAGGAGTTGAGAAGCTGATCGCTTTTCTCAAAAAGGGAGTCTGCCCAGGCCCGAGGATCGCCTGTTAGGTAAGAAATAATAGTACAAACCTTAATGTGATCAGTAAGGTAGGTACGGGGTTTTAGCAAGAAAAGTAACTCACATGCGTTTTTAAATTCGCGAAATTTTTTGCGATCGCCTGTAAATACCAAAGGAGGATTTATTTTGGGTTCAGGGGACTGAGCAGTGGTAAGTTGTGTCAGTCTAGTTTCCTGCTGCGTCAGAGCCTGATTGTCTTCTTTTAATTCAGCAAGTGCGTGTATTAACGCAGTTACTTGCTGTTTTAATTGTGTCACCTGAGTGGTTATTTCTGCTGAATCCATTTGAGGTTCGTTCAATCTGTAACGCTCCTGCGTTTTACGTATGATGTGGATTTTCAGCTGCAGAAATATTCCACTTCAGTAGTCATGTAGAGAAACGCTGAGACACCAATCCCAACTCCCAAGACTCATCATGTGTGGATGATCTCAATTCAGCAAGTAAATACACACACTCAATAAGATGTTCCTAGAGTGACTTATGTATATAGTAATACAGTGATGATAGCTGAAGAGACAGGTTGGGTAGAGATGGTAGATGACAGACACTTGAAAGGAATGTTCTTGAAAGTAAGATAGTAGCAGATGGGATGCAGATAGGTTAGCAATCATGTATGGTAGCAGATGATAGAGTAGCAGGTGAACATACAGGAGAGACCAACCCAGTGCAAGAGCAGATGGTAGTAGGCTCAAGAGCTAGCAATCTTAGATAATGCAGATGTAGTAATAGTCTTTAGTATGCAGCGCTAGATAGTGTAAGCTTTTAGTATGAAGGTTATAGAGGTTTCCCCTGTGGGGTACTTATCACTAGTAGCAATGTAGCAGAGGAGAGGTTCGGCAAGAGCGGATGATCCGGTAGCGGGATACAGGGATCAGCGCAGCGTGGTTCCGACAGCGAGGTATGCTTGCAAGCATGAGAGCTTCAAGGCAGGTTAGCATCAAGGCACAAAGCAGGTTGAACGAACACATGTGAGTGAAAGCTGGTGATTTAAATAGCTGTTCAGTCCGGCGCTCAGTGATGACAGCATCAGTCTTAAAGGTGTATGCGCACCTTACCAAAAGAGAATGGTGGGGCGCATACACTTAGGAAAAGAGTAATTAGGGTACCCAAAGGTACCAGAACATTACAAAGACATGGTCAGCACCTTAGACAGTCATGAAGCTATCTTGCAGGAGCATACTGCACAAATACAACAACTTTCTCATTTGCATGATGACCAAGAAAACAGAAACAGGCAAAATAATATTTGCATCTGAGGTCTACCTTAAACAATTGAAAATAGAGATTTTAATGCCACTGCGACAGCGATTTTCAATGAGTTATTTCAAAATCCTAAAGACACGCTGCTGCAACTAGATCGCGATCACAGAGCTCTAGGCCCAAAAAATCCAAATCCTGCATTCCCCAGAGATGTGATATGCAGGGTTCACTTTTACAGGATTAAAGCCAACATTATGCAAGCAGCTCGCTCCCAGGAAACCATCCTCTTTAATGGGACTCCTGTCCTGCTATTACCTGACCTATCTAAGCTAACTTTAGATATGCGCTGAGCCCTGAAACCCTTTACAGGGGCACTCCAAGCAAAACGTATTAAATATCGATGCGGGTTTCCTTTTCAACTCTCCGCCGCTCATAAAAGCAAATCTGCAGTTTTCTGCACTTTAGGAGACCTACCTGCATTTCATGGGACTTTTGATCTGCCACAAATATCTATTCAGGACTGGCCCCTTAAATAGGTGACCCAGAGTCTCCCTGTCTCTACTGGATGGCAACCCCGCCAGAAGAAGAAGCGCTCCAGATCAACCACCTCCAAATCCTCCGCAGGATGAATACTCTCTCTTTAATTACTACATGTTTTAAACTACCAAATGCCTTATACTGGAGATCTCCCTGTTGAAGATGTTTTTGTTTTGTTTTATTTTTCTGGAGTCGTAAGACATTGCTGTCTGCCCAGATATATCTCCCTATCCCTTTTACCCCTCCTTGCCCAGAACATTCTGTTCACTTGCTGGTTATGAGCCCTCTATTGAAAGCTTTGTTGATGTTACATTTGATTGTTATTATTATTGACAGGCTTGGGGCCTCTATTTAGGGTCTCCTGAGCTGTCCAGTTACTAATTTACTTAGGCCTGCTGTGTGCGGGCCACCATATGTGCTTAACACGAACCCCAATATAGGGTTTTCAGTGCCCTTAGAGGCCCTGATATTACTATCCACTGTAGTACTTCTTCCCTGGCATTATTTGCCTTTGATACCTTCTCTCTTCATTAACATAGTGTACACCACTAGAGGGGGTAAAACCCTCATTTCACTGAATCATAATTTTCTCATATTTTTCTATTTTTAAACTCTGTTTCTTCCTTCCTCTTCCTGTCTCCCTCCCAATCCCCCTGGTGCCTTTGAGTGGACATTGGCTCTTTCCTAATATATAACTCATATGGCATTTTTATATACATAACATGGCTACTACAATATCCTGAAAAGTTTCCTCATTTAACTGCAGGGGCTTTAATGTCCCTGAGAAGAGGAAACAGGTTCTTTATCATTTTCATAAGGCCCGCACACAAATCCTCCTGCTGCAGGAAACTCATTTTCGCTCAGATAAACTCCCCCAATTTAGCATTAAGCACTACCCCAAATGGTTTCACAGCATGAATCCCTCGCTAAGTCCAAGGGGGTCTCCATAGCATTTTATCACTCCTTCTCTACAGAAGTTCTGGATTCCCTCATTGATCCCTCAGGTCATTTTATTTTCTTGAAACTTAAATACATGCACACAGTATTTGTGATCTCTAAAGTGTACTCTCCTAGCCAGGACCAGTTTTGCTTCCTTTCCTCTGTGGTGTCCCGCTTGGAAACATTCGGTGCTGTCAACATGATCTTTGGTGGGGACCTCAATACCCCACTAGTTCCACGACTTGACTCCTCATCATGTAAGTCCTCAATCACATCTGCCTCCCTGACAAAAATATGCTCACTCTTTGTCAAATTTTCGCTGATAGATGTGTGGAGGATCAGCGATATATCAATCCATTCTGTCCCACACTCATGACACACTCCCTTTGAAGGTTTGTGCCTAAAGTTGAGCGGACACCTGGATGTCCGTGTTCGGCGGGTTCGGCCGAACTTGAAAAAAAAGTCCATGGGTACCTGAACTTTCAGGCACTAAAATGGCTCTAAAACACCAATGGAAAGGGCTAGAGTGCTGCAAATGGCAGCAAAACGTAGTTAAGAGCATGGCAAGTGCTCTGCAAACAAATATGGATAGGGAAATAACTTTGTAACGGACCGTTTCAGCAGACAAGGGGTTAAAATCCGTTTAGTAGATATGCCCCTTTCTGCTAGACAGGCACAGCTACTTGCAGGAACACCATACTCCCGAACTGGGTACAAAATAGCACTCCAACCTGGAACCTCACGAATAGCTGCTAGCAGATGAACAGGAAAAGCATACATCAGCTTACACTCCTGGCAATCAGTCTCGTACAGCATACAGTGAATCCCCCCAAGCACGAGACAAGGCTCCGTGTGAAGTTCAAGCAGTGGACTGTTTATTAAATCCCCACAAACACATTATATACACTATCAGGTAATGTGAGTCTCATTGCATTAGCATATGCAGATAGATTTGTAAACAGGCACAAAATAACACTAAACTAATTATCTAGCCACCTGGCCAGAACAATGCAAGGTCATTAGCATGGAACAGGAATACTTAGCACACCCGACAATAGGTGTGGCAAAGCCACCTCATGCCAAAAGCAACATGTACATAACTTCTAAAATATGCATCACATTCAAATAAAACTTACATTTTCAGAATCAGCATACTTCAAATGCAAACATAACCAAAAATCATAGAAATCCCTCCAGGCGTTAAAAAGTTAGACGTAAGTCCTTTTCTGACCGACTGCAGGCACATTTTCATGCCCAAATACAGTCTTAAATGGGTAAAAGCCCCTAGGTCCATAGTCATATTGCAGCAGGCGGGCAACCAGGCTCCTCCAATGCAATGTGGCGAGACTGGTCTCGTCACATCTCTCCCCCTTTCCAAAATGACTAACAGGGTACCTGACCTTCTGCCGGTCAGTGCCCTTGTTAGTCCAGCAGCCCACCCACAAAACAGAAACAGCAGTACAGCCCACCCAAAAGAACTGGCTACTACACCTGGGTAGAAGAGAAATTTGTCCATGTCCAGGTGCCTCACCTTGGCTGTGTGGGAGACTGGCAGACTGCCTTGGTGGGTTGCTGAGTGGGCAGAGACCAGCGGTACTCTGCCCTGGTGCCAGCACTACCACAGAAGTAGCCTGGTTGGAGACGGGTTGTTGGAGGGGGAGACCGACTGTCTCCCCTTTGGCTAAACAGCCCTGTTGCTGGGGGTCAGGACCGACTGTCCCTACCCCCTGTGCTGTGAGTGCAGAGACCACGGTCCCATCTGCACTGTTGGGGGGCTTACTGTCTCCCCCTGGTATGTTAAGCTGCTGCTGTGGGATGGAGACTGGGCTCCCAATTCCCAATAGCTCAATCTGCCACAGGGGGACAGGACCAACTGTGTCTGCCCCCTGTAACTCAATCTGCCGCTGAGGGATGGAGACTGCGCTCCCAATTCCCTGGATATCACTCTGCCAATGGGGAGAGGGGGTAACAAGCTCCTCTCCCAAATATACTTCCAGCCCCTGGGGAGGGAGACCGACTGTCTCTGCTCCCAATACAGTGTCCTGTTGCTGGGGAAAGGAGACTGGGCTCTCTATTCCCTGTAGGATACTCTGCCGCTGGGGCATGGAGACTGAGCTCCCAATTCCCGGCACATCACACTGCCGCTGGGGAATGGAGACTGGGCTCCCAATTCCCAAAAAATCATGCTGCCGCTGGGGAGGGAGGACACTGCTCTCCTCTCCCTGCACTTCACACTGCCTTCCTGGCATATCACTCTGCTGCTGGGGGGCAGGAACAACTACCTCTGCCCCCTGTAACTCAGCCAGCCGCTGGGGAGGGAGGACGCTGCTCTCCTCTCCCTGCACTTTACACTGCCGCTGGGGAATGGAGACTGGGCTCCCAATTCCCTGCAGGACCGGTGGAGAGACCTCGGTCCCATCTCTACCGGCCACCTGGGGTTCTTCCCAGTAAAACTTTACCACCTCGTCCCCTCTGAATGGGTCTGGCTCTGGGTCTGTCCTGCTTCTCTCCTGCTGAGCCTTCTCATAGTATTGGAACAGCTGCTGGTAGCCCTGTTCTAGCTCCATCTCCCGGGTCACCAGGTGGACCAGGTCTTGCTCAATTTCGTGAGCGTCGTTGCAGTCATACCTGCTCTCCCTCCACTCCAAGAGATCATTGAACCGGGCTTGTGTAGGGCTTCCAAATTCCAGCTCTGAAAAAGACTCCCATAACAAGCCAGAACCATCAAACTCCTCTCCCTCTGGCTTGTCATGCTCGGCTGTCCAGGGCAGGTACTGTGCAACACACCACCACAGCGCCTGTTAGGCATCCTCCAGCCACATCTCCTGCCATACCCAGAGCTCCAATTCTTTTACCCATTCCTCCCGGGGCTGCTCCCCCAGGAAGGGCATCCGCAGGGCTACTCGCTTCTGCAACCGCTGGTCTTCCTTGGGGAGTCTCTCACCCCGCTGGTACTCCACAATGCCCAGTGCCTGGTACCAGATGCCTTTACGGACTGCATCTCGGTCATCCATGGCACCCTCATCGAACTCCACTGCTGGTTCCATGCTGGTGCTGTCAGGGTCGCTGTACTGGGACATGCGTTGCCCTCAATTGTAAAATCCAGAGCAATGGTGTCTCCTGTAGCTGTCCTTCTGGCCGTAGGAACGATCTCGCCGCTTGCCACCAATTGTTACGACACCCCAAAGTATGAAAGGGGTTACAGTCGTCTAGGATAATCCACTCCCAAACACCCGGACAGCTATCGACCACTCCAATCCGCCATACATGAAGCACATCAATAATTCCCCCCCAAGTACGAGACAAGGCTCCGTGTGAAGTTCAAGCAGTGGACTGTTTATTAAATCCCCACAAACACATTATATACACTATCAGGTAATGTGAGTCTCATTGCATTAGCATATGCAGATAGATTTGTAAACAGGCACAAAATAACACTAAACTAATTATCTAGCCACCTGGCCAGAACAATGCAAGGTCATTAGCATGGAACAGGAATACTTAGCACACCCGACAATAGGTGTGGCAAAGCCACCTCATGCCAAAAGCAACATTTACATAACTTCTAAAATATGCATCACATTCAAATAAAACTTACATTTTCAGAATCAGCATACTTCAAATGCAAACATAACCAAAAATCATAGAAATCCCTCCAGGCGTTAAAAAGTTAGACGTAAGTCCTTTTCTGACCGACCGCAGGCACATTTTCATGCCCAAATACAGTCTTAAATGGGTAAAAGCCCCTAGGTCCATAGTCATATTGCAGCAGGCGGGCAACCAGGCTCCTCCAATGCAATGTGGCGAGACTGGTCTCGTCACATCTCTCCCCCTTTCCAAAATGACTAACAGGGTACCTGACCTTCTGCCGGTCAGTGCCCTTGTTAGTCCAGCAGCCCACCCACAAAACAGAAACAGCAGTACAGCCCACCCAAAAGAACTGGCTACTACACCTGGGTAGAAGAGAAATTTGTCCATGTCCAGGTGCCTCACCTTGGCTGTGTGGGAGACTGGCAGACTGCCTTGGTGGGTTGCTGAGTGGGCAGAGACCAGCGGTACTCTGCCCTGGTGCCAGCACTACCACAGAAGTAGCCTGGTTGGAGACGGGTTGTTGGAGGGGGAGACCGACTGTCTCCCCTTTGGCTAAACAGCCCTGTTGCTGGGGGTCAGGACCGACTGTCCCTACCCCCTGTGCTGTGAGTGCAGAGACCACGGTCCCATCTGCACTGTTGGGGGGCTTACTGTCTCCCCCTGGTATGTTAAGCTGCTGCTGTGGGATGGAGACTGGGCTCCCAATTCCCAATAGCTCAATCTGCCACAGGGGGACAGGACCAACTGTGTCTGCCCCCTGTAACTCAATCTGCCGCTGAGGGATGGAGACTGCGCTCCCAATTCCCTGGATATCACTCTGCCAATGGGGAGAGGGGGTAACAAGCTCCTCTCCCAAATATACTTCCAGCCCCTGGGGAGGGAGACCGACTGTCTCTGCTCCCAATACAGTGTCCTGTTGCTGGGGAAAGGAGACTGGGCTCTCTATTCCCTGTAGGATACTCTGCCGCTGGGGCATGGAGACTGAGCTCCCAATTCCCGGCACATCACACTGCCGCTGGGGAATGGAGACTGGGCTCCCAATTCCCAAAAAATCATGCTGCCGCTGGGGAGGGAGGACACTGCTCTCCTCTCCCTGCACTTCACACTGCCTTCCTGGCATATCACTCTGCTGCTGGGGGGCAGGAACAACTACCTCTGCCCCCTGTAACTCAGCCAGCCGCTGGGGAGGGAGGACGCTGCTCTCCTCTCCCTGCACTTTACACTGCCGCTGGGGAATGGAGACTGGGCTCCCAATTCCCTGCAGGACCGGTGGAGAGACCTCGGTCCCATCTCTACCGGCCACCTGGGGTTCTTCCCAGTAAAACTTTACCACCTCGTCCCCTCTGAATGGGTCTGGCTCTGGGTCTGTCCTGCTTCTCTCCTGCTGAGCCTTCTCATAGTATTGGAACAGCTGCTGGTAGCCCTGTTCTAGCTCCATCTCCCGGGTCACCAGGTGGACCAGGTCTTGCTCAATTTCGTGAGCGTCGTTCCAGTCATACCTGCTCTCCCTCCACTCCAAGAGATCATTGAACCGGGCTTGTGTAGGGCTTCCAAATTCCAGCTCTGAAAAAGACTCCCATAACAAGCCAGAACCATCAAACTCCTCTCCCTCTGGCTTGTCATGCTCGGCTGTCCAGGGCAGGTACTGTGCAACACACCACCACAGCGCCTGTTAGGCATCCTCCAGCCACATCTCCTGCCATACCCAGAGCTCCAATTCTTTTACCCATTCCTCCCGGGGCTGCTCCCCCAGGAAGGGCATCCGCAGGGCTACTCGCTTCTGCAACCGCTGGTCTTCCTTGGGGAGTCTCTCACCCCGCTGGTACTCCACAATGCCCAGTGCCTGGTACCAGATGCCTTTACGGACTGCATCTCGGTCATCCATGGCACCCTCATCGAACTCCACTGCTGGTTCCATGCTGGTGCTGTCAGGGTCGCTGTACTGGGACATGCGTTGCCCTCAATTGTAAAATCCAGAGCAATGGTGTCTCCTGTAGCTGTCCTTCTGGCCGTAGGAACGATCTCGCCGCTTGCCACCAATTGTTACGACACCCCAAAGTATGAAAGGGGTTACAGTCGTCTAGGATAATCCACTCCCAAACACCCGGACAGCTATCGACCACTCCAATCCGCCATACATGAAGCACATCAATAATTCCCCCCCAAGTACGAGACAAGGCTCCGTGTGAAGTTCAAGCAGTGGACTGTTTATTAAATCCCCACAAACACATTATATACACTATCAGGTAATGTGAGTCTCATTGCATTAGCATATGCAGATAGATTTGTAAACAGGCACAAAATAACACTAAACTAATTATCTAGCCACCTGGCCAGAACAATGCAAGGTCATTAGCATGGAACAGGAATACTTAGCACACCCGACAATAGGTGTGGCAAAGCCACCTCATGCCAAAAGCAACATTTACATAACTTCTAAAATATGCATCACATTCAAATAAAACTTACATTTTCAGAATCAGCATACTTCAAATGCAAACATAACCAAAAATCATAGAAATCCCTCCAGGCGTTAAAAAGTTAGACGTAAGTCCTTTTCTGACCGACCGCAGGCACATTTTCATGCCCAAATACAGTCTTAAATGGGTAAAAGCCCCTAGGTCCATAGTCATATTGCAGCAGGCGGGCAACCAGGCTCCTCCAATGCAATGTGGCGAGACTGGTCTCGTCACAAACTTAAAACAACAAAAAAACCAGAAAAATAAAACAATTTTCTTCATCTGTGAAGGACGAGGCCCATATGGAGTAGGAGGGAGGTTGAGGTGGTGGTGGATGTGGCGGTGTAGGTGGAAGCGGCGGTGGAGGAGGACGAGGTAGCCAACACTGCTTTTTTTCAGTCATTTTAAATGAGGGTACACCCCATAAGAGTGAGAAAGAATGGCTGGGTAAGGTCGGTATCCATCTCTATTCTGCACAAGGTACGGAAAAGTCCCGTGGGATCCATGCCTGGTTCATTTTAATGAACATGAGCTTGTCCACATTGTCTCTGGACAGGCGGCTGCGCTTGTCTGTGATAACGCCCCCAGCCGTGCTAAATACACGTTCAGATAATACACTGGCTGCAGGGCACGCCAGCACCTCCAAGGCGTAAAGGGCAAGCTCAGGCCATGTGCCCAATTTGGAGACCCAGAAGTTGAAGGGGTCAGACCCGTCATTCACTACATGTAGGCGTGTGCACACATACTGCTCCACCATGTTGGTGAAATGCTGCCTCCTGCTAAGACGTTCCATATGAGCTGCTGGTGCTGCTGTTTGTTGTGGCGTGCTGACAAAGCTTTTCCACATTTCGGCCATACTAACCCTGCCTTCTGAGGTGCTGGTGGTGCCCTGGTTGCGTTGGCGACCTCTTCCTCCTCCTCCTCTGCCTTGGCCTTGTGCTTCCACTGTGGCCCCGCTGTCAGGTGGGAATACCAGCAGCATCGCGTCTACCAGCGTGCGCTTGTACTCGCGCATCTTGCGATCGCGCTCCAGTGAGTGAATTAAGGATGGTACGTTGTCCTTGTAACAGGGATCCAGCAGCGTGGCCACCCAGTAATCAGCACAAGTTAGAATATTGGCGAATCGGCGGTCGTTGTGGAGACACTGCAGCATGTAATCGCTCATGTGTGCCAGGCTGCCCAGAGGCAACGAAAGGCTGTCCTCTGTGGGAGGTGTATCGTCTGTGTCCTCTGTATCCCCCCAGCCATGCACCAGTGATGGCCATGAGCTGGCCTGGGTGCCACCCTGCTGTGAACATGGTTCCATCTCCTCCTCCATCTCCTCCTCCTCATCCTCCTCATCCTCCAGAACTGTGCCCCTGCTGGACAATTGTGTCCCTGGCGTTTGTGGGTGCAGGAACCCACCCTCGGAGCCCCTTGCGAATGACTGCCCTGAAAGCCTTGGAAATGTTACCTCTTCATCCTCCTCCTCCTCCTCCTCCTCATCCTGTGCCACATCCGCTTCCATCAACGCCCGAATCGTTTTTTGAAGGAGGCATAGAAGTGGGATAGTTAAGCTGACAACGGCGTCATCGGCACTGGCCATGTTGGTGGAGTACTCAAAACAGCGCAACAAGGCACACAGGTCTCGCATGGAGGCCCAGTTATTGGTGGTGAAGTGGTGTTGTTCCACCTTGTGGGCACGTCACATATGAGGCGGTGAGCGGGAAGGCCGAAGTTACGCTGCAGCGCTGACAGGCGAGCAGCAGCAGGGTGAGAACGCCAAAAGTGCGCACAGACGGCCCGCACTTTCTGCAGCAGCTCTGACATATCGGGGTAATTTTTAAGGAACCTCTGCACCACCAAATTCAGCACATGCGCCAGGCAAGGGATGTGCGTCAAACCGGCTAGGCCCAGAGCTGCTATGAGATTTCGCCCGTTATCGCACACCACCAGGCCGGGCTTGAGGCTCCCTGGCAGCAACCACTCATTTGTCTGCTGTTCCATGCTCCTCCACAACTCGTGCGTGGTGTGTGGTTTTTACCCCAAACAGGCAAGTTTTAAAACTGCCTGCTGTCGTTTACCCCTGGCTGTGCTGAAGTTGGTGGTGAAGGTGTTACGCTGACCGGATGAGGAGAAAGCGGAGTAGGAGGAGTTAGGAACAGGAGGCAAACTGAAGCGCCCTGCAATCCTCGGTGGTGGAAAGACATGCGCCAAATTGCTATCCGCCTCAGGCCCATCTGCCACTGCATTTACCCAGTGTGCCGTTAGGGAGATATAATGCTTACTGGTCCACGTATTGGTAGTTAGGTGGACCTTGGCACAGATGGCGTTGCGCAGTGCACACCTGATTTTTTCCCCCACTTGGTTGTGCAGGGAAGGGATGGCTTGCCTGGAAAAGTAGTGGCGGCTGGGCACGACGTACTGTGGGACAGCAACCGACATAAGGCTTTTAAAACTGTGCGTCTCCACCAGACGGAATGACAGCATTTCAAAGGCCAAGAATTTTGAAATGCTGGCATTCAGGGCCAGGGATCGCGGGTGGGTAGGGGGGTACTTCCTCTTCCTCTGAAGTGTTTGGGAGATGGAAAGCTGAACGCTTTCACGGGACATTGTGGAGATGGTTGGTGAACCAGGTGGTGGTTTTGCTGACAGATCGTCTGTTTGCGGGGTGGCAGGTGCCTCTTCATCCACTACAGAGGTGGATGAAGAGGCCAAGACTGCAGCAGAAGAGGAAGCAGGAGGAGCCAGAGACCTTTCTTGGTTTTGAAGGTGTCTACTCCACTGCAGCTCATGCTTTGCACTTAGATGCCTGATCATGCAGGTTGTGCTCAGGTTGAGAAGGTTTATGCCTCGCTTCAGGCTCTGATTGCACAGGGTGCAAACCACTCATGTCCTGTCATCAGCAGATTTTCTGAAGAACTTCCACGCTAGAGAACTCCTTTGAGCTGGCTTTGGTGCGCTCGGTCCCTTGCTGCGTTGGGCAGTAGCAGGCGTAGTGTCTAGGGCACGGCCGCTCCGCTTCTGCACCCTGCTCCCTCTTCTGCTGTGCTGGTGGCTCTGTGCGACCACCGCCTCTTCCTCCAAACTATTCAGGTCACCTGCATGACCTTCATTCCATGTGGGGTCGAGGACCTCATCGTCCTCCACATCATCTTCCACCCAGTCTTCACCCCTGCCCTCCTTGTCGGTCTCCACAATTCTGAGTGCCGCAGCAGTTGGCACCTGCGTTTCGTCATCATCGGAGACGTGCTGCGATGGTCCTTCCATGTACTCATCTTGAGAAATAAGTGGTTGGGCATCGCTGCACTCAATCTCTTCCACTTCTGGCACAGGGCTAGGTGAATGGCCCTGGGAAACCCTGCTGACAGAGTCATCAAAAAGAAGAAGAGACTGCTGCATGACTTGGGGCTCAGACTGCTTGCCTGATTTGCAAGGGGTTGAGGTGAAAGACGGTTGGACATCGGCTGCAGGTGCCAACTCTGACCTTTCTGCAGTAGACTGGGTGGGAGACAATGTGAAGGAACTGGAGGCACTGTCAGCAACCCAATCTACTATCACCTGTACTTCTTCTGGCCTCATCACTTCTGATGCCCTACCAAATACTGCTGCAGGTTCTGTCGCCTACTCACACTTGAGGAAGGTGTTTCACTTGTGGGTGTAGCTGGCACAGATCGACCACGTCCTCTCCTTGCAACAGGAGCTCTACCAGCAGCACCACGACCCAGGCCACGGCCCCTATTTGACGGTCTCCTCATATTTCTGTAATTTATGATCTTGCCCTTGAAAGGTGTTTATTGAATAGCGGAACAAAACAACAACAGTATCGCACGGGTGTATCTCACAGTCAAATATGCAAACTATGCCGCAATTTAATTTTCTTTACCCCAAAAGGGTGTTTATTAAATAGCGGAATAGAAAAACAGTATACAAATACAACGGGTGTATCTCACAGTCAAATATGCAAAGTATGCCGCAAATTTAATTTTTTTCACCCCAAAAGGGTGTATATTGAATAGCGGAATAGAAAAAAGGATATAAAACGGTGTATCTCACACGTACAAACACAGACTAGGCCCCGATTACAATTTTTTGTACCCTAAAGGGAGGATGAGGAAGAATAGTAGGAGGAGTTCGGAACAGGAGGCAAACTGAAGCGCCCTGCAATCCTTGGCGGTGGAAGGAGATGCGCCAAACAAATTTAAAAGGTGTATGTCACACGTACCGATACAGACTATGCCGTAATTTCATTTTTTACACTCCAAAAGGTTGTATATTGAATAGCGGAATAGGAAAAATTTTATAAAATGGTGTATCTCACACGTACAAACACAGACTAGGCCCCGATTACAATTTTTTGTACCCTAAAGGCAGGATGAGGATGAGGAAGAGGAGTAGGAGGAGTTCGGAACAGGAGGCAAACTGAAGCGCCCTGCAATCCTCGGCGGTGGAAGGAGATACGCCAAACAAATTTAAAAAGGTGTATCTCACATGTACTGATACAGACTATGCCACAATTTAATTCTTTTTACCCCAAGGGTGTAGATTGAATAGCGGAATAGAAAATATGATATCAAAAGGTGTATCTATCTCACACGTACAGACCTAGATTAGGCCCTGATTACTATTTTTTGTACCTCAAAGGCAGGATGAGGAGTAGGAGGAGTTCGGAACAGGCAGGAGGCAAACTGAAACACCCTGCAATCCTCAGCGGTGTAAGATGCGCCCCAAAAATTGGAAAGGTGTATCTCACACCTTCCGATACAGACTATGCCGCGATTTAATTATTTTTACTCCAAGGGTGTAGATTGAATAGCGGAATAGAAAATATGTTATCAAAAGGTGTATCTATCTCACACGTACAGACCCAGACTAGGCCCCGATTACTATTTTTTGTACCCCAAAGGCAGGATGAGGAGTAGGAGGAGTTCGGAACAGGCAGGAGGCAAACTGAAACACCCTGAAATCCTTGGCGGTGTAAGATGCGCCCCAAAAATTGGAAAGGTGTATCTCACACGTACCGATACAGACTATGCCGCAATTTAATTCTTTTTACCCCAAGGGTGTAGATTGAATAGCGGAATAGATAATATGATATCAAAAGGTGTATCTATCTCACACGTACAGACCCAGACTAGGCCCTGATTACTATTTTTTGTACCCCAAAGGCAGGATGAGGAGTAGGAGGAGTTCGGAACAGGCAGGAGGCAAACTGAAACACCCTGCAATCCTCGCGGTGTAAGATGCGCCCCAAAAATTGAAAAAGGTGTATCTCAAACGTACCGATACAGACTATGCCGCAATTTAATTCTTTTTACCCCAAGGGTGTAGATTGAATAGCGGAATAGAAAATATGATATCAAAAGGTGTATCTATCTCACACCTACAGACCCAGACTAGGCCCTGATTACTATTTTTTGTACCCTAAAGGCAGGATGAGGAGTAGGAGGAGTTCGGAACAGGCAGGAGGCAAACTGAAGCACCCTGCAATCCTCGGCGGTGTAAGATGTGCCCCAAAAATTGGAAAGGTGTATCTCACACGTACCGATACTGACTATGCCGCAATTTAATTTTTTTTAACCCAAAAGGGTGTATATTGAATAGTGGAATAGAAAAAAAGCGTATAAAATTGAAAATCACTCAATAGCACATGTGAACACAGCAGTGTCTTATCACAGTCAGCACTGAAGCAAAAAGGAAGGGGGAAAAAAAAAACCCTTTTAACTTGTAGTAAAATAGATCTAAGATTAATGCTACACACAACTGACTGACAAAAATAGATTTTTTTCTCCCTCCTCCTCCTCCTCAGTGGGCTCAAGTGAGGGCAAAAAATTTGTGTTCACTGCACCACCCCCCACACAGCAAAATCAATGTAGAACACTGACCCTGCCTAATCTCCAGCCTCGCCCTAAAATGCTCTAATAACTCTCCCTGCCTGCACTCCGACCTGACCCTGCATTCTTTTCGGACACAATTTTTCACAGAATCACTGTCTGCCCCTAATCAGCAGCCAGCACGTATGATGTGTGCTCTGTCCCTAAACTACAGCAGAATGACGCAGCGCGCTGGGGCCCTCGAACTTATAAAAACATGGTCACATGCTTCAGATGGCCAATCACAGCTACTAATACATTAGTAGGCATGGCTGGGATGGCTTAAGGCACACCAGTTAAACGTTTGTTGATTGGCTGTTGAAAGCCCGCCATTAAAAGCGCGCCATAACATACAAAACAGGAAATAAAATGACCGAACACGGATTTTAAACCCGAACATACAGTAAAGTTTTCGGGTCCGTGTTCGGGTAACAAAAATCCAATTATTCGGTACGAACACGAATAATACAGTCCGTGTTCGCTCAACACTATTTGTGCCTTCTTTCAGAAACACCCTGCCACACTCTATCAGCAATATATCAATACATTCTGTTCCACACTCCCTAAGTTTACGAAAAAAAGGTCAGAGGAGCAGAAGACTGGGATGTCGCTTTTTACTTTACTCATAAGTCCTCTACGTCGGACTACGCTCAAGAGAAACATTTCAAATTACTAACTAGATGGTACTGATATCCTGTCACTATTCACCGGATCTTCCCCGGCTCCTCGGAGGCGCTGATGATCGGGGAGAGGAACGTATCTGCACATCTGGTGGGACTGCCCAGGCATCCGCCCTTTTTGGTGTAAAATCTTTAAAACATACCAAGGTATATTGTATATCCCTTACCCCTTCTCCCCAGGTAGCCTTATTATCCATTCTCCCAGGCACTCTTGAATTTCAAAAACATACTTTATTAAGATTTTTTCTGTCAGCAGCTAGACAGTTGTCAGCACTATCTCTTGCGTCTTGGGTAAGTGAGGTAAATGATATCATACTTATGGAGGGATTTCAGGCTAGAGAACTAGACAAACTAGACAAATTGGAACATTTTATTGAAATGTGGGGGATATGGCTGCAATATTCCTCCTTGGATTCCCTACATCATGTAATTAAAAACCAAGAAACTTGTAGAGCTCAGGCCCACGATTGAGGACTGCCATCCTCATCTTCCACAGAATTGTCTATCCTCATCCCTTCCCGCCCTCTCCCCCACCTGGCACCACTCTTCCTTTCTTTCTTTCTCCATTTTCTTCTCTGTCTCTTCTCCCTTTCAAGAATACCAAATATCTTGTTCTATTCATGTTACCAATACCCCCTGACACTGAAAAATGTTATTACATATTCAGTAATACACTGTTTTATATTGTTCATGGAGACATCAGAGACTTTTATATTTTTTTTTACCTCTTATGATGTGCACGCTATTTCCATGCCTTGAGGATGACAATACCCCTAAGATCCACGGACTGATATTTGTTAAAACACATGTTATAATCTACATCCTTGTATTGGTTTATCTGTACCGCTTCTAAAAATACATTTAACCATAAAGAGAGACCGCACATCACAGATTTGATCAGTGGCACCCATCCAATGGCACCAGAATCAAGCAAACATGTGAGGCACATGTGCTACGGTGTGTCCTTCCCCTACTTGTCCACTCTATCAGGGGCCCTGAGCTGGAGGTATAAGGGAGGCCATCCTTGTCCAATCAGACTGCCCTGCCAGGTAAGTGAAACAATCAGTGTTCTATGCTTGCAGTTTATAATACTTTATTTTAAGATTGACAGCATCCACTCACATGTGTATATCTGTACAGGCTGAGTAACTGTGCCATTGCCTGAGTTGGATAAAAATTAGTATCGCCAATAAAACCAGCAACTTCACCATGTTTCCTACAATCATAGTTAGGAGTCACTTTCATCTTCCCAGATAATATCTGCAGGATATAAAGTAAGGTTTTCTTTACATCTCTACAGGTGTCATATATGTGATAGCCCAGAGTAATATTAGGAAGCAGCTTTCTATTCTTGTTGATTTCATTAATAGTGAACACAAATCCCAAGATACTTCCATATTCATCCATGTCAAGACTGCAAGACAATTCAGTTATAATACAGTTTATTTAAAGATCACAGCAAAATTTTGACAGCTTGATTGTTACTATATAGGAAAAAGCAACACATTTCAGTAAATGTATTTTCCTGGGGAAATTAATGTTTTTCCATTCTCCAAAATGTTGTTTAAAATTGATTCCTAATGTCACTTTGGGCCTAATTCAGTATAAGTTTGGAGTAGAGCTGCTCACTTCTCCAGAAATAACTCCAGCCTAAACTCATTGCATCCTAATTAGGTAAGTGGCTGGAGTTAAACCATCAACTAGATGCTTTAATGAATTCGGAGTTGGAGTTAACTTAGACTGAATTCGGGTTTGGAGTTAACTTAGACTGAATTCGGGTTTGGAGTTAACTTAGGCTGAATTTGAGTTTGGAGTTAGCCAAATTCCCTTTGTGTTTTTCATAAAAGGAAATTTGTCTATTCTGAATCACTATTACACAGCAATGTCATTTATTATGGTTTATTTTAATTTTAAGGTATAGTTATGTATCTTATGTGTTTTAACCTTTAGATTTTCTAATAGCAGACTACACAGCTGTCTAATTAGCAGTCTTCATTCTTTATTCATCTGAAACTTTCAGGCATGTCTGATTGTATTCAGCACTTTGGTGTAGTGGGCTAAGCTCACAGCTAAAGATTGCTAGGTCATGAGTTCAAGGCCCAACCATGATAACACCCTGTGTGCCATAATTTTTTTTTGGCCACATAGTAATACATTGGCTACATCACCTAAAATTGCATGTCAATGGCCTTGTATATTCAAGAAACAAACATGCATATGTGCAGGGTGCAATTATGCATTTGCCAAGTTTCAGTATTTATTTATAGCTGTCTAAAATTTAAGAAGGTGATGGCACACTTGGGATTTGAACTCATGCTCTCAGTGTTGATAGCCAGGAACACTAACCACTAAACCATTGAGCTGAGCATGATTACCCCTGGAATATTTATTCCCATGTTTCAATAGTTAACCACTTCCTTACAGGGCAGTTACACCCCTGCCCAGGCCAATTTTCAGCTTTTTATACTGTTGCATTTTGAATGACAATTGTGCGGTCATGCAACCCTGTACCTAACACAAATGTATGACAGTATTTTCATAAAAAATAGTGCTTTCTTTTGGTGGTATTTGATCACTGCAAGGTTTTTTTTCTATTGGCAAAAAGAAGACCTAAATGTTTGACCCCTAAAATAATGTGTTTTTGTTTATGTAATAAAATTTGGTAAATCAATGTTTTTTGTTGCACTGACGAGCATTGATGAGGCTGCGCTGGCAGGCACTGATGAGACACTAATATGCAGCACTGATAGATAGATAGGTGGCACTGATATGCAGCATTGATGGGCATTGATAGGTGGCACTGATGGGCAATGATTGGCACTGGTGGGCAGCACTGAAAGATGGTAATGATGGGCAGCACTGATGAGGAGGGCACTAACAGGTTCCCTGAGCACTGATTGGCATCAATGGTGGCATGGGTGGGCATCCCTGGTGGCTCTAGTGGCATCCCCCAAGGGTCTGCACTGGTAATCAATGCTCTGATTACAAGCACAGACCCCCCCCCCCACACACACACACACACTTACTTTGCATATGAATGCCATTTCTTCACAGCTGAAAGTGGCCCTCACCATGATTAGCCAGTTGATTGTGACCACTTGCTGGAATGTGTGCAAGCCAATTTGGTGTCATTTCTGGTCCAGGGCGAACGCCAATGTGCCATTTGCAATTTATTGTAAAGAGATTTTGCTTTATTTTAAAAATGGCGCACACAGACAACTAAAATGTATTGGAAATGTTTTACCTAGGCCAGTGATGGTAACCCTTAACCCCCCCCCCCCCCAAGATGTTTTTGCCC
>NC_138768.1:22816197-22818697 GCF_965119305.1 Pelophylax lessonae | reverse complement strand
TAAGCTTTATTGAACATGTATAAAACATCAGTAATCACTCAAGCAAGCATGTGAAATGTGAAATGTGAAATGCCCCCCCAAAACCCCCAAATCAAGTAATTTTTATTCAAATTACAGTGCAAAGATACAACATATGATGGACAGATAGAGCTTACAATATCCAAAAGTCAAGCAAAATAAGTTGTAGACACCTTAGTATTAAGCATAAAACATACCCAACATACTTTTATGTTAATTGTTTGCATGAGCCTGCCTTTTCATTTAAATACCATCAAATCAGTAGAACATACAGCTACACAGAGGCATGAAAATAAAAAAAAAAAACATGTATAGAGTACATAAAGACACACTTTGCAAAAACTATACCAAACAGTTAGAGCATGAAAAGTATTCATCCAACAGAATACACTTACTGCAATATGGATCTTTAGGCATGCCAGCAAACCCCCACCCCAAAAGCAAATTCGGACATAAAGACCTGTGGCCCTTCCACAGGCCAAATGATATGATCTCATACATCCCTTTATATAACCTTGGTTAAACTACACCCACCCAGTATAGGAAACGCCCAGCAAAGTAATTAATTGGGTCTGTTGGTTCCTAAACCAAAATCACCAGTTCACTAATGAATGAGTGTTTGGCTGGCCATCCATGATCCAAGTTTCTTACAAGTCAACACACATAAGAAATGCTTTCAATAATCTCAGCATGAGCACAAAGTGGCTTTTTCATTTAGACTAATGCCTCGTACACACGTACTGATCGTCGGCCGACCGATCGGCCGTCTTTTGTCCAGGGCTGTCCTGTCTGTTGAAAACTGCAAAAGACTGCACACGAATTTTGTCGGCCAACAACAGACGACTGCAGAAGTGATGTCATGTGATGGTTAACTTTCCGTGTGTTTTTTCTTTTCTGAGCATGCTCAGTCTTGCAAATCTGCTGATTGTCGGCCGAATTCTGTACTGACTGGCGAACAATCGGCTGTTCTGGTGTTGGCCAACAAAAATTTTAATGCCTGCACGACAGATTCTGTTCGGCCGAAAATGCGATGTCGGCTGTCGGAAGCATCATACTAACAAGCCTACAATCGGCCGATCGGTCGTCGGCCGAATATTTACGGCCGACAATCGGTACGTGTGTACGAGGCTTAAGGCTGGCCATACATGTTCCAATTTTCTTACAATTTTCTGTCCAATTTTCTTGAAATTTACCTTCAAGTATGTAGTACAAAGGCCTGCCTAATTAGATACAAGTGAATGTGTTTTTTTAGCTTTGACCTCACATTATGTGGTTTGTGGTAGATCTACCAGAAAATTGTACAACAAAAGTTGAACATGTATGGCCAGCTTAATGGGCCATACACACTATAATGCCTCGTACACACGTACCGATCTTCGGCCGTAAATATTCGGCCGACGACCGATCGGCCGATTGTAGGCTTGTTAGTATGATGCTTCCGACAGCCGACAGCGCATTTTCGGCCGAACAGAATCTGTCGTGCAGGCATTAAAATTTTTGTTGGCCAACACCAGAACGGCCGATTGTTCGCCAGTCAGTACAGAATTCGGCCGACAATCGGCTGATTTGCAAGACTGGGCATGCTCAGAAAAGAAAAAACACAGGGAAAGTTAACCATCACATGACATCACTTCTGCAGTCGTCTGTTGTTGGCCGACAAAATTCGTGTGCAGTCTTTTGCAGTTTTCAACAGACAGGACAGCCCTGGACAAAAGACAGCCGATCATTCGGCCGACGATCAGTACGTGTGTACGGGGCTTAAGATTTTCTGAAGACTTTTTCCTTTAGATTTACCAAAACCAGATAATATGAGGTCAAACCTAAACACTTTCAATTTGTATGCAATCTGGCAGGCCCTTGCACTACATAGAAAAGGTAAATCTGAAGGAAAAAGTCTACGGAAAATCTTATAGTGTGTATGGCCATACATGTTCAATTTTTGTTGTACAATTTTCTGATAGATTAACCACAAACCACATAATGTGATGTCAAAGCTAAACAACACTTTCACTTATCCAATTAGGCAGGCCTTTGTACTACATACTTGAAGGTAAATTTCAAGAAAATTGGACAGAAAATTGTAAGAAAATTGGATCATGTATGGCCATACACACTATAAGGTTTTCTGAAGACTTTTTCCTTCAGATTTACCTTTTCTATGTAGTGCAAGGGCCTGCCAGATTGCATACAAATTGAAAGTGTTTAGGTTTGACCTCATATTATCTGGTTTTGGTAAATCTAAAGGAAAAAATCTTCAGAAAATCTTATAGTGTGTATGGCCCATTAGTCTAAATGAAAAAGCCACTTTGTGCTCATTCTGAGATTACTGAAAGCATTTCCTATGTGTGTTGACTTGATGTAGTAATTTTTTTATATATATATCTACATATCTTTTTTTGGGTTGTTGAATTCTGAGTTCTGGGGTTGCACTGCATATGTTCAATCAATTTGCAAATTCTCAGATTTGCAAGCTCAAACACTG
>NC_138768.1:22758697-22813697 GCF_965119305.1 Pelophylax lessonae | reverse complement strand
ACTTCTGCTTCAAAGTGTAATTTAGCAATTATTAGTGTGAGGAAAGGGATATCTAGTGTAGTTAGGGTACTATTTTCCACTTTAGTTAGATTCAAAAATCTAGTTTCTGTAGGGAAAGTGTTAAGTGTCAGGGTGACCGTAGTGTAGTGTAGGGTTAACTGACTCTGACTGCTATGGCAGGGTGACCAAACCCTTCCATTTCAGGGTGACCGCTATAGAGAAAAGATCGTTTCTCTTCGGTTACATATAGAACAGCGATATAGCTTCTCGCCTGTCAGCCTGCTTTTTGCTGCAGGCGTTTATAGGGCTTTTTTGAGGACATGTTTGGAGTCAGGCATGACATCTGAACTTCTGTATAGGGGTATATATACACACACTTGTATGTATATCTATATATACACTTACACATATATAGGTGTGAAAATAGCAGAACCCTATGCTTGCGTTAATGAAATAATTAACAGGCATATGGCTCGGCTCCTATCACACCTATATATGTGTATGTGTATAAATACATATAAGTGTGTGTATATATATACCCCTATACAGAAGTTCAGATGTTTTGCCTGCCTCCAAAGACCCCCAAAAAATGCCCAAAAAACCGCCTGTGCCAAAAAAAAAAAACCGCCCAGGTGTGTTATTGCAGGCTTTTTTTGGGGGGCATTTTTTGGGGGTCTTTGGAGGCAGGCAAAACATCTGAACTTCTGTATAGGGGTATATATACACACACACTTATATGTATTTATACACATACACACATATAGGTGTGAAAATAGCAGAACACTATGCTTGCGCTAATGAAATAATTAACAGGCATATGGCTGCGCTCCTATCACACCTATATACTGTATGTGTATGTGTATAAATACATATAAGTGTGTGTGTATATATACCCCTATACAGAAGTTCAGATGTTTTGCCTGCCTCCAAAGACCCACAAAAAATGCCCAAAAAAACGCCTGCGCCAAAAAAAAAAAAAAACGCCCAGGTGTGTTATTGCAGGCGTTTTTTTTTGGCCATTTTTTGTGGGTCTTTGGAGGCAGGCAAAACATCTGAACTTGTGTAGGGGTATATATACACACACACACACTTATATGTATTTATACACACATATAGGTGTGATAGGAGAGAAGCCATATGGGTGTTAATTATTTCATTAGCGCAAGTATAGTGTTCTGCTACTTTCACACTATTATATGTGTAAGTGTATATATATACATATAAGTGTGTGTGTATATATACCCCTACACAGAAGTTCTGATTTTATGCCTGTCTCCAATAACCCCCAAAAAATGCCCAAAAAAAAGCTTGCTACAAAACCGGCAAGGTGTGAAAAAAGCGGAGCCATATCCCTGTTCTATAAGTGTTCTAATACAAACAAACTTTTTTTTTTCTGGTTCTGGACATGCTACAGAGCTGAAACTTCACAGGTACACTTTTTAGACCCCCCCAGACACTAAATCCAAAGAAATCTCATTTTTTTTCAATACTTTTTTCAATAATTGGCTCTCTATCAAAAATGACAATTTTTAAGAACTTTTTTTGTGTGAAAAATAGTCCCTGGGGCATGACCCAGAACCCTAGGCACTTTTTAGGGGCATTTATTGGGTTTTAGGGCTTCAAAATTGGGTTTTTTGATTACAGAAGTTTGGGTCCCATTGATTTCAATGGGGTTCTGAAATCCGGGCCGAACTTTCGGGTAGTTCGGGTGTTCTGGTCGAACCGAACTTCTGAAAAGTTTGATCATCCCTACTTTTGAAGCTAGAAACACTTCAGTATAATCAAAACCATTTCATAACCAACCAATGAGACATGACTTTTGTTGTTGAACAGAAACCAGGAAACCCAAATCATTCAGCCATTCATGAGTCATGTGTAATGCTTTAGGGTTTAATGCTAAACCATTAAACATGCATATCTTAATGCTTGCAGCAAATCCAAGGAATAGATTTTGGATTTTGTAGAATAGTAATGTGCTTTTACTAAACAAAATATGATCCCAATATCCCAGTTATAAGCAATACTATAGAGAGAGAAAAAATAAAGGACATTTAAGGTACCAAAAAGTCATAAAGTACTGTGATATGGGGGATGTTTAGCTCAGTGGTAGATGTGTTTTTGTACAGTGAGGTCCATGTCACACAAGCATTATAGTTAAGGGACTGGTAGCCCAATTTTATTAAAAGGAAAAAGGCAAAAAGCAAAACTTCATCCAGGATTGATATGCAGGGGTTCTTTCGCAGCAAACAAAATAATGGAAAATACTAAGCCACCTGGCTCAAAATTCAAAGAGCACTTTCAGGTGTTCTAGGGACATATATTAGACATCTAATTTTCTGACTACTTATCAAATATTTTGGAGGCCCGGGAGTACCAGGATAGTGGAAACACAAAAAAATGACCATGATTTGTAAAGGTATTTTCCAAGCGGCATAGTGGGTCTTTTGGAAATGTCATTTTTTGCCACAAGTTTTTGGAAAATGTGGAAAGAAAAAAAGATGTATTTTTTTTATTCAGTTGTCAATTAATAAGATATTTCTAAAACGGAGCACAGGCATACTTCTAATTGCATGTCAAAACACATTCTGCTACTCATCCTGAGTATGGGGTTACCACATATATGGCACTTCTTTCCAGAATAACTATCACATTTTTGGAGGCCCTGGAGCACCAGGGCAGTAGAAACACCCATAAAATGACCACATTTTGGAAATCAAACACCCTGGTGTATTTTATAAGAGACATAAAGAGTCTTTCGAAAATGTCACTTTTTGCCACAAGTTTTTGGAAAATGTAAAAAGAATATGTAGTTGAACTTTTTTTTTATACAAACTTACATTTAAAAGTTATTTCTAACACACTGTATGGGGATACTTATATTTATGCCCCAAAACACATCCTACTACTTCTGCCAAGTTTGGGGATACCACTTTTTTGAGACTTTTTTTACAGGGTAGTCACATTGAGAAGTTTAAAATCCAAGGAGCACCTTCAGGCTTTCCAGGGGTGTAAATTACACACCCAATTTCCTGACTACCTATCACAATTTGCGAGAACCTGGAGTATCAGGAAAGTTGGAAAATAACTATAATTGCATTTTGGAAAGCACTTACCCCAGTGTATTTTCTAAAAGGAAATGAGTCTTTTACATAGTTACATAGTTACATAGTAGTTGAGGTTGAATAAAAACAATAGTCCATCCAGTTCAACCTGTGTAGGTGTGAATCATTTCTCATACCCCTGAATGTTTTGATCCTTGAGATGTACATCCAAGAGTCTTTTAAACATAGCCATACTCCCTGCAGTTACTACCATTTGTGGCAGAGAATTCCACAGTCTTGTAGCCCTTACTGTATAGAACCCCCTGCAAAATCTGAGGTTAAATCACTTTTCCTCTAATTGCATTGTATGGCCTCGTGTTCTCATGCATTCCTTGCGACTGATTTTTTTTTTCTATGCTCAGATCACCGTTGAGGTATTTGTGAATTGCTATCATGTCCCCTCTCAGGCGTCTCTTCTCCAGGGAGAATAAATCAAGCACTTCTAAACGCTCTTTGTAATTAAGGTCCTCTGATCCCCTAATAAGTTTAGTTGCCCTTCTCTGTACTCTCTCCAGCTCCAACACGTCCCTCCTGAGGACTGGCGACCAGAACTGGACAGAGTACTCCAGATGCGGTCGGACCAGTGTTTTATAAACTGGCAGGATTATAGTTTTATCTCTGGAATACATCCCCTTCCTTAGGCATGACAATTTTCTGCCGGCCTTGGCAGCTGCAGCTTGACATTGCATGCTATTGCTAAGTCTATCTTCTACTAAGACCCCCCCCCCCCCCGATCCTTCACCATTTTTGGTCCCCCCCTCCCCAGCGTGTATTCTGCTTTTATGTTATTAGTCCCTAAGTGCAATACCTTGCACTTATCCACATTAAACCTCATTTGCCATGTATTTGCCCAATATTTTGTTCAGGTCATTCTAGAAGATTTTAAACTCACAATGTGAAGTTATTGCCCTGCTCAATTTTGTGTCATCTGCAAAAACTGAGATCGAGCTACTGACCCTGTCCTCAATGCTATTTATGAATAAATTGAACAAGGTTGGTCCCAGAACTGAGCCTTGGGGGACCCCACTTACCACCTCAGACCAGTCCGAGTATGCATTATTTATTACCGCCCTTTGGACACGCCCCTTTAACAAGTTCCGTATCCAAGAGCAAAACTTGTGGTCGATGCCTGCAGACCTTATTTTATAAATTAAGCATTTGTGGGGAACTGTATCAAACACCTTAGCAAAATCCAGGTACACCACATCTACTGGTCTCCCCCTATCTAGCTCACAGCTCACCTCCTCGTAGAATGTTAACAGATTGGTTTGACAAGAACGCCCATTTGTAAACCCGTGCTGATTACTGCTGATGATATTATTGTTTTTAGCAAACTCTTGAATATATAGTCCCTTATCATCCCTTCCAGAAGTTTACATACTATTGGAAAAAGCAATTTTTTTTTTAAATGTTGAAGAAAAATGAACATGTATTTTTTACACAAAGTTGTCTATTAAGATATTTCTAACACACAGCATTCGCAATAGGCATGCTTAGAATTACACTTCAAAATACATTCTGCTGCTCCTCCAGAGTATGGGGATACCACGTGTGTAAGACCTTTTAAAATTTTTGAACTGACTACATACTGGACATTGCATCTTGTGTATCACAAAAATGAACCAATACTGTAAAAAAAAAAAAAATGTACCGTAATTGTCGCCGTAATTGTACAAGTGGTCATTAAATGAAAATTAGTGTAGCTTCACCTACAGCAGTCCCTGTTCCTAAAGCCTGATGCTAAAAACTAACACTATGCAGTGTTGATCTCCTCTGAGAAAAGGGGGGGGATTTTTAAGGCAATAACATATGAAAAAACAAAATAAATAAAATATGATAATTTATTGGTTAAAAACAATATATCATGTCATAAATACATAGATATAGCAGGTTCCCTGGCCAATTGTGGAAAACCACGGCAGGCCATGGATCACAAAAACATGTGACCTGTTCCTAAAGCCTAACTTGCTAGTATGTAGCTGCCCCCATAACACAATGCTATGTTCTCTGGCCGGGAAGTACGTATTCGGACCAAAGGATAAACAACAGAATACCTGTAGAATCAGTTGTCTGCAGAGGATGGGTGGAACTGGTCTCTTGCAGAAACATAGCCATGCAGATAGGTTAGTACTGGTGGCAGCAACATGGTCTATAAACAGGCCTGGGTCTGTACTGGCAGCAAACAGAGAAATGGGCAGCAAATAGCCAAAGGATTGGTCCTGGCAGAAACATCAGGCTTGAGGGCCTTGGTCTGGTAAGACTAGACACAGGGATAGATTATTTTTCCCACCTAAATCTCTTCGAAGCCTTCAGACTCTCAACCCTGATCCAGAATTACAAAACCTGGAAAAAGCAAAGGATGGTTTTCTTTACTGTGGAACACTACTCTGTATCCCCCTTAACTCTGCATATGTGAGAACCCTGTATTGTCTTCAGTTCCATTACTACAGTGGCAGGGCCTTGCCCCCAAAGCAGACAAAAGATCACTTTAGGCATCAGGAAAAAAATACGGTCAATTAACAGGCTGAGGTCAGTTGAGGCAGAAAGCAGAAACATGATGAAAAAAGACCAGGGTCAGTTCAGGTCAAAGGCAGAAACGTGGCTGAGAAAATATGAAAATGTACACATGACGTTGAAATGAGAAAAAATGTCAGGTGGCAACGTGAGAATTATCTTCACCATACCTTCACCAATATTGTAGTGAGGTATGGTAGCGATGAAAGTAGTGTTCTATACAGATGCTATACTAGGAGGAACATTGGGTACACTAGGAAAGGGTGCCAAAGCTCATTCTATTACTGGTACATACACAACATTTTTAGGGGGTTTGCATAAGAGAAGTGTCTTTAATCCATCATGCTTACTGTATCAGAACCCTGTGCAGGGCCTGTCTGACTTATAAGGGCTGTTGCAATCTCCTCTTGATAGTGTAGTAAGGTGACATGTCTTTCTGTGGACTTATGATAGTTGATGTAAGAGCTGTACAGGGCCAATTGAAAAAAAGTATATGGACACTTTTTTATACCAATGGATGAATCTTCTGGTGGTTTAGTAGGGCCATAACATGTTTTCATTATAGTCCACACCTCCCATGAACTAATTGTATTCATGTATACAGTCTGGTTTTTGTACCAGCCCCTGCCTTCATTGGATTTCCACTGAGGTGTCTTCATAAATGGAGACACACATCCCATTTATCCCTTCATTTAAAGATCAGAATCTCTTCAGTCACAAACTGGCCGACTGCCCCCTTTTCAGTTTGGTGGTACAGTTGCTAGGAAGCCCTTCTGATTGGGCCGAACTGTACCACAGACTACAGTTTTCTGGAAATGAAGATGACAGAAAAGTGGCAGGCTGGTGTAAAAGTTGTCAATGTAGAGGTGGCACCCCTGATAGAATAGGAATGATACAAGGTCCCACACAATTTCCACTGCTCTTCATACAAGTTGGGTGTTCAGAGAGCTGCAGCTGGCTGTCTTTTCCTTCATTAAGCCAGAAGTTTTACATAGAACCTGTGGCCCAGCCTGCCAGTAAAATGGATGAGTGACTAATCCACACAGATATGTTTGTCAGGACGATACACTTCAGAACATTTTTGGTAAACATTTTTCATCAATGACCCTATTTTATAAAATTTGTTGTATTTGGAATGAATTTGGAGAGAACACAGGGAATTGTCGTTGAAGTGTTGTAATCACATAATTCTTTCATAACGTGTCCTAGACACAATAGGGGAATGAAGTGGTGAATGGTGTGTTTGGACCAATAGGACTACAGTTCATCTTTTTTTTTGTGAGTCCCATTTTAAATGTGAGGCCAAGTACCACTTTAATTTCTTGAACTGTAAAAGATCCCCCCTCAAATAGACAGACATAAATGAAACTGGATTTTTGGTGATATACTGCTGGCAAACAGATTGCATTGGTCCACAACTGAATTAAAAAAGCTTCTGTGATAAATTAATAAAAAAATGAATGGGCATAACATTTGGGGTTTCTGTCTGAATGCCTGGCTGCATTGTAAATGGGGAGATTTTAGGATCTGCTGAATTTGCAGATAACCATACAGGATTTAAAACTGCCTCTGGGATACTAGCATAGACCCTAATCCTTGGTGGTTAACTTGACACAACATTACTTGTACTTGGTTTCATCCAGTTGTGCTGCATTGCTGGTGCTCGCCACTTCACAGGGATGTGTTGCGCTGTTGGTGGTTGCCTGCTGCTCCTCAGAAAGCCTGTCTAATGGTGAGAGTTCCCGCTACTTTTATCTGTCATTCTCAGAATCTGTAATGCCTCCTCGCCGGTGTAAATTTTTTTGGACATGGCTTTCAGCTTCTTGTAAAACTGTACTGTTGACAAAAGTGTGGCAGTGATCAGGACACTGGTGTGGTGGTGATCAAGATACAAGTTCTGGTGTTTAGCAGTCTGGCCTCACTGTAAATAGGAACACTGGCTCTGTTGACACTAGTGTGGCAGTGATGTGGACACTGGTATGGCAGTGATTAGTACACTGCTACGAAGGTGATCAGGATGCTGGTATGGTGGTGATCAGGAAGCTGGTGCAGCGGTGATAAGAACATACTGGTATGGTGGGGATGTGGACACTGGTATGGATTTGATCAGAATTCTGGTATGAGAGAGATCTGATGCTTGTATAGTGGTGATAAGGACATTGGAATAGCGGTTATCAGGATGCTGGAATGCTGGTTATCAGAATGCTGGAATAGCAATAATCAGGACGCTAATATAGCAGTGATCAGGATGCTGGTATGGCAGTGATCAGGGCACTGGTATGGTCATGATTACGATGCTTTTATGATGGTGATCAAGACACTTATACAGCAGTGACCAGGGCACTGGTATGGCAGTGATCAGGACACCAGTGCTGGTGTATAGTGGTCTGGTGTCACTGTAATCAATAACCCTGTTCTTGGCAGCACTGGTGACACTAGGACGGGTTACAGGTGTACTGTTGGGCAGCAATCAATGAAACTGTAAACTCACTAGCAGTGTTTTTTGTGTGTCAAACTGTGTGCCCAGACTGTTACTTACTGTACTAGTAATGTCTCTTTCTCCTCTCACAAACGATCTCTGCATGAGGAGAGAGAGCTGAAAGCTGCACCATGCAATTTCTATTTACATTTCTGCTATGCTGTGATTGGATACAGCAATCACATGGTACTGTTTCCAGAGGACATACAGGTACGTCCACCCATATCAACTCTGCTCTCATCTGGCCTGGATGAGAGGCGGTTAGGATGAAGCTCCCACATTGCATTTATTTTTAAATATCCTAAATGTGCATGCTTTCTTTGAAAGTCAATTTTTTCACATGCATTGCTTATGGAATAAATTCCAGAAAAGACTGGACTTGTTTACTGTAAGAAAACAGATGCATTTTTCATTAGACTACCCTTATATACTCCATATACTAAAAAAAATCATTTTTCTATGTGATAGTAACAACTTTTACTTTCTAAAAGGGTACAGTATGTGACCCTGGTTCAGATGTACCACTATATCATTGTGCTTTCCTTATTGGTGCCAACAAAAGTTTGGCCCGAACATTACCTGTTTGCCCATTTGGTGAACACCTGAATTTACATGTAGCTTGGCGGGATGTTCACCCACTGAGCACCCCACAATGTACTGCATGCTTCACAGTGCATTCCAGGGCCCTAATTGGATGAAGCCTTGCAGTGACCAGTCCTCAAAGTGCACCAAACACCCCTTTTCATTTAAAAAAGTGCATCCAATCACACATTTCCCAGTTTCAATTGATTTTGGTAATAATCTCCCCCATCATATCTGGGAGGCCAACAAAGAGAAGCAGACATTCCTATGCCACTATAAGGGGGCCAGCAGCATATGTGTCCACAGGCAAAAGGGAATGTGGCCCGTCCTAAGGCAGGGCACGGTTTTTCTCTGTTTAGAAAAGTTGTTCATGCTATCCAGCCAGAGCATGCAAAGGAGGTGGTGGGCTGGGTGGCATAACCATCCTCATCCTTCTCATCCTCTATGATGAGAAGCTGACACTAATGCGCAGACCAACGCAGCTGCCTGAGAGGCTTATTCTGGCTCCTGCTCCTGCTATAGCTCCAGCAACATGCATGTCAGCTAAATTATTTGAACACAGCCTCAGCCACTTGTGTCTTGATGATGCACAGGTATTACTTGATTCTGATGTTGGTTCTGAGGATGAGGAAGGGAGTAACATGAGCCTACAGAGAGGGAAGAACACTGGTAAACATCAAATCGGCAGCCATGTTCCCCCAGCAGCAGCAAATTGCCAAGTTGGCTCCAGTGATGATGAGGATGGAGGGGATGGTGAGGATGAGGTCACTAACACAACTTAGGTGCTGGATAGAGCAGAGGAGTAAAATGAGGAGGAGAAACAACCCCAATGAGGCAGGACATCCTCCAGAGGCAGCCATTATAGAACAGTAGAGAGCAGCCACCCTATTCTATCCGATTGTGGAGCTCTTATCCCCGACCCACTTCACATAGCTCAGCCAATCACACTGTTGCAACTTGCAATCTCTGCCGCAAGCAGATCAAACATTGCAAAAACAACAGCCATTTGGGTACCACATGCTTGACAAGGCATTTACCTCCCACCTCTCAGCCCATTGGCAAGAGTACCTGAAAGCCACACACAAGAGACACCATTTTCTCCTCCTCACTCCTCACCTCTTATAATATGTCTAACCCTGCTATAGCTTGTGACCTCTCAGCAGCCTCCACTGACAGGGATGATGGCATAGCAAAGGGTGTCACAGGTCCTTGCAGCACATCTTCCAGCAGCACACCATCAGCTATAGAGTAGAGCAGGAAAACTTCTCTGCCCCAGCTACTTCAGCAAAAAAATAATACACTCCTTGCCAGCCCAGCATCTAGATTCTAGCTTGTGCAAATTGCTTGCTTTACAACACCTGTAATTTCGTCTGGTAGATTCTGCCACCCTTCCATCAATTTGCAGAATGTGCTTTACCCCAATAGCAGGTTCCCAGTCACTATTTCTTTGCGCATGAGACTATTCAAGCTCTGTACCATCATGTGGAAGGCAATATTTGGACATCGTTGGGCAGGGCAGTCAGCAGCAAGTTCCACATTACTACTGAAACATGGTCCAGCAAGCATGGTCAGGGACAATATATTTGGTTCACAGCACATTGGGTAACTCTGCTTGCAATTAGGAAGGATGCAGGACAGGGCTCAGTGCTGGAGCTTGTTTTCCCACCATGTTTCCATGCAGCTGGTGGTGATGATGCGAGGTCTGTCAGCTCCACTCCCTCCTCCTCCTCCATGCTCTCCCGTGCTGAATTGTCCTATGAACCACCAGTACCCCCTAAGCATTCAAGGGGCTATTTAGCGAGTCAGGCAAAAAGATGCCATGCAGTGCTTCAGCTGGTCTGTCTAGGGACAGGAGCCACACCGAAGCAGAGTTTCTTTCAGCTTTGTAGGGGCAGGCCAAGAGGTGGTTCACACCATGAGCCAGGAATAGTGGTGTGCAATAATGGCACTAGCCCTCTGTCCACCCTTTGGCAAGGAAAGTTGCCTGGCATATGTCCTCGATTTGGTGGTGCAGTTTTTCTTAAAAAGATACCCAGGTTTTCAAGATCTTCTAAGGCAGACAAGGGGATTTTGTAGCCATTTTAGGTGGTCATACACAGCCAGTGTTGGCTAAAATTCAGCGGGAAATCCACCTGCCCATAAACTGCCTGATTTGTGATATACTGACCAGGTGGAACTCAACGTTGGCAATGCTACAGTGGCTGCACATGCAGCAGAGGGCTGTCAATGAGTACCCATGTGAGTATGGCACAAGGGCAGGCTCAGGGCACCTCTGGTTATTTCCCTACGCCAAAGGCTGCTGATAAAGGATACATGCACTGTACTGTCACCATTTGAGGAGGTGACAAAGATGGTGAGCCATGACAATGTATGCATCAGTGACACAATCCCTGTTGTGTTCCTACTGGAGCATACTCTGTGTGGCATTATGGACAGGGCACTCGAGGCTGAGCAGCGGGAGGAAGAGGAGGACTTCCTTTCCTCTCAAGGCTCACTTTATGCAGACACTATTCTAGTGATGCCACAGAACACACAAGAGGTGAGGGGGGTGGAGGAGGAGAAGGAGGATTCTGGCAGTTTTAGAGGCAAAGAAGCAGAAGAAGACATACGTCAAACCTTACAAGATGGTTTTCCGTCCCCAGAAACCTTGGGAGTAGTACATGGCTAGGAGGAGGCAGTTTCAGATACTGTAATCTTCAGTTAACCAGAAGATTCTGCTTCTCGTGCCTCCACAAACTTGCGGGTGCACAGGCACCTTTACTCTTCAAAGCCTGTTAAAGGACCCAAAAATTTGTGACATCAAGGAGAAGGATCATAATTGGTTGGCAACTCTCCTTGACCACAGTTACAAGGAGAAAGTCTCAAAACTCATCCTGCCCTCACAGAGGGAGCACAGGATAAAATATCTTGAGGACACATTAAAGAGGAGTTTATGTAATGCCTTTACAGACTATAGTAGGTTACAGTCTCATGGGAAAGCTAGTCTTGAGGCTTCTGTTGGTCAAAGGAGGAGCAGTGGAGAAGAGGGGGGGGGGGGCGCCTTAGTAATGCATTTCAACATTTTTTTAGTCCTTGGTGCCCAGTGCGGTCAGCTTCAAGATCCCATCAGCAGCATCTGCATCATATGGTGAAAGACTATCTAGGGGTGAAAGCAGACATGGAAAGCTTTCCAGTAGATGATCCACTGGCTTTTTGGGTCATGAGAATAGACCACTGGCAAGAACTCGCCCAGTATGCATTTGAACTACTGGGCTACCCTGCAACCAGCATGCTTTATGAATGGGTATTCGGTGCTGCCGGAGGTTTTGTGACAGATAAAAGAGCGTGTCTGTCTACAGACTCCGTTGACCGGCTGACATTTGTCAAAATTAATAATTCCTGGATTAGCAGCAGCTATCAAGCCCCTAATGCCGATGTCATTGATTAGGTGTTATTGAGATCTGAAATCTCTGCAAGACTGTCTTGGCTGCCTACCTTTATAGGTGTTGATTTAATCTTGAAGTCATTTTTTGGTATAGGTTTCATGGACACAATTAACACCCAAGGACCAATTGTTCCACACCTGTTTGATAGGTACATCAATTTTTTTTTTTTTTTACAACAAGGCTAATTCTTGCTTATATCAAGAGTACCTCTAGAAGATTACGAGGTGAAGGCACCACTAACACCCAGAAACCATTAATGTGTGGCTAATGTCAATAAATACAAAATGATCCTTTAAATAAATATCCTACAATGTGTTATAAAGTGCTCAGTGATATAAAACTCATTATCATGAATATGTGAATAAATAAATCCAAGCAAATATCCAAAAAATGTCCAAAAATATTATAAGTTATAAAGTGCTATATATTAATGGCATAAAACTCATTAGTGTAAACATATAATTGATATTGATATTAAAGTGTCCAGTGCTCAGTGACCATAAATAAATGAATTATCTTCTTCATATAGAAAGTGCTCTGTGCTTGTCTGCTGTCTTACACCAGAGATGACTAAAGTTTCACTCTGCCAATCAGAGCATTCTCAAAAGCAGCAAGATTGCTTTTGAGAATGCTCTGATTGGCAGAGTGAAATGCGTCAAGCCGTTACTCTCACGCATTACGTCACTTCCGGTACGAGCGGGTGGAACGCAGAGGAAAGTTTGGCGTCTCCGAGTTAGGAGCTGTTACCCCAGATTGTGATCGGATACGCTGTAAGTGCAATCTATATTGATTTTTTTTTTTTTTGTAAATTCAATGTTTATTGAAGGTATAGAAAGGATAAAGGTATACAAGTCAACAAAGGCAGGTAATTGAAATACAGCCGAGCATCAAGAAAACAGCATTACATGAGGCGTAAATCAGATAAACATAGCCGTATGCGAAAAATGATAATATATATCGCAGCAGTGTACGTTTCAGGATGGCCGGTCCCAGAGAGAACCACACCCCTACCGGCTTCTGTCACATGGCCGGCATACCGGAGCGTGGAGGGTACCTCACGGGGTCGCCAATCCGAGGAACCACAAGAAGGTAGTAGTGTCACGTATACCTTATAGGAACTGGGGAAATTTTCAAATAAGAAAAACAGGTAGAAGAAGGAAAGAGCAAAGATCAGGAAGCACCACATCGGAAGGGGACGACACAGGGAGGAGGGGGGGAGGGACGACATAACACACATAAAAAGGGACAAGGGGGTGAGTAAGTAGGGGAGAAGGCCATCGAGTGCGAGCAAATCAGCTATGCGACAAGGTCTCGGTATTCTGTGGTCGAGCTGAACTCATGCCAATAAAACCAACGCTTGAGGAACCCATCTCTAGTGCCCCGCTCGGCCGCCAGCAAGTCCTCCATCTCATTAATAAACGCTACTTTGCGCAACCACATCGCCACAGTAGGAGGACGGGATTGCTTCCATAGGAGAGGAATACAGCTCTTGGCTGCTGTTAGCAGTATCGGCAAAATTGACTTCCGATAAGACGCCCTTGGGAAACTGTGATGGTGAAGGAGGAAGAGGGCTGGTTCCAGGGTAAGGGTGTGATCTGTGAATTTTTGGATAATACGGAGGACCTCCGACCAAAAATACTGTAATTTTTTGCAAGACCAAAAAATGTGGAGGAGGGATCCCACCTCCACGCCACATCGCCAGCAAAGATCAGAACAGGAGGGGAACATCCTTCGAAGTTTAACCGGGGTATAGTACCACCTGGTTAAGAGCTTATAACCCATCTCCTGGTATTTAGAGCATGTGGAGGTTTTGTAGGTGAAGAAGAGGATACGTTCGACGTGATAATCCGAAAGGGAAACACCCAAATCACGTTCCCATAGAGACATGTATGGGGGTCTGGAAGGCTGTCCGGGTGACGTCACGATACGATAAAGCAGGGAAATAGCATGGAGCACCGGAGCATCCGATGCGCACAACTCCTCAAACGGCGTGAGGCGTCTGGAAAAAGAGGTCGCCGGCGGTAGCGATTGGAGAAAATGGGCAAGTTGCACCCTCTGCCAGAACGACAGGGTGGCAAACATGGTGCTCGACAATAGGGTCTGGCGAGACATCCAACAGTCCCCGCTGAGAAAATGTCTGGCTTGGTAGACACCGTTGGCCCTCAACACACAGAAGGCCGGATCCTGTAGGCCAGGGGAAAAGTCTGGGTTTCCCACAATCGGGAGCAGAGGTGAAGGTAAAGACGTGAGAAGGCCCTCTTTACAGAGCCTGCGGCCCAGCTGCAACGTGGCCCCAACAGTCGGGTGATCCAAGACCTCCCCCGGCAGGGGAGATGACCCCCACAGTAGACATTCCGGGGGAGAGCCCCCGCCAAGCTGTTCGATCCGCACCCATTGTTTCAATGGGCCATGTAGATGCCAATCCAGAATCCTGGCCAGGTGGCATGCAGCAGAGTACATGGTGGCATCCGGGAAGGCCATTCCGCCGCTGAGCTTGGGCATGTGAAGAAGTTTCAATGCCAATCGGGGAGGGCCTCGGGTCCACAGGAATTTACGAAATGCGCCGTTCACCGTACGGAGGAAGGTCAACGGAATAACTATCGGAAGGGCCTGGAGCACATAAAGCAAACGGGGCATGACAGTCATTTTAATAATATTACAACGCCCGAACCAGGAAAACATGCCCTTCTGCCAGCCGTCCAGGTCCCTCCGGATGCGTGCAAGAAGAGGAGGAAAATTGCAGTCAAAGATGCGTTTGGGGCAGTTGGGGAGGGAGATGCCCAAGTATGTGATATGGGAGGAGCTCCACTTGAATGGAAAATCGCTTTTGAGAAGCTGAGACAAAGCGGGTGGCATCGCTACCGGGAGGGCCTCCGATTTTTGAAAGTTAATTTTGTACGAGGACAAGGCTTCAAATATGTGAAACTCCCGCATAAGATTCGGTAAGGAGATCAGCGGCTTAGTAAGGAAGAAGAGGAGATCATCCGCATAGGCCGCCACCTTAGGGGCAAGCGACGTTGAAAGTGGTAGGCCCGTGACATCGGGACTGGCCCTGACGGAACGCAGAAAGGGCTCGAGAGTCAGCACAAAAATCAGGGGAGAGAGAGGGCAACCCTGTCTCGTTCCGTTCCTGATCTCCAACGGGTCAGAGAGGAGACCATTAACCTTTACACAAGCAGACGGTCGCGAATAAATCGCCCGGATCCAAGCCATCATACGCTGTCCTAAGCCTACATGCTCCATGGTTTCCAGGAGGAAGTGCCAATTCACTCGATCGAACGCCTTTTCGGCGTCTGTCGAAAGAAGCAGCATAGGGGTCCCCCGTGAACAAGCCAGGTGAAGGAGATCGATCGCCTTTGTGGTGTTATCGCGAGCCTCCCGAGAGGGTATAAAACCCACCTGATCGTCGTGTACTAACTGCGGGAGATAGGGGGCCAGATGTGATGCCAATATTTTTGTAAAAAGCTTCAGATCAATATTGAGGAGCGAGATAGGACGATAGTTCTGGCACAGAAGAGGGTCCTTGCCTTCCTTCGCTATCACCGTGATATGTGCCCGAAGAGAGTCCAGCGAAAGTCTGCACCCAAACCCGCCGCATTATAAGCCGCCAAGAAGTGAGGGGAGAGGACATCTTCAAAGCACTTATAGTAGGAAAGCGAATAGCCATCAGGTCCCGGGGCTTTGCCCCTCTGAGTCCCTGCCAACGCACAAGAAAGCTCGGTCGGCCGAAGCGGTTCATCCAGCTGCTCCAAGGCATCCGATGGGAGACTCGGAAGGCCCGATGCTCGAATATACTCCTGAATGCGTGTCCGAAGAGCATCCTGAGTGGAGGCCGAAGAGTCCGCGGAAAGGTTGTACAGGGAGGCATAGTAGTGGCGAAACACCTCCGCTATACGCTCCGTAGCCTGGACCTTTTGTTGGGAGGGGGAAAGTACCGCAGGGATAAACGCCTGCGCTCTCTGCTGACGAAGCGCATGTGCCAAGATCTTACCACATTTGTCCCCATGCTCGTAGAAGATACGTTTGCATTTAGTGAGGGAGGCCTTTGCTGTAAAGAGGGTCAGAGATCGCAGTTGCTCACGGAGGACCGTTAGCTCCTGCAGGGCGGCCTGAGCCAGAGATCTCTTATGAGCAGCTTCCAGCTTACCGATACGCGAAAGAAGATCCTGCATTTGGCGGATCCTTTCTCTTTTGCGGCGCGAGCCGATGTTAATCAGAATTCCCCGCATGTAGCTTTTGTGGGCCTCCCACACCATCAAGGGGGGACTATCCGGGAGGGCATTAGAGGCAAAGAACCGACCCAGTTCTAAGCGTAATTCAGACAGGGTGGACGGGTCTTGCAAGAGACTGTCATTGAGCCGCCATTGCCATTGGTGTTGCTCTGGGGTCCTTAAGTCCAGCTCAAGGACCACCGGAGCGTGGTCCGATACCGTGATGTTGCCCAAAGAGGCCGACACCGTCCTGCTCAGCAGGGCCTGAGGTAACATGAAATAGTCGATGCGCGAGTAGGAGTCATGCGGAGGAGAATAGAAAGTGTAATCTCTATCTGTTGGATGTAGGGCCCGCCACACATCCACCAGCCGAAAAGCATGGAAGGTCTTCTTAATGCGCCGCAACGCTGCATAGGAGATGTGGGAGGCACCTCGGGAGGCATCCAGTTCTGGATCTAAGGCTAGATTAAAGTCGCCGCCCAACAGGACCTGCCCCTCCATAAAGTCATGTAATTTAGAGGACATCAGTTCAAGGAACGACACCTGGTCAGAGTTAGGCAAGTATAAGTTCGCCAAAGCGACGAGCACGGAGCCTAGACGGCCCTTGACAAATAGAGCTCGACCCGTGTCATCGCTCCATGAATCTAAAAACGACCACGGAGTCCGGCTACCAATCAAGATACTGACGCCTCTGGATTTAGATTCAGAGAAGCAACCATGGTAGACCGTGGGGAATCGTCTATTGCCCAACTTAGGAATTTTTGTAGATTTGAAATGGGTTTCCTGCAGGAAGCCGACGTGGGCTCGAAGGCGAGAGAGTTCAGTCAATACGATGGAGCGTTTTTCGGGGGTGTTGAGTCCCTTGACATTCAGCGTGACCAAGCGGACGGGATCGACTTTTAATAAAGTTGATAATACTGCACAATGAGGTCTCTCTCCATTTGAATTTTATGGTGGATCTATTCCTGGATGCTTTTTATCGGAAACTGCTGCAATCTATTGGTGAGGAGATTGATCTGAGGTGCTGATAATTTGGTGACTTCCTGGGATCCTGGCCGGTGTTTTTTCCTTATAGGGCTTGAACCCTCTTACAGTCCGGTGAGTAGGGGACTGAGAGGGGAGCACCCGGATTCTTGAGCACTGAGCACTTTAGTCATCTCTGGTGTAAGACAGCAGACAAGCACAGAACACTTTCTATATGAAGAAGATAATTAATTTATTTATTGTCACTGAGCACTGGGCACTTTAATATCGATATCAATTATATGTTTACACTAATGAGTTTTATGCCATTAATATAAAGCACTTTATAACTTATAATATTTTTGGACATTTTTTGGATATTTGCTTGGATTTATTTATTCACATATTCACGATAATGAGTTTTATATCACTGAGCACTTTATAACACATGGTAGGATATTTATTTAAAGGATCATTTTGTATTTATTGACATTAGCCACACATTATTGACTTATCCATTAATGAGCAGCGCTGATACTCACCTATTCAGTTTATGTAAAAGGCTCCTCCTTTTTTTCAGCAGCAGCAGCTCATCCTTAATTGCTTATATTCATTTCCTAAACGCAGGCACTTTTGGCATATAACCCAGAAACCTGTTTGACCAGTGCAAATAGTTTGAATTTTTTTACAGCAAGGCCAATTCTTGATTTCATTAAGAATACCTCTATAGGGTCATGGGGTGAAAGCACCACCAACACCCAAAGACCAATTTTTCCACACCTGTTTGACAGGGGCATCAAAATTTTACAGCAAGGCCAATTCTTGCTTTCATCAAGAATACCTCTATAAGGTTACAAGATAAAGACACCGCCAAAAACCAAAGCCCAATTTTTCCACATCTATTTGACCGGGGCATATAGTTTACATTTTTTACAGCAAGGCCAATTCTTGATTTTATCAAGAGTACCTCTATAGGAGGCGTGGTTTGACGATTCTCATGATGGCAACTTAGGCTGATAGCTTCATCAGCCAGGGAGAGAACCAGAGCAACAAAGTCCCACATCCGCACCCAATCCACTGCCATCCATGCCTCCTCATACCCCAGGCAACTTCAGTGACCATGTCCCACAAGAGGAATGGTGACCATCACCTGAAAAAAATCACAGCCTTCTTTCTCAAGCCAGCACCGCAGGTCAGTCCTAGCCAAAATGCAGTAGCTCATACTGTATATGAAAATCGGATCCCCAAATGCTCTCTTTGTCCCCCAGCAATCTGGCAAGTGGTAGCCCAATATCGGGCAGCCCAGCAAAGGCACGAATGAGGGTGGATGGCCCACCAACTCCTGTAAGTGAAGAGGCCCAGGCATTTAACCCCTAACAATACAACCAGGTTCTACACTCCTCCATGGCCCCCTTCCTTACTTTAGGGCAGCCTGCATTAGAAACTACTCTCAAAGGTATGCTCCTCTCACTCCAATCCTCCCTAATGACTAATCTCTCTTCACTTATCTCCAAATTCTCTGCTGACATACACAACCTATAAGACAGAATCTCAAAAAGACCATAAGCGCCAAACTGTTTGTTGTTTACCAGGTGCTCGGGTTAAGCCCTGTACACACGCGTCGAAAATTGGCAGGGAATTTTCATCCAACGTCCGATCCGCCGATTTTCGGCTTGTTAGTATGATGCTTCCGACAACCGACTCCAACTTTTCGGCCAAAAAAATTCTGGTGTGCAGACTATAAATTTTTTGTTGGCCGTCAACAGAACGGACGATTTTCGTGCAGTCAGTTCAGATTTCGACAGGGAAAAATCTAATGAGCAAGTCTGGGCATGCTCAGAGAAGAAAGAACACAAAGAAAGCAAACCAAGACATGATATCACTTCTGAAGTAGAATTTTTGTCGGGCGAGAAAATTCGTGTGCAATCTAGGCACATTCCAACCAACAAAACACCACTCTGGACAAAAGACGGACGATCGGTCGGCCGATAATCGTTGCGTGTGTACGGGGCTTTAGACACATCACGGATCTGGCAGACAGATTATTGGGTGGGGCTAGGGAAGATCCAGCTGTCATGGTACACGTGGGTACCAATGACAAAGTTAGAGGAAGGTGGAGAATCCTAACAAACAATTTCAGGGACTTAGGAGCTAAATTGAAGAATTGTATAATGTATACAGTTGGTTTGGGCTGCTCATTCACAAGAATTATGTATATATATATATATATATATATGTGTATATATATATATATATATATATATTGTAAGGGATTAGCTCGGTGGTAGGCGTATGGGTGACCCCTTTGGGGGTGCGTTTTCACAGAGAGATAGCCGAGCAGAGGTTGAAAACAAGACTGATTTATTCATGCAATTTACTTCACACAATTGCAAGCGTCAAAACAGCCAAAATAAAATAAAAGACAAAATAAATCCTTGCCTCTGTGGGCGGCTACCTTCTCACGCTGGAACCTACCTAAGAAGTCTTCCCAACCTACTGTTGGGCCGACACTGCTGATCCTACAGCAGACACTCAAATGTCCATTTGTTTTCTTTCCACACAGCACAAACATTGTCCATTGAACATGTCCCTTTGTTTTCTTTCACACAGCACATGTTCATTTATAACAGGATCCTTTACTCTTCAGATTCTTCACATTGAACACAGTTCATTTAACAGGTCCCTTTACTCTTCACACTCTTCACATGGAACACTTTGTCTTCTCACCTTTGAGACGTCTTCACTCGTGGTTACCCTCCTTAGCTTCACATCGCTGTAGGGGGTCTTCTCCCATGCTCACCAGCTTGTCGGGAGGCACACATCCGACTGTCCCCCTCTCCCAGCCCACACGGCGACAGGCGGCAGCAGTCCTTCTCCCATGCCCACACGGCGTCGGGAGGTACACGTATGTCTGTCCTCCTCTTCCCAGCTCACACAGCGACAGGAGGCAGCACTCAATAGATTTTCTCTGGACAAATTATAGAGTCCTTGATCTCCTCATTCTGAACAGCTGAATGGTTTTCAACTTCCTGCTGGCTCTCTCTGCAGCCAACACCCTATAGTATCAGTGAACTTTCAAAGCAGGTGGGAATGTGTCTCCTCTCAGTGACTACATTCCCAGATTTTCCTGACTTCCTGTCACATACCCCCCCCTCTTGTTTCAACCCTAGGGTTGGGACACATATTTCCAGGCACGCATGTGTCAGGCACTGCTGACTCACTGATAAGCCTCCTATTATCCTCAAGCTTCCGGATGAAACTGTTTCTGTCATCTTCACTGACAGATTTCTCATAAATGCCACACAGTTTGTCTCTCATCTCATATACACATTCTTCAACTGCATTTTTGGCATAATTTTGCTCCTTCTCGTTTCTGTCATCTTCATTGACAGCTTTCTCATAAATGTCAGACAGCTTGTCCCTCATAACCGTCTGTCCAATCCACCATGGAGGACCGTGATCCATAGGCAACTCAATTGGGCTAGTCTTAATGTCTTCAACATTCTTAAGACGCCTCTCTCTGCAATCCATAAATGTTTTCCACAAAACTTTGAGAACCTTTGCTTCACTAAGCTTTGTTCCAAGTAGGGACTCTTGACATCCCTCTGTGACTTGAGTTGCCTCTCCATACAGCTGTACACAATCATTGACTTTTTGTTGTAAAAGGGAATGATCTTCCTTCTTGAGCTTTGCTTGCTCTAAGATGCTGTGCAGAGGATTTTCCAATTGAGACAACAGGCTGTCACACATTTCTTCAAAGTGACCCCTGTTCCTTTTCCCAGAGATATCAATATCATTCAAACATTTCATATTCATAGGCAGATCTGAAGCATTTGCACTCATCAACTTCTTAAACTTTTCGCCCTCCTGAGCGAGTCGCAGTAAAGGCCTACTATTTGATTTGATATTCAGTTTATATTTCTTGCCAAACTCTTCACAGAAGTAGCCAACCAGAACATCATCAACTTTCCTTCCACCAACATAGGGGTTAAAGGCAACAACACAGTTGAACCCAGCGATCTGGGTGGTATCCATTATAGACCTCCTCTCTGCATCAGTGAAGAAGCATGGAACTGCAACACATTCTTTTACAGGTTTCTTCAATGCACTTTCTGCTGAACTATTTGACCGCTCAAGGTCACCTAGTTCTTTTTCTCTATCTGAATTCCACATGGAATGCATCTCAAGATCACGATCAAACTTCTGCCACCCGTCTTTCACCAGTTCCATTTTGGAAACACTCCCTGAAAGGCACTTATTCATTTGCTTCACGTTTTCACCAACAGCCTTAGTTTTCTCCACTAGGTGGCGTTTGCTTTTTTCTCCCAGATTTATATCACTTGCTTTAGTTTTCTCCGCTTTAGTTTTCTCCACTAGGTTTTCAGCCTGAACTGAGAAATCATCACATTTCTTACACAACTCTTTTGTTTGCTGAAGCTCTAATGATACATTTTCCAATGCTTGAAGTTTTTGAAGGAACGGTTTATTCCAAAGGGGTGATTCAAGCCACGTGTCATCACATTTCTGAGGCTCACTCAGGACAGACCCCAAAACACTGATCCTTTTAAAAACTGCATCAGGCACACTATCCCCTCTTTGGGACAGATCCTCTGTTGCCTGGAATTCCTCTTCCAGTTCCTGCAACGGAATCTTCATCTCTTCTACTTGCTGTTCTAAGGCTCGCTTAGACTTTTCTAGCTCCTGAACTCTTTTCACAACATCATCCTTGGAGCTGACCAATTCTTCCATTTCTGTACACAGCTGTTGGTTAACTCTTTCTAGTTCAACCTTACACTCTAGAGCTTCCTCCAAAGAGCGAGCCAAGAACAGGGCTTTGCTCTCGTTATCACGCACCTCCGTTTCTTCACGTGCGCGTTCTTCTGCATATTTTGCAGACACAGTCTTCTCTTCACCAAGCATCTGATCAAACTTCTTTTTCACATCTTCAACACACTGTAATGAACCAACGCTTTCTTCCATGCGTTTTTTCATATCCGCTATCTGAGCTTGCAATGTTGCGACTTGCTCTGATAGGTTTTTCTTTGCTTCCGCCTCCTCTTTTAATTGTTCCAGGAAGCCATTTTTCTCATCTTCCATTTGTTTGAGCTTTGTGCTAAAACTCAGCCTTTGACACCTCTCTTCCTGTAAGAGTTCCTGCGTGTCTTGCAGCTGCGATTCCAAGATAGAAAAATCTTCCGCAATTTCTCTAGATTTGCTGTCTGCTTGAGAAAGCTGATTTGTAACATTGTCCAACTCAACCTGCAGTCGGTTTGCCTTCTCTGACAGCTTAGCACACAATCGGTCACCTTCTGACACCTTCACTTGCGATTCCAGAAGCTGTACCTCTACTTTTTCCCTCTTATGTTCACAATCTCCTTTTCCCTGCATAAGAGCCTTCACCTCATTGGCTAGTTTCTGGGAATGAGACTGTAATTCTGCCACACAGGCTTCTTTCTCCTTTAACTGCTGCTGGAAACGTTGGGCTTCACCTTTCCAACTTTCACAGTCTGCACGTAATTCATCTACCACATTGCTCAAAGTGGTGAGCTCATACACAGTACTCAGTAATTTAGCCTCTCTTTCACTTTTCTCGTTGTCGCTGAGAGACAATGTCGTTTTCAGAGCGACATTCTGTTCCTGCGACTCCTGCAGGTCTATTTTTGTAACTTCCAAACACTGAAGACTTTTTTCCAGCTGATTACGCAACTCCAACATGTCACACATACTTTGCTTCTGCAAAGTCTGAATTTCAATTTCCTTTTCCATGAGGATGGTATCTTTCTCCTTTATAGTGTCTTGACATTTTTGCAACTCGACCAAAAGAAGAGCAGTGGATTCTTCCCACTGTAACACATGAGACTTGAGTAGTTCATTCATTTCCTGCAAGTTTCTATGCTCCATTTTAAGCAATTCCAAGGCTTGTTCCTTTTCTTCCATTTTCCGTTGCAAGGCATCCAACTCAGCCCTGCACACATACTCGGTTTCCTCCAAACCGATGGCCTCCATTGGCTGCTGGCGTCTCTGTTTCCAGCCTGCCATGCTCTCTTGATGAGCCTTTTGTTGAGCTGCAAAGCTCCGCTGAAAATCCGCATTTGCCTGCTGTTGAGCTGCATTTGCTTGCTGTTGAGCTGCATTTGATATAATCAGATGTTTCAACATCTCCTCCATTTTGAGTTTACTTTTCATCTGAGCACACTGCGTCTCCATAGCAGTTTCATCAGTGTTGCTAGGGACAACAACCTTCCTCTTTAGTAGACTCTCTTTAGGCATGGATGGGGCTGGTTCAGACGGTAACATCCCCTCCATCCATAGAATCCGGTCTCTCATTTCATCTATCTTTGCATTTTTCAGGCGTTTGGATCGCCCCATCTTCAATAACTCCACAAATTTTTCACAGTCCAGCAAAAAATTTTCAGACCACTGTCTCTTTAACACATGTAGTTTTTCTCTCTCTTGCAAGATCTCTTTTCCTGCACACACAGTTTGTGCAGTCACTTGCACCAGACACAACAAAGTTCATTAAATAATTTTGAGACCGCTGTCTCTTTAAAACACTTTTTTTTTTTTTTTTTTTTCTGTCAGGATCTTCTCTCCTGCACACATAGATTGTGCAATCTCATGCACCAGATAAAGTTCATCAAACATTTGCACTTCCTTGCAGGGATCTTGCTGCTTCTGCCCACTGCATACCTCCACCATATGTAAGGGATTAGCTCGGTGGTAGGCGTATGGGTGACCCCTTTGGGGGTGCGTTTTCACAGAGAGATAGCCGAGCAGAGGTTGAAAACAAGACTGATTTATTCATGCAATTTACTTCACACAATTGCAAGCGTCAAAACAGCCAAAATAAAATAAAAGACAAAATAAATCCTTGCCTCTGTGGGCGGCTACCTTCTCACGCTGGAACCTACCTAAGAAGTCTTCCCAACCTACTGTTGGGCCGACACTGCTGATCCTACAGCAGACACTCAAATGTCCATTTGTTTTCTTTCCACACAGCACAAACATTGTCCATTGAACATGTCCCTTTGTTTTCTTTCACACAGCACATGTTCATTTATAACAGGATCCTTTACTCTTCAGATTCTTCACATTGAACACAGTTCATTTAACAGGTCCCTTTACTCTTCACACTCTTCACATGGAACACTTTGTCTTCTCACCTTTGAGACGTCTTCACTCGTGGTTACCCTCCTTAGCTTCACATCGCTGTAGGGGGTCTTCTCCCATGCTCACCAGCTTGTCGGGAGGCACACATCCGACTGTCCCCCTCTCCCAGCCCACACGGCGACAGGCGGCAGCAGTCCTTCTCCCATGCCCACACGGCGTCGGGAGGTACACGTATGTCTGTCCTCCTCTTCCCAGCTCACACAGCGACAGGAGGCAGCACTCAATAGATTTTCTCTGGACAAATTATAGAGTCCTTGATCTCCTCATTCTGAACAGCTGAATGGTTTTCAACTTCCTGCTGGCTCTCTCTGCAGCCAACACCCTATAGTATCAGTGAACTTTCAAAGCAGGTGGGAATGTGTCTCCTCTCAGTGACTACATTCCCAGATTTTCCTGACTTCCTGTCACAATATATATATACTGTATATATATATATATATATATATATATATATATATATATATATATATATACATATATATATATACATATATTTACATAAAAAATACAGTAAAACTGCAGGAAAGAGCACTGGGGGGCAATGTAATGTGATTTTATTTATTTTGAATGGTATCAGTGTGTTTTGTGTGTTTTACATTCAAGTTTGCCACCTGTTCCACCCCCCGGCGGACATCACTTCGCCGGAGACGGAAGCCGGGGCTCGCAGACGATTGGGAGGAAGCTCCACCGCCGCATACCGCCCGCATACTTCGCTGGATCCTGGAGAAAAGGTAAGTAAAACCTCTACCAGGATCCAGCGATCTTCCTAGCGCTACCCCGAGTGTGGCTCGGGGTTACCGCTTTTGACTCTAAAATCTAACCCCGAGTCACGCTCGGGAATACCGCTAGGAAGGTTAACCCTCTTGGAGTTCACCAGAGCTTCACAGATTGCCACTGGAATCCTCTTCCACTCCTCCATGACAACATCACGGAGCTGGTGGATGTTAGAGACCTTGCGCTCCTTCACCTTCCATTTGAGGATGCCTCACAGATGCTCAATATGGTTTAGGTCTGGAGACATGCTTGGCCAGTCCATCACTTTTACCCTCAGTTTCTTTAGCAAGGCAGGGGTCGTCCTGGAGGTGTGTTTGGGGTCGTTATCATGTTGGAATACTGCCCTGCGGCCCAGTCTCTGAAGGGAGGGGATCATGCTCTGCTTCAATATGTCACAGTGCATGTTGGTGTTCATGGTTCCCTCAATAAACTGTAGCTCCCCAGTGCTGGCAGCACTCATAGTCCGGCAAGTTTGCGGCAGGCCCCATTGACTTTAATGGGAGGCGATCTTTAAAAACCTTTAGGTCATATTTGCAGCCACAAAAGACTTACTAGCTGTGCACAAATAGTCCCAGCACATGGACACTGTCATAACAGAAGTATTGCAATTAGAAAACTTGCCCTAATTTTTTATTTTTTTTTTACAGCAACATTTTTTTTTTTTTCATAAATCAGCCAGAACTGACAGCAGCTGGTAAATACATGTCAAATGCATATAGGGTCCATTCACACATCTGTAAAATGGGTCCACATCCATTACACAATTTGGCGGAACGTTTATAGACTCATTGATTTTTAATTCCAGTCTGAAAAATTAGGCATTCACAGGATACAGAAGTAAGTGTCGGCCAGTATAGGCCCCAAAAACTAGCCCAAATGCGTTTACCTGACAGCTAAGAATGTTTTATTCTGTGGCTGAAGGTACATTAGGCATTCACAGGATACAGAAGTAAGTGTCAGCCAGTATAGGCCCCAAAAAATTAGCACGCATGGGTTTACCTGACAGCTAAGAACGTTGTATGTCAGCGGAACAAACAATGACATGCAGCCACAGCGTTCCTGCAGAACATTCCTCCTAGGCTCTTGGGTCACCCGGCAGTATGGTGGAGAGCTAACGCTGATGATCCATCTAAACACCAGGGACCAATACAAACTCTCGCCATCAGGATAGTTTTTCGTTCCACTGACATACAAAGTTTTTACATGTGAGTGCATCCCTTTTTATTTATTAAAGTTATACATTGGTAATGCACTATAGGAGTGTTTCCCCTTTTTATTTCCATGGTTATACACTGGATATCCCTGTGACCTATGATTGGTTGTCCCCAGAGAGAGTGACCTATGCTCCTGTCTGGCCATTCCACTACATTGGAGGATCTCTCTTTCATATGAGCGTTCAGCCACCTATAATCTAGTGGCAAGAGCAATTTGGTAAGGAGCCATCTCTCACGATATTGTCTGGTGGATTCATTTCTACTCCAGGGTACACCTGATCTTCACCTTTCTTCATTTGTATGGAGCGTTTCCTTTCCTGGGAATCTGTTTCAGCCAATAACATCCTTTGTGGACTTTTTTAGTGTTAATTTTTTGGACTGTATATGTTAACATCATACTTTGATTCAGTATAGGTGTTTGTCATTCATAATTTAGTGCTACACCATTCTGTTTTTATTATTTTATTTGGAACTTGTACTATTGTTTCAGGTGTTAGCTGCTTCTCCTAAAGCGCATTTATTTTTTTTTTGTTTTTAAATATTAAGAACGTTGTATTCTGTGGCTGAAAGTACATTAGGCATTCACAGGATAAAGAAGTAAGTGTCGGCCATAAAAGGCCCCAAAAATTAGCCCACATGGGTTTACCTGACAGCTAAGAACGTTGTATTCTGTGGCTGGAGGTACATTAGACATTGACAGGATACAGAAGTAAGTGGCGGCCACTATAGGCCACAAAAATTAGCCCAAATGGGTTTACCTGACAGCTAAGAACATTGTATTCTGTGGCTGAAGGTACATTAGGCATTCACAGGATGCAGAAGTAAATGTCGGCCAGTATAGGCCCCAAAATTAGCCCACATGGGTTTACCTGACAGCTAAGAACGTAGTGTTCTGTGGCTGAAGGTACATTAGGCATTCACAGGATACAGAAGTAAGTGTCACCCAGTATAGGCCCCAAAAATTAGCCCACATGGGTTTACCTGACAGCTAAGAATGTTGTGTTCTGTGGCTGAAGGTACATTAGGCATTCACAGGATAAAGAAGTAAGTGTCGGCCATAAAAGGCCCCAAAAATTAGCGCACAGGGATTTACCTGACAGATAAGAACGTTGTATTCTGTGGCTGGAGGTACATGAGGCATTGACAGGATACAGAAGTATGTGTCGGCCATAAAAGGGCCCAAAAATTAGCCCACATGCGTTTACCTGACAGCTAAGAATGTAGTATTCTGTGGCTGGAGGTACATTAGGCATTCACAGAAAAAAATAATTGTCGGCCATGAAAGGTCCCAAAAATAGGCATTCAATGGACACGAAATGCCTTTAATGCCACTGTATTTAGTGAAGACCAGGACCATGAATTGTTGTTGGTGGATGGCGGTCTGGCAGATATTTGTGTTCATCATGAGGAATTTAAATGAAACATGGTCTACTGGTCACATGTGTTGAATTCCTCAGAGATCAATGCCTTATTCATTTTTATAAATGTGAGGTAGTCTACACTGTCATGAGCTAGGCGAGTGCGCTTATCGGTCAGGATCCCCCTGCTGCGCTGAACGTCCTTTCAGACAGGACACTGGATGGGAGGCAAGCCAACAGGTCCATTGCAAATTGTGCAAGCTCTGGCCAGAGGTCAAGCCTGCCCACCCAGTAATCTAGGGGTTCATCACTCCTCAGAGCGTCCACAACGGCCATTAACCCGATGTAGTCAGACACCTGTCGGTCTAGGCATTCCCTGATGCTGGATCCGGAGTACAGCTGTCGATGGGTCGGCTGAAAGAAGGATCTCATATCTGAAGTGACCAACACATCTTTAAACCGTCCTCTTCTTGCAGGCGCTGTTGGATTGCAACCCGCAACTGTCTCTCTGTGACTGGAAATTCCTCTATCAGCGCACGCAAAAGCAGAATGCAGCATTTCTCGCAGCAAGGCCTGGAAGTGCTGCATTCTGACCACCCTCTGTGATGGTGGTAATATTTCCGCCAATTTTGGTTTGTACCGGGGATCTAAGTATGTTGCCACCCAGTACTGGCCCTTGCCCTTTATGCTTTTTATAGGGGGTCCCCCTTAAAACACTGGAGCATGAAGGTCCCAATTCACACTAAACTGGACGCGGTGTAGTGGCCTTGCTTCAGCTCATCATCCAGGATAATTTCGCCCTCCTTCTCCTCCCCCCTTCCACAGATAACACCAGGGATTCCAGAAAGCATGCTCTTCTTGCTCCTCCTCATCTTCCCCGTCACCATCCTCCTCTGACTGCTCTTCAGACTCCTGTTGTTGACTTGTCTCAGATTGAGTAGCACCCCCTGGGAATTCATCCAACATTGCGACTACCTCATCTTCCTGCTCCTGCTCCTCAATGGCTTGATCAATGACACGACGCAATGCACGCTCCAGAAAGAAGGCGTAAGGTACGATGTCACTAATGGCGCCCTGGCCGTCACTGACCAGTTTGGTGATCTCATCGATTGGCCGCAGAAGTCTGCATGCATCGCGAATGAGCAGCCACTGTTGAGGTGAAAAAAACCCAAGCTCCCCAGAACCTGTCCTGCTGGAGAGTTCATACAGATAGTCGTTAACTGCACGTTTCTGCTGGAGAAGACTATCAAGCATATGCAACATTGAGTTCCATCGCGTCGGGCAGTCACAAATAATACGCCTGATGGGCAGGTTGTGTCACCGCTGAATGTCAGTAAGGCGAGCCATGGCTGTGTAAGATCTTCAGAAATGGCCCGAGATTTTCCTGGCCTGCCGCAAGATGTCCTGGACCCCAGGGTATTTGGCAACGAATCGCTGCACGACTAAGTTCAGGACATGTGCCATGTATTGCACGTGTGTTATTTTGCCCTGTTTCAGCACGCTCAGCAGATTGGCACCGTTGTCACAAACCACTTTACCAACTGTCAAATTGAGCGATATAAGCCACTGATCTGCCTGTGAACGCAAACCTGAAAGGAGTGCAGGACCAGTGTGGCTCTTGGCTTCCAGGCACAACAGATGCAGCACAGCATGGCAACGTCTCACCTGGCATGTGGAATGGGATTCTTGGGATATTGAGACGGTAGCAGTGGAAAAGGAGGAGTCAGCCGAGGAGGAGAGGGAGGATGGAGGAGAAGAAGAGGCAGGCCTGCATGCAATCCGTGGCGGTACAACCAAATCTACATGGGTGCCACGGGTTACATGCTTGACGACCGTCAGAAGGTTCACCCAGTGGGCAGTAAAAGTGATATACCTTCCCTGCCCGTGTTTGCTAGACCATGTGTCTGTGGTCAGATGTATCTTGGCACCAACACTGTGTGCCAGAGATATATTCCGCTGAACATGGTCATACAGCTCTGGAATGCCCTTCTGCGAGAAATATTTCCCTCCTGGGACCTTCCATTGTGGTGTTCCAATGGCCACAAATTTACGAAAGGCCTCCGAGTCCACCAGTTGATATGGCAGTAGTTGGCGGGCTATCAATTCCGACAAGCCAGCAGTCAAACATTGGGCAAAAGGGTTATCCGGCGTCATCATTTTTTTACGCTCCAACATTTGGGCCACAAAAGCCTGCCTTTTTCCATAACAACGTGACAACGGCATCATGGAAGGTCAAGTGGAGGACAATTGTGAGGAGGGAGCAGAAGGAGAAGGAGAAAAGGCTAGACGGTGAGAGCCTGGAGTGTGGCTTTGTGGGTTCTGATGGTGTTGCTCCCACTGGGCTCGGTGATGGGAGTTCAGGTGCTGTCTTAAGGCGGTTATCCCTAGGTGAGTGTTGGGTTACCGCGACTTATGCATTGACTGCATAGGCTGCAGATGGCAACACTGTTGTCAGCAGCGGACACATTAAAAAAAAGCCCACACTGCGGAGCTATGTGCCGGCATCCTGGGAGCGCCACATGTGATGGCTCGCTCCTGATACATTTGCAGTCTGCTTTGTACCTCTTGTGCAATGCAAGTTCTGCCTGCCTCTCCTCCCTATCTGCTGGCCTGTCTCTCCCTCTGAACTCCACTCCTCTTCCTCTCTTGTGGCCACCCACATGATGTCCATAGACACGTCATCATCCACGTCACCTTCCCCACCAATAACATTCGAGATCTTGGAGTAGGCAGCAACAGCGGGGACCAACCTCCTTGGGCTGATCTGGGTACTGTCGTCAGACTGCTGAGTGGCGGCTGTTGCTACCTCCTCTTCCTGATCCGATGCCAACAATGGCTTTTCATCACAAATGTCTTGTGATGGATTGGAAAATAATTCCAGTGACTCAAGCGGAGTGTATGTGGTGGTGGTGGTGGTGTCTTTGGGGGTGCACACAGCAGAGAGTGAAGAGGGTGCAGATAGAGAGGATGAGGAGGGTGCAGAAGAGGAAGGCTGAGTGAGCCACTCAACCAAGTCTGGTGCGTCCTTTGACGTAATCGAACGCACCTTCTGAAACTTCACACTTTGGCTCCGGCCTACTGCTCGTGCCTTACCCCTACCACCCCTGTGAAAGGGCCTGCCTCTTCCTCTGCCTGTAATTTTTTAAATTACCCTTTGACAAAAGTCTCTAGAGAAGTGCAGTATATGTGGAACAAGGTTATAACACCCGCTTCAATTTGTGGCATTGGGGGAGCAAGAGGTTTATCACACCAGTTCTACAAATAATTGGCCAGTAACTGTTGTCACTGTGTGTAGCAGAGTTAACACCGCAAAAGAGGCCACATTTTTGCAGGACTATAATACACTTTTAGAAAAGTATACTGTTAAATAACACCCAACTTCAATATGTGGTATTGGGGGCCACTGGTTTATCACACCAGTTGTACAAAAAATTGGCCAGTGAGTTTGGCACTGTGTGTAGCAGAGTTAACCCAGCAATAGAGGCAATATTGTTGCAGGACACAAATACACTTATAAAAGTATACTCAAATAACACCCTGCTTCAATCTGTGGTATTAGGGGGCCACAGGTTTATCACACCAGTTCTACAAGTAATTGGCCAGTAACTGTTGTCACTGTGTGTAGCACAGTTAATGCAGCAAAAGAGGCCACATTTTTGCAGGACTAAAATACACTCTTAGAAAAGTATACTGTTAAATAACCCCCCACTTCAATATGTGGTATTGGGGGGCCACTGGTTTATCTCACCAGTTGTATAAATAATTGGCCAGTGAATTTGGCACTGTGTGTAGCAGAGTTAATGCAGCAAAAGAGGCAATATTGTTGCAGAACACAAATACACTTATACAAGTATATTCAGATAACACCCCACTTCAATATGTGGTATTGGGGGGCCACTGGTCTATCACACCAGTTGTACAAAAAATTGGCCAGTACGTTTGGCACTGCGTGTAGCAGAGTAAACACAGCAAAAGAGGCAATATTGTTGCAGGACTCAAATACACTTATACAATTATATTTAGATAACACCCCACTTCAATATGTGGTATTGGGGGGCCACTGGTCTATCACACCAGTTATAATACTTTAAAAATGCTTTTGTCACTGTGTGTAGTATTGCTGCAGAAACGATCAACACACCAGTAGTGATGTCGCGAACCTAAAATTCGCCGTTCGCGAACGGCGAACGCGAACATCGGCAAATGTTCGCGAACCGGCGAACCGGGTGAACCGCCATAGACTTCAATAGGCAGGCGAATTTTAAAACACACAGGGACTCTTTCTGGCCACAATAGTGATGGAAAAGTTGTTTCAAGGGGACTAACACCTGGACTGTGGCATGCCGGAGAGGGATCACGCAAAAAAAAGTTCTTAAAAATTATAATTTTTTGATAGAGAGCCAATTATTGGAAAAATTAAAAAAAAATAAAAATAAAAAATTTCTTTGGATTTAGCATCTGGGGGGTCTAAAAAGTGTACCTGTCAAGTTTCAGCTCTGTAGCATGTCCAGAACCCCTAAAAAACAGCATTTTTATTATATTTTCAGTAATACGGCTTCTCTGCGGCTGGCTTTTTCTCTTGCAGGCATTTATCGGGCATTTTTTTAGGCAGGCATGTCATTTTTTGTATTTAGTGTCTGGGGGGTCTAAAAAGTGTACCTGTCAAGTTTCAGCTCTGTAGCATGTCCAGAACCCCTAAAAAACAGCATTTTTCTTATATTTTCAGGAATACGGCTTCTCTGCGGCTGGCTTTTTTTCTTGCAGGCATTTAGCCGGCATTTTTTTAGGCAGGCATGTCATTTTTTGTATTTAGTGTCTGGGGGGTCTAAAAAGTGTACCTGTCAAGTTTCAGCTCTGTAGCATGTCCAGAACCCCTAAAAAACAGCATTTTTCTTATATTTTCAGGAATACGGCTTCTCTGCGGCTGGCTTTTTCTCTTGCAGGCATATATATCAGTGGTGGGTGGGCAGTGGCACAGTACACTCTCTGTGGACCTGACAGCAGTCACTGGCACCCAGGCAACTGCAATTTAAAAAAAATATATATATTTTTTTACTTTGCAAGCTGCTGTGCCACTTTATATATCAGTGGTGGGTGGGCAGTGGCACAGTACACTCTCTGTGGACCTGACAGCAGTCACTGGCACCCAGGCAACTGCAATTTAAAAATATATATATATTTTTTTACTTTGCAAGCTGCTGTGCCACTTTATATATCAGTGGTGGGTGGGCAGTGGCACAGTACACTCTCTGTGGACCTGACAGCAGTCACTGGCACCCAGGCAACTGCAATTTAAAAAAATATATATTTTTTTTTACTTTGCAAGCTGCTGTGCCACCTTATATATCAGTGGTGGGTGGGCAGTGGCACAGTACACTCTCTGTGGACCTGACAGCAGTCACTGGCACCCAGGCAACTGCAATTTTAAAAAATATATATTTTATTTTACTTTGCAAGCTGCTGTGCCACCTTATATATCAGTGGTGGGTGGGCAGTGGCACAGTACACTCTCTGTGGACCTGACAGTAGTCACTGGCACCCAGGCAACTGCAATTTTAAAAAAATATATTTTATTTTACTTTGCAAGCTGCTGTGCCACCTTATATATCAGTGGTGGGTGGGCAGTGGCACAGTACACTCTCTGTGGACCTGACAGCAGTCACTGGCACCCAGGCAACTGCAATTAAAAAAAATATATATTTTCTTTTACTTTGCAAGCTGCTGTGCCACCTTATATATCAGTGGTGGGTGGGCACACAGTGGCACTGCAGTGGGCACAGTACACTCTGTGGACCTGACAGTAACTGGCAGCCCAGGCAACTGCAATAATAAAAAATATTTTTTTTTTTTCAATTTATTGCAACAAGATGCTGTGCCACCGTATATATATCAGTGGTGGGCAGTGCACTGCAGTGGGTACAGTGCACTCTGTGGACCTGACACAGCACTCACTGCAATTATGACAGAGGAAAAAAAAAATATTTTTTAAAATGCCAGGTACTGTGCCTGTGCCACCCGAAATGAGTGTGGTGTGCACACAGTACAGTCTGTGGTAGGTCTGTGGCCTCTCACACACAGCGGGCAGGCAACTGCAGTGTACAATAGATATATATAGATATATATATAAAGAAAAAACTCTATTACCTTACCAGCCCTTAAAAGGGCTTTTGGGGACACTATATATATATATATATATGTATATATATAAATAAAAAAAATCCTCAATTACCAGCCCTTAAAAGGGCTTTTGGGGACACTAGATAGATATAGATATATATATATATATATATATATATAAGAAGAAACAACTCAATTACCAGCCCTTAAAAGGGCTTTTGGGGACGCTAGGTATATATATATATATATATATATATATATATATATATATATATATATAAAAAAAAAAACACAAATACCAGCCCTTAGAAGGGCTTTTTGGGGTGCTGATATTACAGCAGTAGTGGACCAAGAACACTGCAAGACCAGGAACACTGACTAACTGTCCCTAGCTTAACAGCAGCAGCAGCAGCAGCAGCTCTCTCCCTACTCTCACTACACACACTGCTTCAGAATGATCTAAGATGGATGCTGCCCTTGCTTATTTATAGGAGGTGGGAGGGTGTGGGAGGGAGGTATGCTGATTGGCTGGAAATGTGTCTGCTGACTGTAAAGTTCAGGGTCAAAGTTTGCCTCAATGATGTCTTATGGGGGGCGGACCGAACATCGCATATGTTCGCCGGCAGCGGCGAACGCGAACATGCTAAGTTCGCCGGGAACTGTTCGCCGGCGAACAGTTCTATACATCTCTACACACCAGTCACAATGCTGCACAGTGCACAATACAAATCCACTATAATATGCTTTCTATATTAGAAATTATATTATAAGTGGATTACACCCCTATATAATGCACTACACACCTATAACAAATACCAGCCATTAAAAGGACTTATAATCTTAACAGATTATATTGGATCTTAACAGAGCGATTTGTGTCACTGACGATCTGTCCGTGGTGCACACAGCAAACCTCTCTCTACACTGACAAAAGAGACTGTAGACCTATACCAAATACCAGCCATTAAAAGGACTTTTGTGGATCTTAACAGAGCGATTTGTGTCACTGACAATCTGTCCCTGGTGCACACAGCAGACCTCTCCCTACGCTGACAAAAAGCAGAATGTGAAATGGCCGCCAGCTCAGGTCTATTTATAAGGTAGAGGGTATGTCCATGTGCGGCAATGTTTCAGTTGGCTGTCCTGTTCCACCTGATGGCTGTGTCATGGCTCAAAGTTCTCCCCAATGTAAACTAATATGGCCACCGCGAATGTGTTCGCAAAATCGGCGGGCTGCGAACGAGCAAAGTTCACCGCGAACCGACCGCCGGGCGAACTGCAAGGCCATCCCCATTGGAAAGTCCCGATGAAGGGGACAAGCCCACATTTTGCACTTGTTTCATGCCTTGTTTTAGATGCATTATGGTGACCGATTTGCTGAAGATATGTAGTAAGATCTGCAGGAGTAATTTTCTGAAATACCTCTGATTTTGAGGTTGTTCCTATAGGAATGGTCTTTCAAATCCACTATTTTAACAGACATGCGTTGGAGTTTCTCTGATTGAGCTTGATATGCGTCTACCAAATCATTGTAGGCCCCAACATAGGAATGGAGTTGTTTCTCCACAGTATCAGTGCAATCTCCCAGGTCATCTATTTAGGATTGCATATGGGATATGGACCTGTGGAGATCGACCCTGAGATCTTTTTGTAGCGATATTGGCATGTGTTTCAGGGTAGTCTCATGCAATGGATTGGCAGTGGTATGCAAACTAGCTAGGAAAGCTTCATGTTCTTCATCAGAGTCAGCTTCATGGTTGAAAGCATCAGGGTGTTGAAAGGAGAGATGTTTCTTACTCACCGGAGCTAGCTGTGAAGATAAGGGAAATGGAGATGTTGTTGCTCATTTATGGCTGTCCTTGGAGTGAATCCCTGGTGGGGTAGTGCAGCCCATGGACGCTGCTGCATTGCAGGCAGGGGTCTGAGGAGGGGCTCAGTTAGCAGCCGGAGGCGCTGTTCTATGTCTCAAGCTGGTGCCATCTTGCAAGAACTCTGTTAGTTTGTGGGACCCAGTGGGAGGATTTTGCTTCCTGGATATGTCGGCATTGTTGCCAAGGATCGGTGCTCTGCCAGTGGTATTAATTTGGTGGCTGGTGTGGACTGTGAACAATATTTGTCCCCCGTGGCTGTAGCGAGGAGAGATCACGTGGCCATCTTGGTTTGCAGCCAGGCTCCAACCCAATCTTATTTTTTAAGTGGCGATCTCCTGGGAGTGAGTTAGTGGGTGGAGGAAGATAATAATAATAATAATAATAATAATAATAATAATAATAATAATAATAATAAATATAGCATTCTTGGCCATCAAACTTCTCATTTTTACTGTTTCATGTACAATATGTCATAATGGTATTTTTATAACCTTCACTTTCTACAGTGCTGACAAAGATGGATTCTGTGTATTTTAGGTTTAGCCTTTTTTTCCTACTCTATAAGCAGATTCATATTCCAGTCTATCAGTAATAAATAAAAGAATTATTCTTTATAAACCCGACACTCTCACAACCTTCAGCTAAGGCATGAAATCAGTGTCAGGATCCTGTGCTGCTGTCAGTGATAATGAGATTGGGAGAAGAGGAAGAAGTAATTGGAGTCTATCAGAGACTCGGCCATGCTGTCTTCAGATATCCACATAGAATATTGTGGTTGTTGGCTTTGTGTGTGACCCCCTGCACATCTGACACCCAGAAATCTGCTCACCACTGTGATATGACTATGAGGAATTATACATTTGAGTACAAGTATTCTCAGGATGGAGACATCATTATAGGAGGGATATTCGCTGTACATTCTGACGTGTCAGAGTGGAGTCAGAAGGGAAGTCTTATTAACAATTTCATGTGTTCAGCGTAAGTGAAATATGAAATGTAAAACTTACAATCTGATCTACAGAGCTGTGTCTTTAGGAGATTTGTGTGATAATCTGCAGGACTCATTCAGTCTGTTACATTGCATTTATATAAAATCAAAGCATATCCTTGAATGTGTTCATGAAAACCACATATGGCCCATTCACATTTAGGTCTTCCATTGCCGGGTGTTAATGGTCACATTCATTCATTATGAATAGCTGCCAATCCACCACAATGGATGAAAAATCATGCATGACCCATTATTAATAATGCAGCACCTTGCAGTGCATGGTATGTGTAGTATGGTGCCTAGAGTTGTGTTGTGTGTTGGAATCTACTGTACAATGCATTGGGGTGCAATTCACAATGAATGACACCGCATTGCACTGCCCATAGAGAAGGTGCTTTGCCATGCATTGCTACGTGTTAAGGAGTGCATTTTTACCATAATACACAAGTGTGAATGGGACATTAAATGACTTTTTCCCTTAATGACTTCAAACCTTTATTTTTTTCTTAGTTTTGAATAGAGTGGGGAAGAATACAGAATCCCTGTCAGTCATTTATTTCTGTCTGTGTCCCTATTGCAGATTTTTCCTTTCTTCCTGTCTGGTAAAACTGTTATCTGCAGGACAGGAAGTGAGGGAAAATCTCTCTAATGGAGCCCCGGAAAGTGGCTGTCCAAAGAGAAAAGTTTTGGTTGGAAAGGCGCCACAATAACATTATATAGTATTTCTGTTTCTGATGGCCAGCATTGCATTTACCTTTTCACCGGCTGCACAATTTTAGGGCTTTACATGTTGGGTTTCTATTTACTCGGAACAACTTCATATTTTATATTTTACCAAAAAGTTGTTCCAAAGTCGTTTGTGTTCAGTAAGATTTCGTTTATTGTATTTTTTACTGAAAGTGTTTATTTCATAAGCAGCTCCTCTAATATAAAAACTTAGAACTACCACCATGATACTCTGCAGGGTCTTTGCTTTCATAAAATAAATAATATTTGGGGGGTTTTACTAATCATCCGACATTTTATTTTTTCACACAAAAGCGGCTCTGGCAGTGAAAGGATTAAAGACAATGCAGTCACAGAAAAATTCCCATCGATCGGTTCCTGTTGTGGACTGACAGCAATGCACTGTTTGTAAAATTAAATTGCAAGACCAGGTGTCAGCCCTGCCAGGTATCTTTTGATAAACTATAGACTGTCTCCCTTTCTCCTCAACTCTACAATATGGGAGGATTGTTTTGCTGTCAAAGATAAAAAACAAAAAACTGTGGTGGTGGTGGTTGAGGGGTTGATTAGACTCTTTGAGGTAATATAGACAGAGTGCATATTAAAAAAGAATAGCGCAACCATGCAAAAGAAATGACTATCAAATATGGAGACAATCCATAAATAAAAATGGGGATTTAGTTCCACCTGTGGCCATATCGTGCTCAAGCCCACCACTGCGTCAAAGTACCCCATTATCGGTGGGTCCTACACTATCCATAAAAAAGGGGTGAATCCAGCTTCTCTTACCCTTGGAGACAACACTCCTTGCTGGGAAGGTGTGCTAATGCACTGCAGGGGACTCCTCCTATATCTACTTGATAGAGGACACCAATAGAGTACAGGTGTGTGTGGGGGATGGGATGCTCAACCTCATAAGTCTGGTCAGACCGAATACATAATAAACAAGCAAAAAATTGGGGGAGCAAACCCTGAACATGCATATCTAAAGCCGGTGCAGCTATGGACCAAGCAACATGCATATTAAAAAAGAATAGCGCAACCATGCAAAAGAAATGACTATCAAATATGGAGACAATCCATAAATAAAAATGGGGATTTAGTTCCACCATATGGCCATATCGTGCTCAAGCCCACCACTGCGTCAAAGTACCCCATTATCGGTGGGTCCTACACTATCCATAAAAAAGGGGTGAATCCAGCTTCTCTTACCCTTGGAGACAACACTCCTTGCTGGGAAGGTGTGCTAATGCACTACAGGGGATTAGCACACCTTCCCAGCAAGGAGTGTTGTCTCCAAGGGTAAGAGAAGCTGGATTCACCCCTTTTTTATGGATAGTGTAGGACCCACCGATAATGGGGTACTTTGACGCAGTGGTGGGCTTGAGCACGATATGGCCATATGGTGGAACTAAATCCCCATTTTTATTTATGGATTGTCTCCATATTTGATAGTCATTTCTTTTGCATGGTTGCGCTATTCTTTTTTAATATGCATGTTGCTTGGTCCATAGCTGCACCGGCTTTAGATATGCATGTTCAGGGTTTGCTCCCCCAATTTTTTGCTTGTTTATTATGTATTCGGTCTGACCAGACTTATGAGGTTGAGCATCCCATCCCCCACACACACCTGTACTCTATTGGTGTCCTCTATCAAGTAGATATAGGAGGAGTCCCCTGCAGTGCATTAGCACACCTTCCCAGCAAGGAGTGTTGTCTCCAAGGGTAAGAGAAGCTGGATTCACCCCTTTTTTATGGATAGTGTAGGACCCACCGATAATGGGGTACTTTGACGCAGTGGTGGGCTTGAGCACGATATGGCCATATGGTGGAACTAAATCCCCATTTTTATTTATGGATTGTCTCCATATTTGATAGTCATTTCTTTTGCATGGTTGCGCTATTCTTTTTTAATATGCATGTTGCTTGGTCCATAGCTGCACCGGCTTTAGATATGCATGTTCAGGGTTTGCTCCCCCAATTTTTTGCTTGTTTATTATGTATTCGGTCTGACCAGACTTATGAGGTTGAGCATCCCATCCCCCACACACACCTGTACTCTATTGGTGTCCTCTATCAAGTAGATATAGGAGGATTCCCCTGCAGTGCATTAGCACACCTTCCCAGCAAGGAGTGTTGTCTCCAAGGGTAAGAGAAGCTGGATTCACCCCTTTTTTATGGATAGTGTAGGACCCACCGATAATGGGGTACTTTGACGCAGTGGTGGGCTTGAGCACGATATGGCCATATGGTGGAACTAAATCCCCATTTTTATTTATGGATTGTCTCCATATTTGATAGTCATTTCTTTTGCATGGTTGCGCTATTCTTTTTTAATATGCATGTTGCTTGGTCCATAGCTGCACCGGCTTTAGATATGCATGTTCAGGGTTTGCTCCCCCAATTTTTTGCTTGTTTATTATGTATTCGGTCTGACCAGACTTATGAGGTTGAGCATCCCATCCCCCACACACACCTGTACTCTATTGGTGTCCTCTATCAAGTAGATATAGGAGGAGTCCCCTGCAGTGCATTAGCACACCTTCCCAGCAAGGAGTGTTGTCTCCAAGGGTAAGAGAAGCTGGATTCACCCCTTTTTTATGGATAGTGTAGGACCCACCGATAATGGGGTACTTTGACGCAGTGGTGGGCTTGAGCACGATATGGCCATATGGTGGAACTAAATCCCCATTTTTATTTATGGATTATCTCCATATTTGATAGTCATTTCTTTTGCATGGTTGCGCTATTCTTTTTTAATATGCATGTTGCTTGGTCCATAGCTGCACCGGCTTTAGATATGCATGTTCAGGGTTTGCTCCCCCAATTTTTTGCTTGTTTATTAAATATAGACAGAGTGAACAGGAAAAATAACTAACCCTTCTTGGGGGTGCCCTGACCCTTTCAGTGAAGTGAGACATCTGCATGATGTATACAACCTACTATAGCAATATTAACATTTTATTGAAAAAAATTAAGTTTAAATTTCCGGAAAAAATAACAGCTTCAGCCACCCACCAAACAGCTGAGGATTCACCTAATCTATGGCAGACTCTTATCCCAGGTGAGGGTATAGTGTAAAGTGTATAATTTCCCCTAAGGATGCATAAATGACCCTTATCCCTGATGAGGGTCAGATATGAATGTCAAAGGGCACCCCCCCCCCCCCAGAAAAAAAGGCATATGGCCTTCCCTTAATAAATATTCATATCAGACCATTTGAGTTTGGTGAGGATTTAATGGGGACATTCTAGGCAAAAAAAAAAAAAAGGTTCCAACCAAAATCAACACCTGACACATTCTGTATATGATCATGCCCCCTATCAGGGCAGGAAAAGGGAAGTAGGGATTCTGCCTCCCCACCTGAACAATACCAGCCCACATGCCCTCAACATGGGGGGTACCTTGCCTGGAGGGTCCCATTGGCAAAGCACCAGAATGATGAGGACACAAGCCTCTTTCCCACTACACTGGCCTGGTGGTTGTGGGGTTCTACATGCTGGGGGGGATTATTGGAGACCCCAGATACAGGCCCTCTCACCTATGTGAATGAATAAGTGGTACACATTACCCCTACTCATTCATAGAAAAAGTAAAAAAATAACCACACCACAGTTGTTGACATGTCCTTTTTTTATAAGGAAAAAGAAAATCTCACAATGTAAATCCATTATCAATCAGTTTGGCCAACATTTCAGATCCATCCCGACAACACAATCTATTTTTGGTTTCCTAATAACCAGCCAGAAGGGAAGGGGTCACATTTATCAGTGGTGGTAATACTGATGCCAAATGTATCTCTTCCAGCCTTGCCGGAGGTCTGACCGGGCCAAACACAAAATTAGTTCAGCTGTTTGCCTATCATCCAAACAAAATTTGGTCCGAACCTGCAACCGAACCGGAAGCTCCTCCCCAGTCATTATCCTGGTCACAAGAGCCAATAATATAAGGGAATCAATAACCCGGCCAACTTTATGAAAAAAAAAGGTGAGCTTACATCAGCCATATTAATGTCCGGGAGCTTTTATGGAGAGCTGAAACTACTGTGTAGGGAGAGACAGTTTTTTTATTATGGTATTGGTATATTGCCCCCCCCCCCAAATTGCAGTGCCTGATTATCTCCTATGGCATGTCTGCAGGCTCCAACCAGCCCTGTCTCTGACCCTTTCCTCTGGTAAGTCTGTATTCTCTGACCCTCTTCCATAGCATTACATCTACTGAATATAATGTGCGGTTACTTGGTGATGTCAGGGGCTGAAGATGAGGTCCTCTATGCCTCCTAAATGGCCAACCACTGCTATACCTCATATAAGTGCAGGAATGATTGCATTTCACTATAGTGTTTCACAATGCAATGCACACGGCCACCAATCTCACCATAGATCTGCAATTAAAATGTGTCATACAATTTGCCATAAAGACTTTCTTGTGCTTAGACCATTGCTAAACTGTCCATTATCTGCAGGGTTTATCACAGAGAATACAGACATCTCCTGGCTTTTATATTTGCTATTGATGAGATAAACAGCAATCCAGATATTCTTCCCAACATAACTCTGGGATATCATGTGTATGATTCTTGTGGACATGTGAATAAAGCTATAAAAGATGTTCTACAGATATTGTCTGGACATACAATGGAAGCTCCAAATTATTCCTGTATGGAGCGGGGGGCCCTGGCTGGTTTCATTGGAGATCTCAATTCTGACACCACTCTCCAAATGGCACAGCTGCTGAATCTGTATGGTTACACCCAGGTAAGAAAAGCAGAATTTTCTATTTTACATACGGTTAGGACAGATAGTCGTTTTATGGTGAGGTGGGTCAAAGGGGGACAAAAAACCCTTGTGGCAAAATGTCACAAAGTATAACATTGTTCTAATAAAAGAAGGCAGTGCAGTGAAGGGATGGGCCAATGGTTCAGTCCAATCTTTGACTGTTTGTGCATTTGAACAAATGCCTGAACTTTTGCTCATTCATCCCCCTGTTAATCATATATAGAAGTAGTATTTTAGGAAGCATCAAATTGCCAAAGTCGCCAATGTGATTGGCTCACATGGTTGTTAATCCCCGGTCATGGCCATATTTGGTCAATTATGTCATTGCAATCCCCATCTCTTCCCTGTTATGTGCCCCAAGTCTTTTGGATTTGGAGTTTTGACAAGTTCTTGGGTGGTAGACATCAGAAATAATAATGGCTTTACATTGAGTGGCTTTTCTTGGGTTCTTTTCTTTTTTTTTTAAATAAAGGACTTGTCAGACATTTGGGTGTCGTTATCTCTAGGTTACTTATTTTGTGAATGAATAGGGGTGCTTTGTTCTTTTTAGTAGCCAAAAGGGAGAAACAGAACCCAAAGTCCCCATTTAAGGAGCTTGGAGTAGGGAGGATGATTGGTGTGTCATATAATACACAGAAAAGTAAATATATAAAATATTACAAAATATTTAGTGGTGTATAGTGTGTTACAATAGAGATTAGGCAGGTAGTTAGTGGATAGTGTGTTGAGTCAGTTTAGTGCAGTTTAGTGCAGTCAGTGTAGTGTACAGGCATACCCAACTTTTTAAAATGTACAGATATGTTGTAGTTCTGGGTCCCCTCTCAGTGCTACCCAAATATTGTGGCCCTTTGAGTCTGATATAGATTTTAAGGGTAACGCCACGCCAAAATGTAAGAAAAAAAACAGCGTGGGGTTCCCCCCAAAATCCATACCAGACCTTTATCTGAGCATGCAGCCTGGCTGGCCAGGAAAGGGAGGGGGTGAGCAAGCAGCCCTCCCATCCTGAATCATACCAGGCCACTTGCCCTTATGTGGCCATGTTGATGGGGACAAGGGCCTCTTCCCGACAACCCTGGGCTGTGGTTGTGGGGGTCTGCGGGTGGGAGGTATATCGGCAAGGAAAGGGGGGATGAGCAAGCGCCCCCCCCCCTCCTGAACCATACCAGGCCATTTGCCCTCAACATGGGAAGGATGCTTTGGGGTGCCCCCCAAAGCACCTTGTTCCCATGTTTATGGGGACAAGGGCCTCTTCCCAACAACCCTGGGCTGTGGTTGTGGGGGTCTGCAGGTGGGGGGCTTATCAGAATCTGGAAGCCCCTTTTAACAAGAAGGCCCCCAGGTCCCCCCCCCTATGGAAATGGGTATCGGGTACATCGTACCTCTACCTATTCACCAAAAAAGTGTAAAAAAAATAAAAACCACAGAACACAGTTGTTGACAAGGAAACAAAAAAGTCTGACAAAGCAGACCTGGAGGGTGGACTTTACGGACACATCATAAGATAGACAGTAAGCCAATTGTAAAAATAAATACTTTATTAGATTTGTAAAAAAAAACATGATTAAAACCGAGGGGAATGTTCTCAATCTGAACTTTTAGTACATTCCAAACTAGGGTGAAGCCATATAAATCGTAGTACAGTAGAAAGAGTGATACAAAAACACTCGACTGAAGAGATGTCTGATTAAAGGTCAACGCGTTTCGCGGCAAGCTTCATCAGAACGACAGACAAGTAAAGATATTCTTAATGTAGAAAAAACATAACACATAATTAGTGAAGTTCAGACAACAAAATTCCAAAATATAATATGCATACAACAGCTTATACATAATAAGTGGACCAACCTTTTCAAATGGCACAGGAGTAAATTTGGTTCTTGGAAGACATAGGGGGTAAACAAAGGCCCCACGCACCACTATAGAATATTAGGTAATAGGATAATATGTGTAAGAAAAATGAGCACAAATAGACAAGTCTGCGCTGTAACCGAACAGACAGTATATTATAATATTCAAAATGTGATATTTACCTAAAATTCACTGCGTAGGGCATGGGGCAGTAGCAATCCAGGCGTGGATATATAAGGGAGTACTGTGTAATTCAAAAGAACATAGTAGTGTGTTATTATAAACCACCCATAGCATAATACATTATTTAATATGGTATTTGAGTATTTTATTTACCTCATCTCTATTTACTTTTTTGTTTCTCTGCCCCCTTTGGATTATGGATCACCCTTTTCTACATTTTTTGACAAGCACTTTATTAAAAAGAAAAAAAAGAAAAAAATAGTGTCCCTCGATGTAAATCCATCATCAATCACTTTGCCTGCCGACCCAAAAAATAAAAAATAAAATAAAAAAAACACTTTGCCTCTTCTGAGGCTACCCGCCATATGCCGCTCTTCAGCTTTGACAGCTCTTTTATAGGCAAGGGGTGGGGCCACCCAGTTACATCACTCGGTGGCACCGCCCCCTCCTGATCTCACATGATGTTCCCTCCATCCTTGCCTGCCAGGCTTTATTCTCTGCTCGGATAAGGGTTTAGTATAGATTGGGAGACCCCACACCATTTTTTTATTTTAATTTTGGCGTTTTTTTATATGAATTGCCAGGAGCCAACAATACATTATGGCTGCAAGCAAGTTTAAGTCACATTTTATCCTTTAGAAATGTCAGTATTTCTGCAACTGGCTACGTACAGTATATCATAAATCTGAATACACCCCTCACACTTCTGTAAATATTTCATTCTATCTTTTCATATGACAACACTGAAGAAATGACACTTTGCTACAATGTAGTAGTGAGTGTAAAGCTTGTATAACAGTGTAAATTTGCTGCCCCCTCAAAATAACTCAACACACAGCCATTAATGTTTAAACCGCTGGCAACAAAAGTGAGTACACCCCTAAGTGACAATGTCCAAACTGGGCCCAATTAGCCATTTTCCCTACCTGTTGTCATGTGATTCGTTAGTGTTATAAGTTCTCAGGTGTGAACGGGGAACAGGTGTGTTAAATCTGGTGTTATCACTCTCACTCTCTCATACTGGCCAACATGGCACCTTATGGCAAAGAACTCTCTGAGGATCTAAAAAAAATAATTGTTGCTCTACATAAAGATGGCCTAGGCTATAAGAAGCTTGCCAAGACCCTGAAACTGAGCTGCAGCACATTGGCCAAGACCATACAGCAGTTAACCAGGACAAGTTCCACTCAGAACAGGCCTCACCATGGTCAACCAAAAAAGTTGAGTGCACGTGCTCAGCGTCACATCTAGAGATTGTCTTTGGAAAATAGATGTATGAGTGCTGCCAGCTTTGCTGCAGAGGTTGAAGGGGTGAGGGGGTCAGCCTGTCAGTGCTTAGACCATACGCCGCACACTGCATCAAATTGGTCTGCATGGCTGTCGTCCCAGAAGGAAGCCTCTTCTAAAGATGATGCACAACAAAGCCTGCAAACAGTTTGCTGAAGACAAGCAGACTAAGGACATGGATTAATGGAACCATGTCCTGTAGTCTGATGGGACCAAGATAAACGTATTTGTTTCAGATGGTGTCAAGGGTGTGTGATGGCAACCAGGTGAGGAGTACAAAGACAAGTGTGTCTTGCCTACACTCAAGCATGGTGGTTGGAGTGGCATGGTCTGGGGCTGCATGAGTGCTGCCGGCACTGGGGAGCTACAGCTCATTGAGGAAACCATGAATACCAACATGTAGTATGACATACTGAAGCAAATCATGATCCCCTCTCTTTGGAGACTGGGCCGCAGGGCATTATTCCAATATGGTAATGACCCCAAACACACCTCCTAGATGACCACTGCCTTGCTAAAGAAGCTGAGGGTAAAGGTGATGGACTGGCCAAGCATGTCTCCAGACCTAAACCCTATTGAGCATCTGTTGGTTATCTTCAAATTTAAGGTGGGGGAGCGCAAGATCTCTAACATCCACCAGCTCTGTGATGTCTTCATGGAGGAGAGAAAGATGCCTCCAGTGACAACCTGTGAAGCTCTGGTAAACTCCATGTCCAAGAGGGTTAAGGCAGTGCTGGAAAAGAATGTCGGACACACAAAATACTGACACTTTGGGCCCAATTTGGATATTTTACCTTGGGGGTGTACTAACTTTTGTTGCCAGCGGTTTAGACATCAGTGGCTGTGTGTTGAGTTATTTTGAGGGGACAGCAAATTTACACTGTTATACAAGCTGTACACTCACTACTTTACATTGTAGCTAAGGGCCTAATTCAGTATAAGTTTGGAGTAGAGCTGCTCACTTCTCCAGAAATAACTCCAGCCTAAACTCATTGCATCCTAATTAGGTAAGTGGCTGGAGTTAAACCATCAACTAGATGCTTTAATGAATTCGGAGTTGGAGTTAACTTAGACTGAATTCGGGTTTGGAGTTAACTTAGGCTGAATTTGAGTTTGGAGTTAGCCAAATTCCCTTTGTGTTTTTCATAAAAGGAAATTTGTCTATTCTGAATCACTATTACACAGCAATGTCATTTATTATGGTTTATTTTAATTTTAAGGTATAGTTATGTATCTTATGTGTTTTAACCTTTAGATTTTCTAATAGCAGACTACACAGCTGTCTAATTAGCAGTCTTCATTCTTTATTCATCTGAAACTTTCAGGCATATCTGATTGTATTCAGCACTTTGGTGTAGTGGGCTAAGCTCACAGCTAAAGATTGCTGGGTCATGAGTTCAAGGCCCAACCATGATAACACCCTGTGTGCCATAATTTTTTTCTTTGGCCACATAGTAATACATTGGCTACATCACCTAAAATTGCATGTCAATGGCCTTGTATATTCAAGAAACAAACATGCATATGTGCAGGGTGCAATTATGCATTTGCCAAGTTTCAGTATTTATTTATAGCTGTCTAAAATTTAAGAAGGTGATGGCACACTTGGGATTTGAACTCATGCTCTCAGTGTTTATAGCCAGGAACACTAACCACTAAACCATTGAGCTGAGCATGATTACCCCTGGAATATTTATTCCCATGTTTCAATAGTTAACCACTTCCTTACAGGGCAGTTACACCGCTTCCTGCCCAGGCCAATTTTCAGCTTTTTATACTGTTGCATTTTGAATGACAATTGTGCGGTCATGCAACCCTGTACCTAACACAAATGTATGACAGTATTTTCATAAAAAATAGTGCTTTCTTTTGGTGGTATTTGATCACTGCAAGGTTTTTTTTCTATTGGCAAAAAGAAGACCTAAATGTTTGACCCCTAAAATAATGTGTTTTTGTTTATGTAATAAAATTTGGTAAATCAATATGTTTTTTGTTGCACTGACGAGCATTGATGAGGCTGCGCTGGCAGGCACTGATGAGACACTAATATGCAGCACTGATAGATAGATAGGTGGCACTGATATGCAGCATTGATGGGCATTGATAGGTGGCACTGATGGGCAATGATTGTCACTGGTGGGCAGCACTGAAAGATGGTAATGATGGGCAGCACTGATGAGGAGGGCACTAACAGGTTCCCTGAGCACTGATTGGCATCAATGGTGGCATGGGTGGGCATCCCTGGTGGCTCTAGTGGCATCCCCCAAGGGTCTGCACTGGTAATCGATGCTCTGATTACAAGCACAGACCCCCCACACACACACACTTACTTTGCATATGAATGCCATTTCTTCACAGCTGAAAGTGGCCCTCACCATGATTAGCCAGTTGATTGTGACCTCTTGCTGGAATGTGTGCAAGCCAATTTGGTGTCATTTCTGGTCCAGGGCGAACGCCAATGTGCCATTTGCAATTTATTGTAAAGAGATTTTGCTTTATTTTAAAAATGGCGCACACAGACAACTAAAATGTATTGGAAATGTTTTACCTAGGCCAGTGATGGTAACCCTTAACCCCCCCCCCAAGATGTTTTTACCCTACATTTCCCAAAATGCTCATGTACTCTGCAGTGTAGGTGAGCATCATGGGAAATGTTACAAAACACCTGTGTTGCCAAGGTTCATCACTGACCTAAGCCAACTAAAAAGGTGAGTGAGCGCTGTAGCAATCTTTTATTTAGTAATCATTTTTAGTGATTTTTTTATTAAATGTTTTGGTTACATTCATCCACAGCGACTGAATGGAAATTTTGTATTATTCCTTAATTTATATATTTTTAGCTAAATATATACATAAACACTTTAATTTTTTCTTACAATTTAGCCCACACACACCCCCCCCCCCCCACACACACACACACACACCCCCCACACACACACACACACACACACACACACCACCCACACACACACACACACACACACCACCCACACACACCACCCACACACACCACCCACACACACCACCCACACACACCACCCACACACACACACACACCACCCACACACACACACACACACACACACCACCCACACACACACACACACACACACCACCCCCACACACACACACACACACACACCACCCCCACACACACACACACACACACACCACCCCCACACACACACACACACACACACCACCCCCACACACACACACACACACACACCACCCCCACACACACACACACACACACACCACCCCCACACACACACACACACACACACCACCCCCACACACACACACACACACACACCACCCCCACACACACACACACACACACACCACCCACACACACACACACACACACACCACCCCCACACACACACACACACACACCACCCCCACACACACACACACACACACCACCCCCACACACACACACACACACCACCCCCACACACACACACACACACCACCCCCACACACACACACACACACCACCCCCACACACACACACACACACCACCCCCACACACACACACACACACCACCCCCACACACACACACACACCACCCCCACACACACACACACACCACCCCCACACACACACACACACCACCCCCACACACACACACACACCACCCCCACACACACACACACACCACCCCCCACACACACACCCACCCCCACACACACACCCACCCCCACACACACCACCCACACACACCACCCACACACACCACCCACACACACCACCCACACACACCACCCACACTTCGCTGGAGTAAATGGAGAAACCCTACCCAAGTTCATACTGTACTGCCATTGCACACACACAAAAAATACAAGAAATGGATTACATTCAACAGACACAAAAGATATCTGAATTACATCTAGACAAATATGAAGAAAAGAAAACAAAAAACCAGGAGCTGTGTACAAATGAATAAGCTTTATTGAACATGTATAAAACATCAGTAATCACTCAAGCAAGCATGTGAAATGTGCAATGCCCCCCCCCCCCCCCCCAAACCCCCAAATCAAGTAATTTTTATTCAAATTACAGTGCAAAGATACAACATATGATGGATAGATAGAGCTTACAATATCCAAAAGTCAAGCAAAATAAGTTGTAGACACCTTAGTATTAAGCATAAAACATACCCAACATACTTTTATGTTAATTGTTTGCATGAGCCTGCCTTTCCATTTAAATACCATCAAATCAGTAGAACATACAGCTACACAGAGGCATGAAAATAAAAAAAAAACATGTATAGAGTACATAAAGACACACTTTGCAAAAACAATACCAAACTGTTAGAGCATGAAAAGTATTCATCCAACAGAATACACTTACTGCAATATGGATCTTTAGGCATGCCAGCAAACCCCCACCCCCAAAAGCAAATTCGGACATAAAGACCTGTGGCCCTTCCACAGGCCAAATGATATGATCTCATACATCCCTTTATATAACCTTGGTTAAACTACACCCACCCAGTATAGGAAACGCCCAGCAAAGTAATTAATTGGGTCTGTTGGTTCCTAAACCAAAATCACCAGTTCACTAATGAATGAGTGTTTGGCTGGCCATCCATGATCAAAGTTTCTTACAAGTCAACACACATAAGAAATGCTTTCAATAATCTCAGCATGAGCACAAAGTGGCTTTTTCATTTAGACTAATGCCTCGTACACACGTACTGATCATCGGCCGACCGATCGGCCGTCTTTTGTCCAGGGCTGTCCTGTCTGTTGAAAACTGCAAAAGACTGCACACGAATTTTGTCGGCCAACAACAGACGACTGCAGAAGTGATGTCATGTGATGGTTAACTTTCCGTGTGTTTTTTCTTTTCTGAGCATGCTCAGTCTTGCAAATCTGCTGATTGTCGGCCGAATTCTGTACTGACTGGCGAACAATTGGCCGTTCTGGTGTTGGCCAACAAAAATTTTAATGCCTGCACGACAGATTCTGTTCGGCCGAAAATGCGATGTCGGCTGTCGGAAGCATCATACTAACAAGCCTACAATCAGCCGATCGGTCGTCGGCCGAATATTTACGGCCAACAATCGGTACGTGTGTACGAGGCTTAAGGCTGGCCATACATGTTCCAATTTTCTTACAATTTTCTGTCCAATTTTCTTGAAATTTACCTTCAAGTATGTAGTACAAAGGCCTGCCTAATTAGATACAAGTGAATGTGTTTTTTTAGCTTTGACCTCACATTATGTGGTTTGTGGTAGATCTACCAGAAAATTGTACAACAAAAGTTGAACATGTATGGCCAGCTTAATGGGCCATACACACTATAATGCCTCGTACACACGTACCGATCTTCGGCCGTAAATATTCGGCCGACGACCGATCGGCCGATTGTAGGCTTGTTAGTATGATGCTTCTGACAGCCGACAGCGCATTTTCGGCTGAACAGAATCTGTCGTGCAGGCATTAAAATTTTTGTTGGCCAACACCAGAACGGCCGATTGTTCGCCAGTCAGTACAGAATTCGGCCGACAATCGGCTGATTTGCAAGACTGGGCATGCTCAGAAAAGAAAAAACACAGGGAAAGTTAACCATCACATGACATCACTTCTGCAGTCGTCTGTTGTTGGCCGACAAAATTTGTGTGCAGTCTTTTGCAGTTTTCAACAGACAGGACAGCCCTGGACAAAAGACAGCCGATCGTTCGGCCGACGATCAGTACGTGTGTACGGGGCTTAAGATTTTCTGAAGACTTTTTCCTTTAGATTTACCAAAACCAGATAATATGAGGTCAAACCTAAACACTTTCAATTTGTATGCAATCTGGCAGGCCCTTGCACTACATAGAAAAGGTAAATCTGAAGGAAAAAGTCTACGGAAAATCTTATAGTGTGTATGGCCATACATGTTCAATTTTTGTTGTACAATTTTCTGATAGATTAACCACAAACCACATAATGTGATGTCAAAGCTAAACAACACTTTCACTTATCCAATTAGGCAGGCCTTTGTACTACATACTTGAAGGTAAATTTCAAGAAAATTGGACAGAAAATTGTAAGAAAATTGGATCATGTATGGCCATACACACTATAAGGTTTTATGAAGACTTTTTCCTTCAGATTTACCTTTTCTATGTAGTGCAAGGGCCTGCCAGATTGCATACAAATTGAAAGTGTTTAGGTTTGACCTCATATTATCTGGTTTTGGTAAATCTAAAGGAAAAAGTCTTCAGAAAATCTTATAGTGTGTATGGCCCATTAGTCTAAATGAAAAAGCCACTTTGTGCTCATTCTGAGATTACTGAAAGCATTTCCTATGTGTGTTGACTTGATGTAGTAATTTTTTTATATATATATCTATATATCTTTTTTTGGGTTGTTGAATTCTGAGTTCTGGGGTTGCACTGCATATGTTCAATCAATTTGCAAATTCTCAGATTTGCAAGCTCAAACACTGCTATTTTTCAGAGTGTAATGTGGCTCTATATAGGAAGCAACAGTAATATGGCCCCCCACTCAACAAATATAATAATTTCACACATATACAATGTTTTATTTTTGGGGCGTTGCTTGTCATATATAACAACAGACAGTTGTAGGTAGTTCAGGGATTTGAACACCCAAATACATTATTGCAAGGCAGCTGTGCTAACCACTTGGATATTTTGGTCAGTTTATTTAATCAAGCTCAATACATATTTGCAACATTTTTGCAAAACACAATTTACACAAACATAATCACTTTGTTACATTTATTTCATAATATATGCCACTGATAGTTTCTTAGCCTATCAATTTAAAGCGGAGTTCCACCCATTTTTAATATGTTGGAATACATAGCTGTATGTAATCCCCTTTAAAACGGCTTTTACCAATGTAAACTTTTTTTTTTTTTTTTTGCTAGTAAGTACCTTAATTTCGGCTTTATTCCTCCTCTCCTCACTTCCTGGTCCGATCGGCGATGACGTCATTCGGCGATCCGCAGTGTCTGCTGGGATGTATTCAATTCCAGAAATCTCGGAGTAGCTGTATCTGTACTGAGCCGTGCCTTCCCCGCCTCCGCCCCGCCTCCGCCCCGCCTCCTCTCATTGAGTTGCATTGTATGAATGTATTAAGGCTGTTCTCTGCCCCGCCTCCGCCCCGCCTCCTCTTACAAATCAATGAGAGGAGGCGGGGCAGAGGCGGGGCATAGAACAGCCTTAATACATTCATACAATGCAATTCAATGAGAGGAGGCGGGGCGGAGGCGGGGCAGAGAACAGCCTTAATACATTCATACAATGAAACTCAATCAGAGGAGGCGGGGCGGAGGCGGGACAGGCAAGGCTCAGTACAGATACAGTTACTGCGAGATTTCTGGAATAGAATACATCCCAGCAGACACTGCGGATTGCCGAATGACGTCATCGCCGATCGGACCAGGAAGTGAGGAGAGGAGGAATAAAGCCAAAATTAAGGTATTTACTAGCAAAAAAAAAAAAAAAAAGTTTCCATTGGTAAAAGCCATTTTAAAGGGGATTACATAGATCTAAAGTTCCGAAAATGGGTGGAACTCCACTTTAAGTTTAAAATACTAATTTTTCACAGAAATAAATGTTTTAAACACCTATATATAATTTCCAGCATGCAGGATTATTTTTAAAAATTTGTTGATTATATACAGTTTTACTAAACTAGGTTAATTATTTGGGAATTGTGGTCTCTGAGGTTTTTTTTTTTGTTTCTTGTTATCTTTATACCAAGCATACATGCACTGGCACCTTAAGAGCCCATTCACATTGAGGCGACACGACTTCGGGGGATGACCTGTGAAGTCGCGTGCACCGCGACTTGCAGAGACTTCACATACTGGAAGTCTATGCAAGTCGCTCCGAGGTCGCCCCAAAGTAGTACAGGACCCTTTTTCTAAGTCGGAGTGACTTGTGTCGCTCCTATTAGAACGGGTCCTGTACTACTCAATGGACCGTGACATACCGCGACTTGTCAGGCTGACAAGTCGCCTGACAAGTCGCGCTAATGTGAATGGGCTCTAAAAATTAATATAGTTTGATTAAATTAGTCCATCAAAAAATTTTAATAAATAAAAATTATTTGAGCTTGAATTGGGTCTAAATAGAATATATATATATATATATATCATTATTTTTTTTTTAAAGTACAAATCACACATGCTTTGAAAAAAATGTCATTAGCTTTAGGTAGTTAAGTGGTTAGCACCGCTGCCTTGCAACAGTGTATTTGGGTGTTCGAATCCCTGAACTACCTACAACTGTATGTTGTTATATATGACAAGCAACACTAATACGGCTTCTCCCCAAAAATGAAACATTGTATATGTGTGAAATTAATATATTTTTGGGGTTGGTTAGATATAGGAAGTAACAATAATATATTGTTTTTTGCATATATATATATATATATATATATACATATGCAAAAAAACATATATTATTGTTACTTTCTATATCTAACCAACCCAAAAATATATTAATTTCACACATATACAATGTTTAATTTTCGGGGAGGAGCCGTGTTAGTGTTCCTTTTCATATATATATATGTATATATATATATATATATATATATATATATATATATACATACATACACATAGGCAAATCAATAAATAAAAAACATATATATATATATATATATATATATATATATATATATATATATATACATACACATATAATTATTTTTTGGGTATCTATATATATATATATATATATATATATATACATATATATATATATACACATACACACACACACACATATATATCTATCTATCTATATATATATATATATATATATATTTATTTTTGTGATTCATATATATATATATATAGACATACATAGATATGTGCAAAAAAAAATAAAAAAAAAAAAAATAAAAAAAAAAAAAATTTTTTATTAGCGCCGGAATAGCGCCGGAATAGCGCCGTTTTACCGCGAATTTGCGGCGGTATTTGCCGCAAATTCAATAAAACTCCCACTAACGTTTTCAAAAACGTTATTTTCAGCCTAGTTTTGGGTTTGGAGCATGCTCACATGAGCTATCTGCCAGAAATTGACTCTGGAGCTATTTTTGCAATTTACACTTTTATTAATATCTTTTTTTCTACTTAACATTTTCACACAGTTTAAAAGCAGTTTAGCTCAAAATCATATAACACATCTTTCCCACACATTTTTTATTTTTTTCCTGCCATATTTTGTGATTTTGAAAAAATTAGTCCACCTTTTAGCTGGACTGTTTTTAAGTCCAGTCCTGACATTAGTTGATCTTAATGAATCTCACAGTTGGCTTTATTTTCCGCCCGCCGTTCTTTGAATACCAATTTCAGACTTAAAAATTCACCGGTTCGCAAAATCCAGCCGAAACGCCAATTCTCCGTACTATGAATCAGG
>NC_138768.1:22599513-22758497 GCF_965119305.1 Pelophylax lessonae | reverse complement strand
ACACACCACCCCCCCCCCACACACACACACACACACACACACACACACACACCACCCCCCCCACACACCACCCCCCCCCCCCCCACACACACACACACACACACACACACACACACACACACACCACCCCCCCCCCACACACACTACCCCCCCCACACACACCCACACACACTTCGCTGGAGTAAATGGAGAAACCCTACCCCAAGTTCATACTGTACTGCCATTGCACACACAAATACAAGAAATGGATTACATTCAACAGACACAAAAGATATCTGAATTACATCTAGACAAATATGAAGAAAAGAAAACAAAAAACCAGGAGCTGTGTACAAATGAATAAGCTTTATTGAACATGTATAAAACATCAGTAATCACTCAAGCAAGCATGTGAAATGTGAAATGCCCCCCCCCCAAAACCCCCAAATCAAGTAATTTTTATTCAAATTACAGTGCAAAGATACAACATATGATGGATAGATAGAGCTTACAATATCCAAAAGTCAAGCAAAATAAGTTGTAGTCACCTTAGTATTAAGCATAAAACATACCCAACATACTTTTATGTTAATTGTTTGCATGAGCCTGCCTTTTCATTTAAATACCATCAAATCAGTAGAACATACAGCTACACAGAGGCATGAAAATAAAAAAAAAAACATGTATACAGTACATAAAGACACACTTTGCAAAAACTATACCAAACAGTTAGAGCATGAAAAGTATTCATCCAACAGAATACACTTACTGCAATATGGATCTTTAGGCATGCCAGCAAACCCCCCCCCAACCCCAAAAGCAAATTCTGACATAAAGACCTGTGGCCCTTCCACAGGCCAAATGATATGATCTCATACATCCCTTTATATAACCTTGGTTAAACTACACCCACCCAGTATAGGAAACGCCCAGCAAAGTAATTAATTGGGTCTGTTGGTTCCTAAACCAAAATCACCAGTTCACTAATGAATGAGTGTTTGGCTGGCCATCCATGATCCAAGTTTCTTACAAGTCAACACACATAAGAAATGCTTTCAATAATCTCAGCATGAGCACAAAGTGGCTTTTTCATTTAGACTAATGCCTCGTACACACGTACTGATCGTCGGCCGACCGATCGGCCGTCTTTTGTCCAGGGCTGTCCTGTCTGTTGAAAACTGCAAAAGACTGCACACGAATTTTGTCGGCCAACAACCGACGACTGCAGAAGTGATGTCATGTGATGGTTAACTTTCCGTGTGTTTTTTCTTTTCTGAGCATGCTCAGTCTTGCAAATCTGCTGATTGTCGGCCGAATTCTGTACTGACTGGCGAACAATCGGCCGTTCTGGTGTTGGCCAACAAAAATTTTAATGCCTGCACGACAGATTCTGTTCGGCCGAAAATGCAATGTCGGCTGTCGGAAGCATCATACTAACAAGCCTACAATCGGCCGATCGGTCGTCGGCCGAATATTTACGGCCGACAATCGGTACGTGTGTACGAGGCTTAAGGCTGGCCATACATGTTCCAATTTTCTTACAATTTTCTGTCCAATTTTCTTGAAATTTACCTTCAAGTATGTAGTACAAAGGCCTGCCTAATTAGATACAAGTGAATGTGTCACATTATGTGGTTTGTGGTAGATCTACCAGAAAATTGTACAACAAAAGTTGAACATGTATGGCCAGCTTAATGGGCCATACACATTATAATGCCTCGTACACACGTACCGATCTTCGGCCGTAAATATTCGGCCGACGACCGATCGGCCGATTGTAGGCTTGTTAGTATGATGCTTCCGACAGCCGACAGCGCATTTTCGGCCGAACAGAATCTGTCGTGCAGGCATTAAAATTTTTGTTGGCCAACACCAGAACGGCCGATTGTTCACCAGTCAGTACAGAATTCGGCCGACAATCGGCTGATTTGCAAGACTGGGCATGCTCAGAAAAGAAAAAACACAGGGAAAGTTAACCATCACATGACATCACTTCTGCAGTCGTCTGTTGTTGGCCGACAAAATTCGTGTGCAGTCTTTTGCAGTTTTCAACAGACAGCACAGCCCTGGACAAAAGACAGCCGATCGTTCGGCCGACTTTTTCCTTTAGATTTACCAAAACCAGATAATATGAGGTCAAACCTAAACACTTTCAATTTGTATGCAATCTGGCAGGCCCTTGCACTACATAGAAAAGGTAAATCTGAAGGAAAAAGTCTACGGAAAATCTTATAGTGTGTATGGCCATACATGTTCAATTTTTGTTGTACAATTTTCTGATAGATTAACCACAAACCACATAATGTGATGTCAAAGCTAAACAACACTTTCACTTATCCAATTAGGCAGGCCTTTGTACTACATACTTGAAGGTAAATTTCAAGAAAATTGGACAGAAAATTATAAGAAAATTGGATCATGTATGGCCATACACACTATAAGATTCTCTGAAGACTTTTTCCTTCAGATTTACCTTTTCTATGTAGTGCAAGGGCCTGCCAGATTGCATACAAATTGAAAGTGTTTAGGTTTGACCTCATATTATCTGGTTTTGGTAAATCTAAAGGAAAAAATCTTCAGAAAATCTTATAGTGTGTATGGCCCATTAGTCTAAATGAAAAAGCCACTTTGTGCTCATTCTGAGATTACTGAAAGCATTTCCTATGTGTGTTGACTTGATGTAGTAATTTTTTATATATATATCTACATATCTTTTTTTGGGTTGTTGAATTCTGAGTTCTGGGGTTGCACTGCATATGTTCAATCAATTTGCAAATTCTCAGATTTGCAAGCTCAAACACTGCTATTTTTCAGAGTGTAATGTGGCTCTATATAGGAAGCAACAGTAATATGGCCCCCCACTCAACAAATATAATAATTTCACACATATACAATGTTTTATTTTTGGGGCGTTGCTTGTCATATATAACAACAGACAGTTGTAGGTAGTTCAGGGATTTGAACACCCAAATACATTATTGCAAGGCAGCTGTGCTAACCACTTAGATATTTTGGTCAGTTTATTTAATCAAGCTCAATACATATTTGCAACATTTTTGCAAAACACAATTTACACAAACATAATCACTTTGTTACATTTATTTCATAATATATGCCACTGATAGTTTCTTAGCCTATCAATTTAAGTTTAAAATACTAATTTTTCACAGAAATAAATGTTTTAAACACCTATATATAATTTCCAGCATGCAGGATTATTTTTAAAAAAATGTTGATTATATACAGTTTTACTAAACTAGGTTAATTATTTGGGAATTGTGGTCTCTGAGGTTTTTTTTTTTTTTTCTTGTTTCTTGTTATCTTTATACCAAGCATACATGCACTGGCACCTTAAGAGCCCATTCACATTGAGGCGACACGACTTCGGGGGGTGACCTGTGAAGTCGCGTGCACCGCTGTGCACCGCGACTTGCAGAGACTTCACATACTGGAAGTCTATGCAAGTCGCTCCGAGGTCGCCCCAAAGTATTACAGGACCCTTTTTCTAAGTCGGAGTGACTTGTGTCGCTCCTATTAGAACGGGTCCTGTACTACTCAATGGACCGTGACATACCGCGACTTGTCAGGCTGACAAGTCGCGCTAATGTGAATGGGCTCTAAAAATTAATATAGTTTGATTAAATTAGTCCATCAAAAAATTTTAATAAATAAAAATTATTTGAGCTTGAATTGGGTCTAAATAGAATATATATATATATATATATCATTATTTTTTTTTTAAAGTACAAATCACACATGCTTTGAAAAAAATGTCATTAGCTTTAGGTAGTTAAGTGGTTAGCACCGCTGCCTTGCAACAGTGTATTTGGGTGTTCGAATCCCTGAACTACCTACAACTGTATGTTGTTATATATGACAAGCAACACTAATACGGCTTCTCCCCAAAAATGAAACATTGTATATGTGTGAAATTAATATATTTTTGGGGTTGGTTAGATATAGGAAGTAACAATAATGTATTGTTTTTTGCATATATATATATATATATATATATATATATACATATGCAAAAAAACATATATTATTGTTACTTTCTATATCTAACCAACCCAAAAATATATTAATTTCACACATATACAATGTTTAATTTTCGGGGAGGAGCCGTGTTAGTGTTCCTTTTCATATATATATATATATATATACATACATACACATAGGCAAATCAATAAATAAAAAACATATATATATATATATATATATATATATATATATATATATATATATACATACACATATAATTATTTTTTGGGTATCTGTGTATATATATATATATATATATATATATATATATATACATATATATACACATACACACACACACACATATATATATATATTTATTTTTGTGATTCATATATATATATAGACATACATAGATATGTGCAAAAAAAAAAAAAATAAATAAATAAAAAAAAAAAAAAAAATTATTAGCGCCGGAATAGCGCCGTTTTACCGCGAATTTGCGGCGGTATTTGCCGCAAATTCAATAAAACTCCCACTAACGTTTTCAAAAACGTTATTTTCAGCCTAGTTTTTGGTTTGGAGCATGCTCACATGAGCTATCTGCCAGAAATTGACTCTGGAGCTATTTTTGCAATTTACACTTTTATTAATATCTTTTTTTCTACTTAACATTTTCACACAGTTTAAAAGCAGTTTAGCTCAAAATCATATAACACATCTTTCCCACACATTTTTTATTTTTTTCCTGCCATATTTTGTGATTTTGAAAAAATTAGTCCACCTTTTAGCTGGACTGTTTTTAAGTCCAGTCCTGACATTAGTTGATCTTAATGAATCTCACAGTTGGCTTTATTTTCCGCCCGCCGTTCTTTGAATACCAATTTCAGACTTAAAAATTCACCGGTTCGCAAAATCCAGCCGAAACGCCAATTCTCCGTACTATGAATCAGGCCCAGTGGTTCTAGTTTGGTAGTGACTTTTAACTAGGTGGTCTTTCAAACATGACGACCACCTAAATGTAATCTGTGGCCAGGTAGTGACCTATTTTGAAACATTGTCATTAGCCACCAGTAAATGCCAGTATTTCTGCATTATATGTTGCACCTTATTATGAAGGTTTGAATACTTCGTAATCAGTCTGACTTTATTCTCTGAGTCTCCTTTACATCTCTTAGAATGTATCAACTTCGTCCTATCCTGGCTGTCTGCTCTATGGTAAGCCCTTTTGAGACAGGATCTGCTATATCCTCTCGCCAATAATCTAGTTTGTAGTTGGCTTCCATGACAAAATCAGACTGATTGCTGCAGTTTCATTTTAATCTTAGGTATTGGCTATATTGTACCAAAGATGATGGATGGGAACTTTCTGTGTGAAGAATGGTGTTGCCAGCAGATGGCTTTCTAAACAAAGAGGAACCTATAACGCGATCTTCATTTACAAAGATCTGGACATCTAGAAATTCAATGGTTTGTTGACTACATGACAGTGAATTTAAAATTAAAATTATTTGTCCCTATAGCTTTTATAAAGCTGGCCAGTTCTTTTTTAGAGCCCACCCATATGATAAATACATCATCTATAAATCTCCGCCATATCAAGACCTTGTTATTATATTCCAATAAATAATCATCAGAAAATAGTTCCCGCTCCCACCCCCCAGAAACAGGTTTGCATAAGAGGGGGCACACTTGGTCCCCATAGTGACTCCCTGCATGTGGAGGTAGTGGGAGTGGCCAAACATAAACAGATTAATTGACAAAACAAACTCCAGCAATTCCAGCACAAAGCCATTATATTGGTCTGCAGCTAAACCTTGTTCAGATAGGAAACCCTCCACAACTCGAACCCCCAAATGGTGGGGGATGGAGTTGTAGAGGGCCTCCACATCCAAAGCAACCAGCCAAGCCCCCTCAGGAATAGAAATTCTATCTAGGGATCGTAGCAGATCCACAGTATCATTAACATAGCAACTAAGCGATTTCACATGAGGACGAAAGTAATCATGAATTAATTGACTAGCAGGTTCTGTTAAAGAGGTTGTAAACTCGGTAAAAAAAATTTTTTTTTTCTACAACCTGAAAGAGAAATACATAATGAGCTAGTATGCATCGCATACTAGCTCATTATGAAATACTTACCTTAGAACGAGCCCCCGCCGTGCCGTCCGCTCACCTCTATGACGGGCGACATGTCTAGTCGCCCGTCTTCCGGGATCGCGGCATCCGGCCATCTGATTGGCCGGAGCCGCGGTGACGTCACTCCCGCGCACGCGCACGGGAGCCGACAGTCACGGCACGGGGCTCTGAAGGAACGGCACGAGCGGCCGTTCCTTCATAGCGCATGCGCCGGTGACGTCACTGGATGCATCGAAGGTAAATATCTCCTAAACGGTACATGTTTAGGAGATATTTACAGTACCTATAGGTAAGCCTTATCATAGGCTTACCTATAGGTACAACTTCCCGAGGAGGGTTTACTTCCTCTTTAAACAGCCGTTGCCTGAAACAATTGGTCGACCTGGTGGATGAGTCTAATTTTTTTTTTTTTTAAATTACATTTTGTTGAAGTTTAACAAGTGTATACAGATGCAAAGAAACATGGAACAGTATGGTAGCAGGGTAAAAGGCATGACAAAGAAATCATCCAGGTCAATACAGTTAGGGTGGCGTCAAACTTCTAAATATAAGTATATGTGATGTGTACATCAAAGTATCATAGAGTTGAGATAGAGGGGGTAGGGGGAGAGAGACACAGAAAGGGGGGGAAGGGGGGAGGGGAAGTAGGGGGGTGGAGGGAGTGAAGGGAGGGGAGGGAGGATGCTTGGTAAGAGAAGCTGATGTAGCCTATGACGGTGATGTATAAATTTACAGAGTACCTGGTAGGTTGAGCTGTAATAGGGGGGGGGGGAGGCTTAGATCAGAGGGATATGCAAATCAAGTAACTTACATCTAGAAAAAAAACAGTAAATGGTTGAAACAGGATAGCATGGAGAGCAGTAGGTATTTCTCAGGCAGTATCCGGATGGCAGGAAGAGGTGACAATATTCCTATGGTGTGAAAGGGAGGAATCAGGAACGTTGAAGAAGGTATTCCATTTCCTAAGAAACAAGTCAGGTCGAGAGTACTTGTTTTGTTGAAGGTCCATCCAATCCCTGCATAGTAAGAGCTGTAGTTCGCTGGTGAATTCCAACAGGGTGGGAGGAGACATTGCTGTCCATTGTTTTAAAATGGCTCTCCTAACGATCATGAGACAGTTCAAGAGCCAAGGCTTGTGGAGTAGGAGTAGTTTCTTTTGGGGCTTGGGTAGGGGGGAAGATATGGTGTGTAGTTCTCCGAACAGAAGAGCATAAATATCTTTAGGGAGTAGGAGACCTGTAGAGTGTGCTATGAATCTGAGAAGTTTGTCCCAGAACACTGAGATTTTTGAGCATGACCAAAATTTATGTAGCAGGGATGGTTGATTGTGGGCACATAATGATCAACCGGTTTGAGCGGGTTTGGTTGACCATTTTAAGCAAGGAAGGTATGCCCCATGGATTATATTGAACTGCTGTTCTCTCCAAATTTATTCTGGACGTATGAGCAGGTGTCGTTGTATCCTTTCAGAGCTCGGGTATGTGGCGTTGGGGAGGAAAGTGCTGTATTCCATCGTTTTGCAACTTGTGCAGCAGTGGACTCGTAAAGCACCTAGCCTAGAGAGGAGTATATGTGAGAGATCTTGTGCATGTCTCTCGTCACCCATATGTCCATTATTGAATGTTGAAACCACACAGATTTCTGTACATTTAGAGATTGAATAAAGCAGATACATTGTTGGATGTATAATTGATGAGAGGATATCCCATATGTGGATTTTAGTGTAGAGACCTCTGAAGGTCGACCCGTGAGAGGGTCATACAATTGGTAAAAGGTTGTTAAACCATGTTGTGCCCATGTGGTAGCTATGTGGCCCTGCTGCCCCTGGGGGAACAAAGGGTGATGACGAATAGGCAAGTATCTTGAGACCCGCTGGGGGACCCCCAATTTTTTTCTCTTTCCTTCCATGAGGAAACCGTATCTCTAATTAAGGTATTATTTCTGAGGTCAGGGGAGAGTTCTCTGCTCCCGAAGTGCAGCAAGGCCACCAAGTCAAAAGCATGGACCATTTTAGACTCAAGTTTAAAGTTAATGTATCTGGACTTTTGTGTTATCCAATCCAACCCACCCAGGAGAAGACAGGATAAATTATACATCCGTATGTCAGGGAAGCCCATCCCTCCTGCTAGCTTGGGGAGGTATGATTTACGCAGAGCAATGCCATATGAATGTTGTCAGAGCCTTATTAAGATGATGGATGTCTTTATGTTTCAGTAGGAGGGGGGTTGTTTGAAGAGGTTAAAGAAGTTTGGGGAAGCTCAACAATTTGAATAGGTGACATCTGCCTTTAAAGGAGATGGGGAGTTTCTGCCAGTTCTGTAATTGGGCAACTATTTTGTCCAGGGTGGGAGTGAAATTCAATCTGTATAGAGAAGAAGGGTGTCTGCCTACCTTGATGCCAAGGTATGTTATATGGGATTTCACTATCTTTAGGTCAGAACAGGGGGCCTATCGCAGTAGCAAACCTATTGCGTCACAGCACAGAGCTCCACAGGTGCAGGGTGCTGCAAACTCCCCGCAGACTCACAAAAGTTCAATAGTGTGGGCTTTTTCAGCACCTGTACAGTAGACCGCAGTGTTGCTGTTTGCAACATCTGTCTAAAGTGGATAAAGCGTGGCCAGAACACCAGCTGCTTGGGCACTACATGCTTGTCTAGGCATATGACGACCTGACAACAGCACCTGAAAGAGGTATGTTCAGTGCTGCTGGAGGTTTTGTGACGGACATAAGAGTGCGTCTGTCCACAGACTCTGTTGACCAGCTGACTTTTATCAAAATGTTTTTGGTTTAGGTCACTACCAACCCCCAAGGCCTAATTTTTCTGCACTTGTATGACAGGTGCATACAATTTAAATGTCGTATGTCATTTTTAACAGCAGGCCCTGTCCCTGTGCCCTGCTAACTGTGAGGGATTACGGTGTTCAGGCACCACCAACAGCAAAGGCCCAATTTTTGGCACCTGTATAGCTCATGCAATTTCAAATTTGTATGGCATTCTTACCAGCAGGTCCCGTTCCTGCACCCAGCAAGAGTATCTGCAAGGGCTTGGTCACGGTGTTCAGGTGCCACCAACAGCAAAGGCTAGGGTTGAGCAAACCCGGACTGTATTGTTCGGGTTCGTACCGGACTTTTGGGTATTTGGTACCCGGACATGGAGCCGAACATTTCACTGTATGTTTGGGTACTGTCCGTTGTTTGGTAATGTTATTTGATGTTTTGGCGCGGTTTTAATGGCGCGGTTTCAACAGGTGCAAGGCAGCCAATCAGCAAGCGTTTAACTAGTGTGCCCTTAAAAGCCATCACAGCCATGCATACTAATGGCTTTGCTGTGATTGGCCAGTGCAGCATGTGACCCAGAGTCTATATAAGCTAAAGTCACATAGCGCCATGCGTCACTCTGTTCAAACTATACTAAGAAGAGGTTTCTGCTGCTTTTGCTGAGGGAGAGATAGGAGATTACTGTAGGGTCAGGATGGAGATTGCTTTGAGGGAAAGAATAAGAAGAATCTTCTTTAATCAGGCAGCAATCTACATTGATTGTATTGTGTGGGGGTGCAGTGCACAATGTTCATGCCCTGACCTGAGCCCAGTGAGGAAAAAGGAGAAAAAAAAAACTTTTATAACTCTGTTAGGTGGGCGGCGTGCGGTGCTGCACATTTAATGCCATCTCAGTGCATATGTGTCTTCTTAATCTGCATTTAAAAAAGAAAAAAACTTTTGTCCTTCATATTTTACTTTGACATACAGTGTTTAGACAGCCACTGTTTTTTTTTAATCTGCTCTTCAAAAAGCACCAATGTAAGGGAAAAAAAAAATATTTTTCAGTTTTTCATTCAAATGTTTTTTTTTTTTTTTTTTAATTCAATAGCGGAATAGAACAACAACAATATCCAACCTGTTAGGCATGTGGTGTGTAGCGGCCATTTCATGCAAGCTGAGTGCATATGTGTCTGCTTAATCTGCATTTAAAAAAGAAAAAAACTTTTTTCCTTCATATTTTACTGTGACTTACAGCGTTTAGACAGGCACTGCATTTCAAATCTGCTATTCAACAAGCACCAATTAAGGGGACAATTATTTTTCAGATTTTCATTCATACGTTACCACAAGATACACCCATTGCATACTGTTGTTGTATTCCGCTTTGCAATAAAAACCCATTTAGGGGAAAAAAAGTTAATGGCGGCTTAGTCTGCATATGTTACAGTGAGATACACTCATTGCATACTGTTGTATTCGGCTTTGCAATAAAAACCCATTTAGGGGAAAACAAAGTTAATTGCGGCCTAGTCTGCATATGTTACAGTGAGATACACCCATTGCATACTGTTGTATTGCGCACTGCAATAAAAACCCATTTTGGGGAAAAAAAGTTAATTGCGGCCTAGTCTGCATATGTTACAGTGAGAAACTACCATTGCATACTGTTGTATTGCGCATTGCAATAAAAACCCATTTAGGGGGAAAAAAAAATAATTGCGGCCTAGTCTGCATATGTTACAGTGAGATACACCCATTGCATACTGTTGTATTCCGCTTATCAATAAAAACCCATTTAGGGGAAGATCCAAAATTCAATAAACATGAGGAGAAGGTCAAATAAGGGAAGTGGCCTGGGTCGTGGTGTTGCTGGTGGAGCTCCTGTTGCAAGGAGAGGACGTGGTCGATCTGTACCATCAGCGTCCCCGCCCCTGATGGTGGTGAACTCAGCGCCTGAGGTGGCAGTGAAGGAAACTGTTGATGTCGGAGTCCATCTTGACCCACATGTTAAGGAAATACAATACAACCCTACCTATGACACCCTGTTTGCACCTGAGTTCAGGATAAGAACATTGATGAAGGAGCGCGGCTGCCCGCCCGACGGCAGCACGCACGCTCGGAAATGCGTCGCAATCCAGTGACGTCATCCACATGTTCCTGCTGTCCCTGCTGACCAAGCCTCGCTTTCAACACACGGACGCTTCCGCTCCAGCTTCGCCGCTTACTGCAGGCTGCGGCGAAGAGGAGATCGGCTCCCCAGCTGGCAGCACGGACCGGATGACTCTTTAAACCGGATCCATCTTGGAGTTCCCCAGGAGGATTTCCTACATATGTTTTTCTGCATACGCACAATGTGAGTGCATATTTTATGGAATAAATTTGTTTGTTTTAGTCTGCACTTAGAGGCGCCTCTTTCTTTTCTTTTTTTGCATACAGTTTGGAGAACCTTTTGCTTACTGGTTCTGGACGGCTGCCCTAACTGTTGGACTTGTTTTAGTGCCCCCCTCCCCCTCCATCCTAAATTATTTTACCCATTTACCCACATGTATTGGACAATATATGGACTCATGTTATAATATGTGGCTAAGCACCTGTTATATGTTCTTATCTTGTCTCCCACCCAGTCTTCTGCTGAAAGGTCAGAGTTGGCACCTGCAGCCGATGTCCATCAATCTTTTACCTCACCCCCTTGCAAACCAGCCAAGCAGTCTGAGCCCCATGTCATGCAGAATTCTCTTCTTCTTTTTGATGACTCTGTTAGCATGGTTTCCCAGGGCCATCCACCTAGCCCTGCCCCAGAAGTGGAAGAGATTGAGTGCACCGATGCCCAACCACTTATGTCTCCAGATGAGTACATAGGAGGACCATCGCAGCACGTCTCAGATGATGACGAAACACAGGTGCCAACAGCTGCGGAATTCAGAATTGTGGAGACCGACAAGGGTTGCAGGGGTGAAGACTGGGAGGAAGACGATGTGGAGGACGATGAGGTCCTCGACCCCACATGGAATGAATGTCATGCAGGTGACTTGAGTAGTTTGGAGGAATAGGCGGTGGTCGCACAGAGCCACCAGCACAGCAGAAGAGGGAGCAGGGTGCAAAAGCGGAGTGGCCATTCCCCTAGACACTATGCCTGCTACTGCCCAACGCAGCAAGGGACAGAGCACACCAAAGCCAGCTCAAAGGAGTTCCCTAGCGTGGAAGTTCTTCAGACAATGTGATGATGACAGGACACGAGCCTGAAGTGAGGAGGGGGCGCGCATGCGCGTCTCTTCGACATGGTGGATAACTCCTGAGCTCCGGAACCCGCCGACGCTCCATAATCCCTTCTATCCGCACCTTTAGCATCGGGGATAAGCTCTAACTGGTCCTGAATATCTGGGGCACCCCATGGGATAAATTGGCCAGCAAAAACAGGCCTATTCCGGGTCACAGAAGCTACGCTCACAGGCCGCCATGGATCGGTTCCTGACTAGGCCTCAATCCCCGGCCTCGATTTCTCAGCCAGATCTGTTTTCGGCCACGGACGGCGGAGCGGACAATGGCGTGGTTGCGGACCCCTCCATCGGTACTCCTGCCTTATTGCACCACTCACCCCTTGCTTCTCAAACAGTGCTCACCCCGGCCATGATGGATGATAAGCTCCAGGCCCTGCTGCTCCAAATCACACGGACTATCTCCGCTGAAGTGTGCAAGCTTTCTCAAGAACTCAAGGGGAAAATTTCCCAAATTGGGGAACGCACTCATGCCCTGGAGACAAAAGTAGATGAAGTGGTGCAATATGTTCAAGGTTTGGAGGAAGAAAATGTGGCTTTGAAAAACTCAGTCACGCAGCTCCAGTTACAACAAGAGGACTTGGAGAACAGGGAGAGATGCCAGAATCTCAGATTAAGGGGTATCCCTGAAACAGTGGGGGATAATAACCTTCGTGCCCATCTTCTTGGCTTATTTAACAACCTGGCGCCTAACATAGTGGATATTGACTGGCGATTGGATTGGGCACACAGGTCCCTGCGCCCTAAACCACCGGCTGGTGCAAGACCATGAGACGTCATTGTAAGTTTTCACTATTATGATAGCAAGGAAGCTTTGACTTTGGCCACCTGCATGAGATCTCAAGTGGAGTATCAGGGGACCAGAATCCAGATTTTCAATGATCTCTCCCCAATCACTCTTGGCAAGAGACGGAATCTCCGACCTGTGACTGCACACCTACAGCGACACCGTGTCCTCTATTACTGGGGCTTCCCCCTTCCGTCTTACAGTTTCCAAAGATGGAATACAACACAGTATGCAGGATCTGTGCGAGAGTGAGGCTTTCATTAATGGTCTGGGTATCCCTCCCGTCCTGGATGAAGAGATGCCACAACACTTGCCTTCTTTCTGTCCTTTGCCAGTGACACCGAATCGCATGTGGACACCTGCCAAGGGGCCACGTTGTGGGTCATCTTTCACTCCTCAGCGTTCCAGGCCTTCCAGGCCCCCCACCTGAACAGTGACTGTGGGACTGCTTGTTGGTTCATCTCTCCCTCCTCCTGGAGTTGTATCTTCTTGTGGCCTTTCCGAAAGGTTTTTTGCTACCTGTCCCTAGGTAGCCCTGAACCCCCCCATGGGGTTTCTGTTCCTTTTCTTTTTGTTTTTTCTGTTTTCATCTGCTGGAGTGTCGGCGGGTGCTCCCTCTCATTTTTCCTTTTTTGGTTTCTATTTGAGGTCCCCCTCCGGGAGCTCCCATGTTGCCATACTGTGCCCGGGGTTTTTCATCCGGCACTCTGAGGTGCCATGATGCCTCAGTTTTTTCACACGTTTTTTGTGGACTGTTGGTTCTTTTTGTTTTATTTCTATGTTTTTCTCTTTATGTTTGTAACATTGCAATGTTTTTTCTGTTTTCTGGTCCTGATTGTGCAGCTCTCCTTTTTGGCCCTCTTGGGTCCCTTGGCTCTCCTGGGACGGTGCCTCTGTGCTGGGTCGTTGGCCCTGTCGCAGACAGCGCAAGGTGATATGGGTACCTACCTCTTGTTTAACCACTTGCCGACTGACGCCAGACTATATATATGGCGGCAGTCAGCACCTCACAGGCAAAGTGACGTATGGGTACGTCACTAGCCTGTGAGGCTCTAGGGAGCGAGCTCGCGCCGCCGGAGCCACGCACCCGCTCGCTCACAGACCCCCCGCGCGAGTGAGCGGCAGACCCGATGTCCACCACTCACTCGTGATCCTTCGGTACAGCGGGAGAAAGGCAGGCGGCTAGTGTAAACAAAGCCGCCTGTCATTCTCCCCTGTGTAACAGCACAGATCATACGATACTGCTATGTAGGACCGTAGATCTTTGCTGTTACACACAGCCACATCCAATCACAGTAATAATCATGCCCCTAGGGACACACTTAACCCCTCCCTCTCAAATAAAGTTAACTCCTTCACCGCCAGTGTAATTTTTACAGCAACAGTGAATATGTATAGCACTGATTACTCTAGTAATGTCACTGGTACCCCCAAAAGTGTAAAAAATGTCAGTCAAAGGTCCGATCTGTTCGCCACAATGTTGCAGTCCCGCAAAAAAAAAATCGCAGATCGCCGCCATTACTCATTAAAAAAAAACAATATAAATGACAAAAATATTTCCCTTATTTAGTAAACACAATAACTTTTGCGCAAACCAACCAAAATACACTTTTTGCAATTTTTCTTAACCAAACATATGGTAAAAAAAAAAATTGGCCTAAAATGTTAAAAAATTTAGATTTTTAGATTTTTTTTCTGGGGAATTTCATATAAAAAAATGTGAAAAATATTGTTATTTTTGCAAAATTGTCGCTCTTTTTTTGTTCATAGCGCAAAAAATAAAAATTGCACAGGTGATCAAATACCACCAAAAGAAAGCTCTGTTTGTGGGGAAAAAAAGGACGTCAATTTAATTTAGGTACAGCGTTGCACGACCGCGCAATTGTCCGTTAAAGTCACACAGTGCCGAATCGCAAAATAGAGCCTGGTTTTTGAGCAGCCAAATCCTCCGTGGCATAAGTGGTTAAGCCTTCAAAATTAGGTCATTTGATTTTCAAGGTTCGACTCCCATAGACTTCAATGGGGTTTGTTTATTTAAACAACTTTTCCTCTGTTCGCGGTGTTCTGGCGCGAACCGAACCGGGGGTTGTTCGGCTCATCACTAATTAGAATGATGGGGAGAAGAACCTGCTGTTGTTAGAATATACAGTGAATTAAGCTTGACATGTTTCACTTCTTCAGAGGCCTATTTTCTTTTGTAATCTATTCTTGTAAGTTCTAACAGGGCCAGGCAGCTCAGATAACAATCTGATTCATAGTTGTAAAAGTTGGAGCAATGCTTGGAATGTCTATATAGAGAATCAATTGCAAAGTAGAATAGTCCTCTGTTGGGGGGATGTATACGAGGAAGATCAGTATATAGGAAAGGTAGGTATTCCCGCCTATGACTGAGAGGGTCCCAAAGATGTACTTGCTATGCTAGCCTGAGTTTGTCCCAAGAAACGGTAATCTGTATAAGGTCCAATAGCAACAACCTGACAGCCGACTATTCAAGAAACTCACTTTCAGTCCAAGATCCAAAATTGACTAACCATCATTTTCCAGTAGTTCATCATGCCACCAACAGTCTAGCAAAAACCATGGGGGTGTCCATCCTCATCGCCAAATGCTCTCCTGTTTCCATTACAGATGTTCTTACAGATCACAAGGGGAGGTTCCTTTCTTAACTCAGTAGAAATGGCATAAAGGACTCTTCTCTTGGTTTGGAAGGTCTGTCATTATAAAAAGGAATGTACTCCCCTGCCTCCTATATTTGGTACAAATGGTACCTATCCACTTACCTAAAGCTTTCTTCACATTGTATCGCAGAGCTTGCACTCTTTTCATCTGGGGGCGTAATGCCCTAGACTCTGTGATACGCTTACTCTCCCAAAAATGAAGGGGGACATAGGATTGCCTGACATCCACAAATATTACATGGCATGCTATTTAGCAAGGATTGTAGACTGGTACTCCCATCGAAACGTTAAAGCATGGGTCCAGCTAGAGCAGCCAAACTCTGTGATACCAATACAAATGATCCCTTGGTTTCCCATAAAACATACACCTACAGAATACAAAGACCACCTGATGGTAGGGCCTTCTTTGAAATACTTTCAAGCAGCTTGTAAACCATACAATTTCTCTTCTCACCCAGTCCCGCCTACCACTCTTCGACATAACCCATACTTCTCTCCGGGTATGTCCAACCTATTCCTAAGGGACATTTGGCCTTTATAAACAGGTTTCCGCAGAACACTTTTTCCACAGGGACTCTTTTCTATCCTATGAGGCACTACAGGCTAAGAGTAACTCCACCTTCCCTTTCTGGACTTCGGGCCAACTAAGATACTTTTTTAACCACCCAAGACCTCCCCCTGGCTGGTATCACCCACACACATCATTTTAAGTTATTTTCTCTAAAGCCAACAAAATGTTCTAGACCTGGGAAAGACAGCTAGACATAATCTCACTATTGGCGAGTGGGATAGCGTTCTCACTCATACACTCAAGGGATCAGTGACACCCATGCCTCTCCATAAAGTTTCACGCTTGACATTCCCCCTTATGTTTCAGATGCAGATCCGAACCCCGTACTTTGCTATACATCTGGTGGTCCTGGTCAGAACTGCAGGCATTCTGGACCGGTGCATGATGACGTATCCAAGATAACCACCTTTACACTTGACTTAACTCCAGCTCAGTACTAGCTTCATCATACCCCTCCCCCAAAATCAATTTGCTACAAATCATTAGCTCTCTGTTTAGTCAACGTGGCCAGATGGTGTATCCTCACTAAATGGGGCACCACCACTCCCCCTACAATACATGATTGGTACTAACATGTCAGACAAACAGCCGAAATGGAAGAACTGATAAGTGTTGCTCGCAATAACCCATCTAAATTTACCCGTACATGGGCATGCTGGATCCATTTCCAGGATTCTCTGAAAACTACATCACAAACAACACCTGGACACCCAACCACCAACAACTCAAACTCATGACCTGTCTTGACCGCAAAGCAGACGGAAACGATGTGGCACTCTGTCCTCCCCCTTCTATATGTTAACACGCCTTAGCTTGCCTAGTTTAACATGCTCATCCCCTACCCTACAGTCTCTGGAGTGGACCTCTCTTACACACTCTTTACCTTCTCCATATCTCTTCACATTCCCCCCTAACCCTCTCCCCTATTATTTTCATAGCTATTTAGCTTCTAAACCTCATATAGCCATCTACGTATCGAACACTGCCTTGGGATGCGGTAATAACAAGCTACTCCCATAATAAGACATGGCTAATTAGGAAGAACTCCAAGTTACTCATAGATATTGTTGATGGACAACGTGTGTATCATTCTCTGTGTCCCCGTACTCCTCTAAGTCAGCTACTTTCTTTGCCTATAACACAGATAGAAACAAGACTTAAGACATGATAAGTTACCTATTTCATGCGATGTTCCTACTCAGTATTGGAAGCTATGTACTTGGTTACACATGTTATGTTGTTTTATTTTATCTCTTTGTAAATCCCAATAAAATTCCTAAAAAAGAAAGACAGTGTAAATTTTTAGCACTGATCACAGTATTAGTGTCACAGGATCCCACAAAGTGTCAGTTAGTGTAAGACTGCCCGCCATACTATCACAGGTCCGCTATAAGTCGCTGATCCCATTCCTAGTATAAAGAAAATTAAAAATTCCAGTATTTATACCATCATTTTTATAATTTTTGCATAAACCAATCAATATACGCTTATTGGGAGTTTTTACCAACAAAATGAACAGGGAAAAATATTCAAAGACCACCAAAAATAAGCTCTATTTGTGCGGAAAACATTATATAAATGTAATTTGGGTACAGAGTTGCATGACTGCGCAATTGTCAGTTAAAATAATGCAGTGCCAAAAAGCAACAAAATGGCCCGGTCATGAAGGAGTAAATCCTCTGGAGGTCAAGTGGTTAAAGGAAACCTGTCCAAAAAAAGCATCACAAAGGAGACTTTTTGTCCTCATGTGATAACAATGACAGTGTAAGAGAATAAAGTTACAGTACATCCAAGCACTTAACCCCCCCCAAAAAAAAAAAAAAAATGCCCCCCCCCACATACACACGCATACAAAAAAATAAACACAGGGGCGTGGCCTGGCGCTGATCGTTGATGGACGCCTAAACTCACAGCTCCCGGCCAGCTAGCGAGGAAAAAGCCATTAATCAGCCCTATCTTCCTCTTGAAACATCCCCAAAGAGGATATGGAAGTCAAGCGCCCACTCTTCTCCCTCGAGATCCCGATCTCCGCGGGATCCGGCGACCGGCAGCACCCGTAGCATCCCGGACCTCTTCCGGCAGCCCCAGCAAGTACGCGAGGCCCCGTCTACAACTAAGGCCTACTCGGAGGTAGTACGGGGAGCCTCCGCTCCACACACTCCAGGAGATCATCACCCCTCCACTAGCCAAGGAGACTCCAGCGCTGCGATATACACTCTGACACCTCCACAAGGTACTCCCCAGCCGATCCCTGTCACCCTCTCAGACCTACGCTCAATTGCAGACGAGCTGAAGGCCTCACTCGCAATGGCGGTAACTGAGCTCAAGAGAGACTTTAATTCCATTAGCATGAGAATGGGTGACGTGGAAGAAAAAGTTATCTCTCAAGTCGAATCAATTCAATCCCTGACGCAAGCCGTGCAGTCCCATGACACTCAATTCAGGTACATCCAGAGGCACCTCGAGGACCTCGATAATAGGGGGAGACGCCATAACCTGAGAGTGAGAGGTCTCCCAGAATCAGTAGACCAGGCGCAAATCAGGAGTGCCACCATCTCTATTTTCAACGATGCCCTGGGACGCCCGCCCGAGACCCCTATTGAGCTTGAACGCATCCACAGGGCCTTACGACCCAAACCGAGAGACACAGACCCCCCGAGGGACATTGTCTGCTGCGTGGTTAACTTTAGATTGAAGGAAGATGTCCTGAAGCGGACAAGAGATCGCCGTAATCTTTTATATCAGGGAGCAGAGATAAAGATTTTCCAAGACCTGTCTCCGATAAACCTTCAGCGAAGACGCGATCTGCGACCATTATTAGATTCTTTGAGATCTAGAAACATCCAATACCGGTGGAAATTTCCATTTTGCCTCTCCGCCTCAGCAAATGGCCGCACTGCTAACCTACGGGTCCCAGAAGAAACGGCTAATTTCTGCAACACGCTGAACATCCCTTATGTGGAACTACCAGATTGGTATAGACCCCTCAACTCCCAAAGCCTACGCAGAGCAACTTCGATGGATGCTATTCCAGAGAGAGACGACTTCCATCTCAGGCGCCCCAGATCATCTTCTCCTGGTACCAACTCGGCCACCCGTCCAGGGATGCAAGGCTTTCCAAGCCCCACGGCTTCTCCGGTTCACCGTCGTCCGATACAAGAATGAAGCTTCATAAGCAGGAATACCTAACTCCTCAGTCACCACATGCTCTTCCTCCCACCTTTTCTCTTACTTTTTCGCTTTCTCGCCCTGTCTTCCCACATCCCCACTCCCCTTTTGTCCTCCTGTGTTTTATCCTACAGACTCTAATCTACACTGAGTTATGATCCCACCTTTGCACCAGACGACCCTTACCAAGGAGTGATCTTCAAGATACCTGCACCACAGGCTCCAACTGAAGGCGAGGTAGACAAACTCTCACAGAACTATCCAGCTTTCTCATCCCCCTCCGCTGATTCCTTGATCCTTGGGACGGGTAAAGTACCATACACCACACAAACTACCCCATAATTTTCTTTGTTTATTGCAATACCCCCTACATCCAGACATGCCCCACAGAGACTGCCATGACCTCATTCAACTTACCTACATGTGGCCCTTTCCTCCCTCCCCCCTTTGGGGGGAGGGAGGAAAGGCGTTACAGTAGCATATCTGTTGCATTCCTACACCTTGATATATATGTACTGATTATACATGTTTTGCATCTAAACTGTTATCCGTTTTGCTCTCCTGCTTAATTAATTCTCATTTGTACTGAACCTCACCCTTTCTTCATTGTTCCGATGGGATTGGAAGTATGCTCAGAGGGCGATGGGGAGGGGGTGGGGGAATAGACGTTTGCGTTGGTGGATTGCCCGAGACTCCCCCCATTACTACTCCACCCATTTTGTCAATTGGTCGTGCAGGGAGGTGGGGGTGGGAGGGGAGGGTGAAGGAAGAGGGGAGGGGATTATGTCCCGCCCTCCCTTTCTCTCTCATCAGAATTCTAAATTAGCCACTCAACCACCCTAATATTCTAGGTACGTGGCAAATTGCCTTGAGTGGGGGGGCTTGGGCCGTCGGCTAGCTCAACAAGTAATATACAGTATATGTATTCGCTGATACTCTGTCTCTCATGCAAACATTTTTACTTTTATATTGTTATCCCAGTGTATTGTCATGGTCGTGGTAATGCTCCAGAAACACTGTCTCAGCTCGCCAGAACTTTATTCACTCACTGGACTTTGCATTATACAGAGTTTCTTACTTCCAATACCTACACGTCAGTAAGATATGTACTGTCTTGTTCTCCCTACATGGACCCCTTTGAGTCCATTTCCTCCCTCCCAAACTTTCTCTTCCCCTTCGCATAACATCTGAAACCTATATCCCCATTCTCCAGACCTCTACTTTAGATTGACTGGAAGATCCTTATTCCTCTACTTTTTATTCCTCACATGCTGGCTGGCTTCATGCCTTATTTTATTTCCTTTCTCGATCTAGTTCCATCCATTCACCCCACAAGACAGGTAGAGTGTACTTATACATCTCTCCTGTCAATATCTCCGATAGTTGTATATTCAGTTAGGGTGTGATATTTTTTCACACTCTAAACTTCGGTTTTCCTCCCATTACCCCCCTTACCTGTTCCCTTGACCCTCCCCTCTCCTCACCCTCCCTCCAATACCCAACCACATATATCCAATTGTTCCTTCCCCCGCCCCTCGGCTTCTGCCTCCCGATCCGGCCCGACCCGATCTATACGACCATTTCTTTAGCTTTACTCACCTTGTAAGTACATTCTCACCCACACGATGCCTTCACCCCCAATTCCCACCAATATCTCTCTACTTAAAATTGTTTCTCTAAACGTCAACGGATTAAATTTACCAGAGAAACGTAGCCAAGTCCTCGAAATTATGCGCAAGCTGAAAGCCGATATTATCTTCCTTCAAGAAATGCACTTCCATTCTCAAAATACTCCAAAACTTAGCAATCACCAATATCCCACAACTTTTCTTGCTACTAACCCTTTGGGGAAAACAAAGGGTGTAGCAATCCTCATCTCCAAAAACCTTGACTGGAAGTGCACTGATTCCATTATTGATCCAAATGGGAGATATATTCTATTGAAGGGATCCCTGTCACAGAAAACGATCACCTTGGCTAACATATATTCTCCCAACTCCGCACAAGTCCCATTTTTTAGGAAGATCTCATCCTTACTTGCTGAATTCCAGCACGGTATCTCGATTCTAGGGGGCGACTTTAATGTAGCCTTATATCCAATCCTAGACTCTTCCTCAGGTACCTCGTCCCTCCCATACAAAGCCCTCAAACAAATCGGACAATCCCTCCAAGATTTACTCCTACATGATACTTGGCGAACTCTTTACCCTTCGTCCAAAGATTTTACCTTTTTCTCCCCACCCCACCAGAGATATTCAAGATTAGACTACCTGTTTTTGTCGCAAAAAGATTTACCCTTAATCAAGAAAGCAGCAATAGAGCCAATGATGACCTCCGATCATCACCCTGTCTCTCTGACAGTCGCAATTCCCAAAGATTCCTCGTACAATAAATTCTGGAGATTGGATGCAACTCTCCTCACCCATGATCCTGACATTCAATACCTACGCAGCAAGATTTTTGAATACTTCTCAGAAAATGATACCGGGGAGATCTCGCCACTCACAATTTGGGAAGCGCACAAATGTGCACTGAGAGGTATACTTATCTCTCTCAAGTCCTCCAAGAAAAAAGCCCATCAAGCACACACACAAGCGATTATTAATAAAATCCAAGAACTGGAAAAGGCGCACAAAAGCACCAGAGCACTACACACGTATCAAGAACTTGTACATAATAGACAACTCTTACTAGATAACTTGCACATCAAATTTAAGCGCAAATTCATTCTTCAGCAGAAATTATTCTACAAATTTGGAAATAAAAGTAGTAGATTTCTAGCCAAAGCCCTACAAGAGAAAAGAGCCAAGTCCTCTATACACTTAATCAAAGATGACCAAGGAAATGCCTTTGTCAAGACACCCGATATCGCATCTCAATTTGAGAAATATTACTCTCAGCTGTATAATTTGAATCCCACGGTTTCAAAACAAACACAGAAAACCCTCATTCAGGACTTTTTACAAAAATCTTGCTCTAAAACCCTAACACATCCTCAAATTCGGAACCTAGATAACCCCCTGACAGAAGGGGAACTTAAATTGGCAATATCTCAGCTAAAAGCAGGTAAAAGCCCAGGTCCTGACGGTTTCACTGCTCCTTACTACAAGACCTTCGTAGATCTTATCTCAACCCCGCTATTAAAAGCTTTCAACTCCCTGGCTTCCCCCCCTTATCCCCACCACAGAGGCCCATATATCAGTGATACCAAAGGAAAACAAAGATCCTACCTCCGTAACTAATTATAGACCCATTTCTCTATTAAACGTGGATATCAAACTTTTCGCTAAAATCATCGCAAATAGATTACTCCCCCTTATCCCTCAACTGATCGAAAAAGATCAAGTTGGCTTTGTACCGGGCCGTGAAGCTCGTGACAACACCATCAAGGCCATTAACATCCACCACTGGATGACCTCACACAACACGAAAGGATTTATGCTATCTCTCGACGCTGAGAAGGCGTTTCGACAGGCTCGACTGGACTTATATGGAGGGGGTTTTAAGATATATCGGTATTCCCGACCATCTACTCACTCTCATCCTGTCTCTTTACTCCTCTCCCTCAGCGTGTGTCAGAGTCAATGGGAGCCTGTCGAGCGCCTTCTCTATAGGAAATGGGACGAGACAGGGATGCCCCCTGTCCCCAATCTTGTTTGTTCTCACCTTAGAACCATTCCTGCGCACTTTAACACTAAATCCTAACATTTCGGGGATAACCATCTCTCACCGTCCCTATAAAATAGCGGCTTTTGCTGATGACATTTTATTGTTTCTGAGCGACCCCCTCCTTTCCATCCCTTCCCTATTACGGGAATTTAAACTCTTTCAGGAAATATCCAATTTCAAAATAAACTTTTCAAAATCTAACGCTCTCAACATATCCCTGCCTAAAAAATTGGTGGATCAATGCAAGTCCAACTTCCCGTTTCAATGGGCCCAATCTTCCATAAAATACTTGGGTATTTACCTCACAAACAACCTAAATGACTTGTTTAAAACCAACTTTCTCCCGGTATTACAGGCAATTAAAAACGACATTAAGAAATGGTCTAAGCCACATTTCTCATGGTTTGGGCGAGCAGCGATTATCAAAATGAATTTCCTCCCTCGTATGCTCTATCTTCTACAAGCAATCCCCATCAAAATCCCTAAATCCTTCTTCAATTCCTTCAAGCCCTAATGCAACAAATTTCTATGGTTTCAAAAAAAACCTAGGCTTTCGTTTGCCTTACTGTCTAAATCTAAAATGGGAGGAGGCATAGGTCTACCAGACCTACAAAAATATTATTGGGCCTGTCAACTGACGGAAATCCTTGACTGGTTTCTACACGAACCCAATAAGGATTGGATTCCGCTTGAAAAAGCCTTCTGTTCACTCCCTTTTAGTACAATACTTTGGTCTGCTAACGATCATACCCCCATATCCCTTAAAAAACATCCCCTACTGAGCGCCACCTTAAATGTCTTTAGAGAAACCTGCAAACATGCTTCGGTTTCCTCAACTCCAGGACCACTGACTCCAATTAAACATAATCCCGACTTCCCCCCCGGAATGTCACCTTCCTTCCTACGAGATTTCTGGAATGTTGATTCAATTGAAGCTCTCCGCTTCTATGACAAAGGCTCCCTTTTGGATCGCCTCCAGCTCAAATCTTCTACCTCACCCACCCTTATCCCTAATTGGACGTACTTTCAAATTAGAAACGTCCTCAATTCCCTTAATCGATCCGGCAGCCTTTCCAGAGACCTTACCCCATTCGAGAAACTTTGTACAAACGCGACTCCCAAACGCCACCTCATCTCAGTAATGTATAATCTCTTGATAACGGACACTCTCGGGTCTACCAATAAAGCTAAATCCAAATGGGAAGCAGACCTCGACCTTTCCTTCTCAGACAAAGAATGGGAAAATCTGTGCCACATAGCGCATAAAAGTTCCCTAAACGTTTCCACACAAGAAAACTGCTACAAACTACTAACCAGATGGTATAGGACCCCATCACTCTTGCACAAATTTTATCCAGACATGCCTGACACTTGTTGGAGGTGCCAATCTGACAAAGGAACCCTCACCCACATTTATTGGACATGTCCTCGTCTGCAACCGTTTTGGCAATCTATACATGACACCATCACAAATGATCTTAATATAGTTATCGATTACTCTCCCGCTCAATACTTGTTACACTTTACTAACACACCACCACATAGATACTGTAAATCACTTATCCCGCACTTGCTTAACGCAGCTAAAGCATGCATTCCAATTTACTGGAATTCAGACAAAATTCCCTCAAAGAAGGAATGGCTTAATAAAATGTATAAAATTGCCAATATGGAAGAATTGATAGCTATTGCCCGTGACAGGACAAACTCTCCTGCCCACATTTGGGCCCCTTGGAAAACCTATCTTGAATCTAGACTTAACAATCCTCCACCTAACATACCCTCCCCTGAAAACGAATCCCTATCAAACATTGTGTAAAATCTCTTTTCCTCAATATATTCCTCTGCTCACTCCACACCTATCACACCCTAAGATCCCATGATACCTCTGTCCAAGTATTGACACCTAACATTAAACTGCAGGCCCCTCCCACCCCTAAACAAAGGCTGAGAGTGGGAGTCGGCCTCAGTACATACTCCCAAACCTTATATGCTATCTCCTCTAATGACATTTCTCCTAAATGGTCGGTCTCATCTCACCCTCACTTATTAATCGGGGGGCAGAGGCCGTGGTTCCCCCCCCCTCACCCTTCTTCCCCCCCCTTTTTTTTTTTTTTATTATTTTTTTTTTTTCTCCCTTTCCTTTCCCTAGCCTCTTCCTTCACCTTCCACTCTGCCAGGGAAGTGGTCTCTCCCCTTTTTGGAGACATCACTCCCCTCCTTGAATAATTATCCACACATACAGTCACTGATATTCGCACCCTGACTTGATATTTCAACAAGCCACCTTCCTTACTTTTTTTTTTGTTTTGCCACCCCTCTTTCTTGTTTGCAACACTTCCCAAGTTTCACATCCGAGAACCACATAACACATATAATTCCGCCTGTTATTCAGACAGTTACTCTACGTTTTTTAGATAACACTGAGCCTGGGTCATACACGTTTCAATGGGCTTTTCTATTCAATATGCCCCTTGCTTTAGGCTCATTAATGTTACCCTTTTTTCTTTTGTCATAAGTGTTTTAAATGCTGTCTTATGGGATACACTTTTCCTAGTTACTTCGATAAGTGCTATTTGGTTAACACCAGTATTTTCGGTTACTGTTCTCCATGCGTTTCAGTTCAGTTATTGACTTGTAATATGTACCACCCTTTAAACAAGCTGTGTTGCTTAATTTTGGTTGTACTGTTAAACATTCTCAAGAGACTGTATGCCCTCTGTGTATGCTTATATTTTCCTCAAAAAAACTTTTTGGGAAAAAAAAAAAAAAAACACAGATGGCGGGGGTGCCTGCACACAAAAGCTGTAATTGTGCTACATATGTTCTATATAAGCACCCATGCTGGAGGGGGAACAAGTTATCTGGTATGAGTGGATTGTGGTGCAATGTCAGGCTCCTGCAGACAAGTCCTTCAGCTTTCTGCCCATACATCTGTACAGGATTTTTGTTAGAAAGCTGGAGAACTTGTGAATGGACTACGAGTGTACTGATCAGCACAATCACAGTCCATTGATACTACAACTCTGTGATGGCAGACAGGTGCAGGTGCAGGTCATTTAAAGGCTTGACATACTGGGGATCTATCTACTCAGTGCAACCTCATATTTTATATTTTACCAAATAAGGGGGTAATCTATTACATATGAATGTCCTAAAATTGCATCTTTTACTAAAAACCAAAGATAGCATTTGGTAAACCATTGAACTATCATCATGTCACAAAAAAAGATGATACAGCAAGCATTGTTCCTCCAGGGTCTCTGCTTTCATAAAATATACTGTTTGGAGGTTTTACATAATCTTCAGGCCTAAAATTATTTTTTAAACATGAAAAAAATAAAATAAAAAGTTCCAACAGTGAAAGGGTTAAACACCTCTAAACTAAACATGAACCTAAATTGGGGGTGATGTTTGTGGTGGAAAGACGTGTCTGGGCACATTGTGTTCCAATACTAAACTGACCGAGTATAAGAAGATACGAGTAAACTTTTATTGAACCCTCTCACCTTATACTTTATTGTGTGTGGATTTATTTCAGATTTTTTGCTATTTATTTTATAAGAGAAATCCATGTCATGTAATGCTTGAGCCAAAATGTAGACTGAGATAAACACTCTATAGGATGTTTTCTCATCAGGAAAATATAAACTCAGTGGAATTGTCTCCAAATTGCAGTGCCTAAGAGGACGTCTAATTGTGAGTGGAATAAGGAAATTTTTCATTTGGTTTTTTGAAAAGCATCTATATTGAGTTATGAGAATATCCTCCATCAGGGGGTCATTTAAGTGGCTGAATGGATTAAAACTATTAAAATATTCCAGCAATCCTGTTATGTAGAAATAGAAGTATGTGAACACCAAGCTGCAGTTATTGAAATAAAAAAAAAAATTTACACTTATTGACCAAGAATTAGGTAGAATAAATGTTTTCTCCGTGTAATAAGTGACTTTACTCAACAAAAACTTGTAATAAGTCAGACTAACTGAGCCACAAATAATAAGAACTTCCGTAGTTGAGGTTTGCAGCTCTGGTGGAACTTTATCATAATTCTCTATAGACACCAGAATCTTGAATTCAATACAAATTCCATGATTAGATAAATGTTTGCTGAGTTGTCGGATCTCCCTCTCTCCGTATTCATCATCAGATGTAAGGATCCCGACCCAGTTCCACTTCATCCTTTCCAGTAACTTTGCTATGGCCACATATTGCATCTCATCATCCGGAACTGTCCGGAAAAAGTTTGGATACATCTTTCTATCACTCAGTAAAGTGTCTCTGGCTCCATAACTAATCTAGGAAGAAAGAAATCAGACTGTATAAATAATGTGGAACTTTTACCATCTAAATAAACAGAAGAAAACCTTAGAAAATGTTTTGATTTTTTTTAGAAAGCAACAAACAGAAGTTGTCACCTGAGCTGTCTATAATAGATCTATAAGAAGATTGTAGTGGTGCTTTTATTTTACCGGACCAACCAGATGAAGATGCAAGAGTAAATGTAATTTATTTTCATACATCAATGGACACAGAGCCAAAAATCTTTATACATATGGGTTATATAACCACCAACAGGTGAAGGACACTGGTCACCAATCAGAAAGGATGTCCCCCTATATAATCCCTCCCACATAGGAAGTACCTCAGATTTTTTTGCCAGTGTCTAGTTAGGTGATGGTCACAGTGGAGAGTCTCTCCACATATTCTTTAAAGAAGAAAGACGATATGCTACATACCCCAATCAAAGATCACTGAATCTAAGGGGTTAGCTATCAGATCCATCTAAAAAAGTCAGAAAAAGATGGAACCTGAGCCTTGGGAAAGCAGATACAAGGTTTTTCCTGTAATGTTGTCCTTTTTAGGTGCTGGGACCTGGGAACTGGACCCTTTGTAATACCAAACCTGAAAGGCGCTCTGTGCAGGGTACTCTACAGGTCCAAGGCCTTGGCCCCTCTAAAAACAAAGAGACCCAGTCCTTGAAGGTCAGCAAAAATGGATTGGATTCCTGTTTCAAACAGAATCCTGAGGCAGGACTGGTAAGTCCAATTTAATATTTAATAAAATATTTACACATACAGCAGATTTAAATATTTTATGAACTGTTCACTTTAAGAGATAACAGAAACCAAGTGCCATGTGGGTCTCTGCATGAGACAATGGATGTTAAGCCTAGGCAAAATACATCTTGTTAAGCATTATTTCTGTGCTTGTTTGTTTGACACCCTGTTTTCACCCTGTACTGATCACCTGAAAGGTATCAGCTGTGACAAACCAATGTGTACATAAAACTGTGGATGTTAAGCTATGCAAAATACATCTTGTTAAACATTATTTCTTTGTTTGACACACTGTTTTCACCCTGTACTGATCACCTGAAAGGTGAACGCCTACTGTAAATCTAGCCATCAAATACTACGTTCTTTGCTATCAGTTCAACCCACATGAGCAAATTTTTGCAGCCTATACAGGCCGACACTTACTTCTGTATCCTGTGAACGCCTACTGTACCTCTAGCCATCAAATACTAAGTTCTTGGCTGTCAGTTCAACCCATTTGAGCTAAATTTTGCAGCCTATACAGGCCAACACTTACTTCTTTATATTGTGAATGCCTACTGTACCTCCAGCCACCAAATACTACGTTCTTTGCTGTCAGTTAAACCCATGTGAGCAAATTTTTGGGGTTTATACAGGCCAACACTTCTGTATCCTCTGAATGCCTACTTTACCTCTAGCCATCAAATACGACATTCTTTGCTGTCAGTTCAACCCATGTGAGCTAATTTTTGCAGCCTACACAGGCCGACACTTACTTCGGTATACTATGAACGCCTACTGTACCTCCAGCCACCAAATACTACGTTCTTTGCTGTCAGTTAAACCCATGTGGGCTACTTTTTGGGGCCTATATAGGCCGACACTTACTTCTGTATCCTGTGAACGCCTAATGTACCTCTAGCCATCAAATACTAAGTTCTTTGCTGTCAGTTCAACCCATGTGAGCTCATTTTTGGGGCCTATAAAGGCCGACACTTACTTCTGTATCCTGTGAATGCCTAATGTATCTCTAACCATCAAATACTAAGTTCTTTGCTGTCAGTTCAACCCATGTGAGCTAATTTTTGGGGCCTATACAGGCCGACACTTCTGTATCCTATGAAGGCCTACTGTACCTCTAGCCATCAAATACTTTGCTGTCAGTTCAACCCATGTGAGCTAATTTTTGCAGCCTATACAGGCCGACACTTACTTCTGTATACTGTGAATGCCTAATGTACCTCCAGCCAGCAAATACTACGTTCATTGCTGTCAGTTAAACCCATGTGAGCTAATTTTTGGGGCCTATACAGGCCGACACTTCTGTGTCCTATGAACGCCTACTGTACCTTTAGCCATCAAATACTAAGTTCTTGGCTGTCAGTTCAACCCATTTGAGCTAAATTTTGCAGCCTATACAGGCCAACACTTACTTCTCTATATTGTGAATGCCTACTGTACCTCCAGCCACCAAATACTACGTTCTTTGCTGTCAGTTAAACCCATGTGAGCTAATTTTTGAAGGCTATACAGGCCGAAACTAACTTCTGTATACTGTGTGAATGCCTAATGTACCTCTAGCCATCAAATACTATGTTCTTTGCTGTCAGTTCAACCCATGCGAGCTAACTTTTGGGACCTATACAGGCTGACACTTCTGTATCCTGTGAACGCCTTCTGTACCTCCAGCCCTCAAATACACTACGTTCTTTGCTGTCAGTTAAACCCATGTGAGCTAATTTTTGAAGGCTATACAGGCCGAAACTAACTTCTGTATACTGTGTGAATGCCTAATGTACCTCTAGCCATCAAATATTATGTTCTTTGCTGTCAGTTCAACCCATGCGAGCTAACTTTTGGGACCTATACAGGCCGACACTTCTGTATCCTGTGAACGCCTACTGTACCTCTAGCCATCAAATACTTTGCTGTCAGTTCAACCCATGTGAGCTAATTTTTGCAGCCTATACAGGCCGACACTTACTTCTGTATACTGTGAATGCCTAATGTACCTCCAGCCAGCAAATACTATGTTCATTGCTATCAGTTAAACCCATGTGAGCTAATTTTTGGGGCCTATACAGGCCGACACTTCTGTGTCCTATGAATGCCTACTGTACCTTTAGCCATCAAATACTAAGTTCTTGGCTGTCAGTTCAACCCATTTGAGCTAAATTTTGCAGCCTATACAGGCCAACAATTACTTCTCAATATTGTGAATGCCTACTGTACCTCCAGCCACCAAATACTACGTTCTTTGCTGTCAGTTAAACCCATGTGAGCTAATTTTTGAAGGCTATACAGGCCGAAACTAACTTCTGTATACTGTGTGAATGCCTAATGTACCTCTAGCCATCAAATACTATGTTCTTTGCTGTCAGTTCAACCCATGCGAGCTACCTTTTGGGACCTATACAGGCTGACACTTCTGTATCCTGTGAATGCCTTCTGTACCTCCAGCCCTCAAATACACTATGTTCTTTGCTGTCAGTTAAACCCATGTGGGCTAATTTTTGGGGCCTATACAGGCCAACACTTACTCCTGTATCCTGTGAACGCCTAAAGTACCTCCAGCCGTCAAATACACTACGTTATTTGCTGTCAGTTAAACCCATGTGAGCTAATTTTTGGGGCCTATACAGGCCGACACTTCTGTATCCTCTGAACACCTACTGTACCTCTAGCCATCAAATACTTTGCTGTCAGTTCAACCCATGTGAGCTAATTTTTTCAGCCTATACAGGCCGACACTTACTTCTGTATACTGTGATTGCCTACTGTATCTCCAGCCAGCAAATACTACGTTATTTGCTGTCAGTTAAACCAATGTGAGCTAATTTTTAGGGCCTATACAAGCCGAAACTTCTGTGTCCTATGAATACCTACTGTACCTCTAGCCATCAAATACTAAGTTCTTTGCTATCAGTTAAACCCATGTGAGCTCATTTTTGGGGCCTATACAGGCCGACACTTCTGTTTTCATTGAACGCCTACTGTACCTCTAGCTATTAAATACTACGTTCTTTGCTGTCAGTTCAACACATTTGAGCTACTTTTTGCAGCCTATACAGGGCGACACTTACTTCGGTATACTGTGAACGCCTACTGTACCTCCAGCCATCAAATACTACGTTCTATGCTGTCAGGTAAACCCATGTGAGCAAATTTTTGGGGTTTATACAGGCCGACACTTCTGTATCCTCTGAATGCCTGCTTTACCTCCAGCCATCAAATACTACGTTCTTTGCTGTCAGTTCAACCCATGTGAGCTCATTTTTGGGGCCTATAAAGGCCGACACTTACTTCTGTATCCTGTGAATGTCTAATATACCTCTAACCATCAAATACTAAGTTCTTTGCTGTCAGTTCAACCCATGTGAGCTAATTTTTGGGGCCTATACAGACCGACACTTCTGTATCCTGGGAACGCCTACTATACCTCTAGCCATCAAATACTTTGCTGTCAGTTCAACCCATGTGAGCTCATTTTTGCAGCCTATACAGGCCGACACTTACTTCTGTATACTGTGAATGCCTAATTTACCTCCAGCCAGCAAATACTATGTTCATTGCTGTCAGTTAAACCCATGCAAGCTAATTTTTGGGGCCTATACAGGCCGACACTTCTGTGTCCTATGAACGCCTACTGTACCTCTAGCCATCAAATACTAAGTTCTTGGCTGTCAGTTCAACCCATTTGAGCTAAATTTTGCAGCCTATACAGGCCAACACTTACTTCTCTATATTGTGAATGCCTACTGTACCTCCAGCCACCAAATACTACGTTCTTTGCTGTCAGTTAAACCCATGTGAGCTAATTTTTGAAGGCTATACAGGCCGAAACTAACTTCTGTATACTGTGTGAATGCCTAATGTACCTCTAGCCATCAAATACTATGTTTTTTGCTTTCAGTTCAACCCATGCGAGCTAACTTTTGGGACCTATACAGGCTGACACTTCTGTATCCTGTGAACGCCTCCTGTACCTCCAGCCCTCAAATACACTATGTTCTTTGCTGTCAGTTAAACCCATGTGGGCTAATTTTTGGGGCCTATATAGGCCAACACTTACTCCTGTATCCTGTGAACGCCTAATGTACCTCCAGCCGTCAAATACACTACGTTATTTGCTGTCAGTTCAACCCATGTGATCTAATTTTTGCAGCCTATACAGGCCGACACTTACTTCTGTATATTGTGAATGCCTACTGTACCTCCAGCCACCAAATACTACGTTCTTTGCTTTCAGTTAAACCCATGTGAGCTAATTTTTGGGGCCTATACAGGCCGACACTTCTGTATCCTGTGAACGCCTACTGTACCTCTAGCCATCAAATACTTTGCTGTCAGTTCAACCCATGTGAGCTAATTTTTTCAGCCTATACAGGCCGACACTTACTTCTGTATACTGTGATTGCCAACTGTATCTCCAGCCAGCAAATACTACGTTATTTGCTGTCAGTTAAACCCATGTGAGCTAATTTTTGGGGCCTATACAGGCCGAAACCTCTGTGTCCTATGACTACCTACTGTACCTCTAGCCATCAAATACTAAGTTCTTGGCTGTCAGTTCAACCCATTTGAGCTAAATTTTGCAGCCTATACAGGCCAACACTTACTTCTCTATACTGTGAATGCCTACTGTATCTCCGGAAACCAAATACTACGTTCTTTGCTGTCAGTTAAACCAATGTGAGCTAACTTTTGGGGCCTATACAGGCCGACACTTCTGTATCCATTGAACGCCTACTGTACCTCTAGCCATTAAATACTACGTTCTTTGCTGTCAGTTCAACACATTTGAGCTACTTTTTGCAGCCTATACAGGCCGACACTTACTTCGGTATACTGTGAACAGCTACTGTACCTCCAGCCATCAAATACTACGTTCTTTGCTGTCAGTTAAACCCATGTGGGCTAATTTTTGGGGCCTATACAGGCCGACAATTACTTATGTATACTATGAATGCCTACTGTACCTCCAGCCACCAAGTACTACGTTCTTTGCTGTCAGTTAAACCCATGTGGGCTAATTTTTGGGGCCTATACAGGCCGACACTTACTTCTGTATATTGTGTGAACGCCTAATGTACTTCTAGCCATCAAATACTAAGTTCTTTGCTGTCAGTTAAACCCATGTGAGCTAATTTTTGGGGCCTATACAGGCCAACACTTCTGTATCCTGTGAACGCCTATTGTACCTCTAGCCATCAAATACTTTGCTGTCAGTTCAACCCATGTGAGCTAATTTTTGCAGCCTATACAGGCCGACACTTACTTCTGTGTACTTTGAATGCCTACTGTACCTCCAACCAGCAAATACTATTTTCTTTGCTGTCAGTTAAACCCATGTGAGCTAATTTTTGGGGCCTATACAGGCCGAAACTTCTGTGTCCTATGAACGCCTACTGTACCTCTAGCCATGAAATACTAAGTTCTTGGCTGTCAGTTCAACCCATTTGAGCTAAATTTTGCAGCCTGTACAGGCCAACACTTACTTCTCTATATTGTGAATGCCTACTGTACCTCCAGCCACCAAATACTACGTTCTTTGCTGTCAGTTAAACCCATGTGAGCTACTTTTTGCAGCCTATACAGGCCGACACTTACTTCGGTATGCTGTGAACAGCTACTGTACCTCCAGCCATCAAATACTACGTTCTTTGCTGTCAGTTAAACCCATGTGGGCTAATTGTTGGGGCCTATACAGGCCGACACTAACTTCTGTATCCAGTGAACGCCTAATGTACCTCTAGCCATCAAATACATAGTTACATAGTTACATAGTAGGTTAGGTTGAATAAAGACAATAGTCCATCCAGTTCAACCTGTGTAGGTGTGTGTGGCTGTAATCATCTCACATAGCCCTGAATGTTCTGATCCTTGAGATGTAAGTCTAAGAGTTTTTTGAAAGCCACCATACTACCCGCAGAAACTATCTCTTGTGGTAGACAATTCCACAATCTTGTAGCCCTAACAGTAAAGAACCCTCCTCGTTGCCTGAGGTTAAAACGCTTCTCCTCTAATCGCATTTTATGTCCTCGAGTCCTCATGCAATTCCTTCGAATGAACAGTTTTTTTTCTAAGCTAAGATCCCCATTAAGATATTTATAAATTGCTATCATGTCCCCCCTCAGACGTCTCTTCTCCAGGGAGAATAAATCGAGCGATTGCAGCCGCTCTTCATAGTTAAGGTCCTCCAACCCCCTAATCAGTTTAGTTACCCTTCTCTGGACTCTCTCCAGTTCCAACACATCCCTCCTGAGGACTGGCGACCAGAACTGGACAGAATACTCCAGATGCGGTCGGACCAGAGTTTTATAAAGTGGAAGGATTATAGTCTTATCTCTGGAATACATCCCTTTCTTTATGCATGCTAATAATCTGCTGGCTTTGGCAGCTGCCGCTTGACATTGCATGCTGTTGCCTAAGCTATCATCAACAAAGACTCCCAGATCCTTCTCCATTTTTGATTCCCCCAAGGGTTCCCCTCCTAACGTGTATTGTGTTTTTATGTTTTTAGTCCCCAAGTGCAAAACCTTACACTTCTCCACGTTAAACCTCATTTGCCATGCCGTTGCCCACTCCGTTTTTTTGTCCAGGTCATTCTGTAGGATATCTGCCTCATGCTGTGTAGTTATTGCCCTGGCCAATTTTGTGTCATCTGCAAAAACTGATAACGAACTACTGATCCCGTCCTCAATGTTGTTTATGAATAAATTGAACAAGGTTGGTCCCAGGACTGAGCCCTGGGGCACCCCGCTTACTACCTCAGACCAGCCTGAGTAAGCGCTGTTTATTACCACCCTTTGGACACGCCCTTTTAGCCAGTTTCGTATCAAAGAGCAAACCCTGCTGTCGATACCTGCAGACCTTATTTTATAATTTAAGCGCTTGTGGGGAACTGTATCAAACGCCTTAGCGAAATCCAAGTAAACCACGTCCACTGGTCTCCCCCTATCTAGCTCACAGCTCACCTCCTCGTAGAATGCTAAGAGATTTGTTTGACAAGAACGCCCGTTTGTAAACCTGTGCTGATTACTGCTGATGATGTTGTTGTCTTTAGCAAACTCTACGATATAGTCCCTTATCATCCCCTCCAGAAGTTTACATACTATTGATGTCAGACTGACAGGCCTATAATTTCCCGGGATATGCCTCTGCCCCTTTTTGAATATCAGAATCACGTTAGCTTTCCTCCAATCCCTTGGTACTTCTCCTGTCCTAATACTGTCAGCAAAGATCAGGAACAGTGATCTAGATATAACCTTACTGAGTTCCTTGAGTACTCTCGGATGTACGCCATCCGGGCCTGGTGATTTGTTTGTGTTAAGTTTATCCAGCCTTTCCCTGATTTCACCCTCTGTTAGCCATAGTGGCAAGTCCTGTGTATTACTACTAACCATACAGTCATGGTCAGTGTACCCCTCCTTTTCCTGTGTAAAGACTGACGAGAAAAAAGCATTCAGCACGGTTGCCTTTTCAGTGTCCTCTGTAACCATCCTCCCATCATCGTTAATTATGTGTGCAATATGCTCTGCCTTAGTTTTTTTGCTGTTGATATATTTAAAGAATTTCTTTGGTTTTTTTTTTTACTATACTCCACTATTTGTCTCTCAAAGTTGATTTTAGCCATCTTGATTTCTTGTTTACTTTTCTTATTTGCCTCCTTGTATTGCTCGAAAGCCGATACTGTGCCCTCTGATTTATATTTCTTGAAGGCCAATTTTTTTTCCCTAATAAGTTTTTTTAACGCTACGGTTTAGCCAGCCAGGTTTGGCTTTGTCTCTTCTAAGTTTATTTCCCATAGGAATGCACTGCAAGATGCATTTGCTTAATATGTTCCTAAAGCATTCCCATTTTTCCTCAGTGGTCAGGGATCCTAGAGTTTGGTCCCAGTTTACCCTTTCCATCAATGAGTACAATTTTGGAAAGTTTGCCCTTCTGAAGTTTAGGGTTCTTATGTTCCCTACTTGCCTTGTTATATTGTTATTTACGCTAAATGTGATCATCCTGTGATCGCTAGAGCCCAGGTTGTCCTGGACTCCTACCTCCGAGATTATGTCTGGGTCATTAGTGATCAATAGATCCAGGACTGCGTTTTCTCTGGTAGGGGAATCCACCAACTGTGACATGTAGTTGTCCTGTAAGGTTTCCGTGAATAGACGGGCCTTCTGTGAGTGTGCAGTCCCCTCATCCCAGTCAATGTCGGGATAATTGAAGTCCCCCAATATGATGACTGATCCCAATCTTGCCACTTTACCTAAAAGTGCTAAAAATTCGAGCTCTACCTCCTCCCCTTGATTAGGTGGCCTATAGCAAACCCCCACAACTACTTTTCCCTTTTCTCCTTCCCTATGGAGTTCTACCCACACGGATTCTAAATCCATGCTCATCCCATCCGTAATGTCACTCCTTTCTATCACCTTTATATTGTTCTTGACGTAGAGACATACCCCTCCCCCTCTTTTTCCTACCCTGTCCTTCCGGTACACCGAATACCCTTGGATATTGGCCAGCCAGTCATGTGAGGGGTCGAACCAAGTCTCTGTTATTCCCACAAGGTCTATGTCATCCTCATGTACTAACAATTCCAATTCATCCATTTTATTAGCTAGGCTCCTGGCATTAGCATATACCTCTCTTAGTTTCACAGAAGTTAAACGTGATTGGCGGTTATGTTTATTCCTGTTTGGTCCGAGGTTTTCCCGCACAGACCTGCCAATTGACGTTGTGGACCTACTGTCGCTGCTGACCCTACCTTTGCCTACAGTCCTTTGCTCCCTCCTGACTGATTCTAGTTCTGAGCCCTCCCCCCCGTCTCCTAGTTTAAAAGCCCCTCCAACTTGGTGGCCATCTTTCTCCTCAAAAGAGCTGTACCATCCCCATTAAGGTGCAGCCCATCCTTGCTAAAGAGCCGGTAGCCGACTGAGAAGTCAGCCCATTTCTCCAGGAACCCAAACCCCTCCTTCCTACACCAATTCCTCAGCCACTTGTTAAGTTCCCTAATCTCCTTCTGCCTCTCCTGTGTGGCTCGAGGTACAGGCAGTATTTCAGTGAAAACCACCTTGGAGGTCCTTTTCCTCAATTTCTTACCTAAGTCCCTGAAATCGTTCTTTAGGATCCTCCACCTACCTTTTACTTTGTCATTAGTGCCCACATGCACCATGACCACTGGGTCATCCCCAGCCCCGACCAATAATCTGTCTGCCAGATCTACGATGTGCCGAACGCGGGCGCCCGGTAAACAACAAACTGTTCGGTTACCGAGATCTTTTTGACAGATTGCCCTCTCTGTCCTCTTGATAATTGAGTCGCCCACTACCACAACCTGTCTAACCTTTCCTGAGTTACGGCCCCCCTTCTTCCTGGAGCCGCCCCTTCCCTGGCAGCTGGAGAGGGCGCATGCTCCAGCTCTGCCACCCCTGAGTTGATATCCCGCTCAACCTGCAACTCGGCAAACATGTTAGGGTGTACAAACTCAGGACTGGCCTCCCTGACACTCTTCCCACTAGGCTTCCTAACGGTCACCCAACTGCGTACCTCTGATGTCTGCGTCTCCTCCACTCCTTCCTCCTCTATGCTGGCCCCTGCCAGTGCCTGATGGGTAAAGTCCAAGCTCCTTTCCAGGTTGTAGATGCCACGCAGTCTTGCCACTGTGTTCTCTAGATCCAGGATCTGGTCTTCCAAAGCAACAAGTCGCTCACATCTTGCACAGCAGTATTCGCCCTCGATTCGTTCATCAAGGAACGCATACATGCAGCAAGAAGTGCACTGAGTGGCATCCCCAATCCTGTCGGACATTATTACACACTACTCTATGGGGATAATGTTAACGACCTGCTCTTCCATACCTACACTACCTCTGTCTCCCCTGGTACCAAACCTGGGGTACCCACCAGTCGCTAAGATACTAACCAGTCACTAAGATACTCACCAGTCGCAAAGATACTCACCAGTCGCAAAGATACTCACCAGTCGCAAGGGAACTCACCCGTCGCAAGGATACTCACCAGTCGCAAGGATACTCACCAGTCGCAAGGGAACTCACTAGTCGCAAGGATACTCACCAGTCGCAAAGATACTCACCAGTCGCAAAGATACTCACCAGTTGCAAGGAAACTCACCAGTCGCAAGGATACTCACCAGTCGCAAGATTCTCACCAGTCGCAAGATACTCACCAGTCGCAAAGATACTCACCAGTCGCAAGGATACTCACCAGTCGCAAGGATACTCACCAGTCGCAGGGATACTCACCAGTCGCAAGATACTCACCAGTCGCAAAGATACTTACCAGTCGCAAGGATACTCACCAGTCGCAAGGATACTCACCAGTCGCAGGGAACTCACCCGTCGCAAGGATACTCACCAGTCGCAAGATACTCACCAATCGCAAAAGATACTCTCCAGTCGCAAAGATACTCACCAGTCGGTCGGTCACAGAGCACTGTCAGTCAGTCGTGGCCCAATCGGTCAGTCGCGGCCCAGTCAGTCAGTCGCAGAGCAGTCAGTCAGTCAGTCGCAGAGCAGTCAATCAGTCAGTCGCAGAGCAGTCGCAGAGTAGTTTTAAGCAGATAGATCAGCTCAGTGCAGATCGTACCACAGCTACCCCTCTCAGTCTATAGTAGCCCCTTAGTAACCTGTTTTGTCTGCTTGTAGTGTTGTACTTTTAGTCCCCCCACCAGCCCCACCCCCCTACCAGCTGATCAGTTCTTACCTTACGTCCCCGGTCAAGTCCTGTCAGGTCCTTGTCCTTGCCGCCGCTCTGTTTCCCTGTCGCACGCTCTCGGTCACCCCTGTCGCCGCTGCTCCGTCCCCGCTCTGTCTCCCTGTCGGTCGGACACTTCCGAGGCTCCTTCCCCCGCCTCCGGCTCCCTGGTGCGGCTTCCCCCACACGTGTGGCTCGCGGCTCCTCCTCCGCTACTCCTCCTCCACCTCTCACACACACAGCTCCCTCGCTGTGCACCGATCACCCCGCAGCTTCTGGCTTCCGGCAAAGGCAAAGGCTTCCGCTCCTCCTCCTAAAGGGACAGATTGGAAGAAGCCCCAAAGTACTTAGCCCCAAAATACTTAGTCCTTTGCTGTCAGTTCAACCCATGTGAGCTCATTTTTGGGGCCTATAAAGGCCGACACTTACTTCTGTATCCTGTGGATGCCTAATGTACCTCTAGCCATCAAATACTACGTTCTTTGCTCTCAGTTCAACCCATGTGAGCTAATTTTTGTGGCCTATACAGGCCGACACTTCTGTATCCTGTGAACGCCTACTGTACCTCTAGCCATCAAATACTTCCTGTCAGTTCAACCCATGTGAGCTAATTTATGCAGCCTATACAGGCCGACACTTACTTCTATATACTGTGAATGCCTACTGTACCCCCAGCCAGCATATACTATGTTCTTTGCTGTCAGGTAAACCCATGTGAGCTAATTTTTGGGCCTATAGAGGCCGAAACTTCTGTGTCCTATGAACGCCTACTGAACCTATAGCCATCAAATACTAAGTTCTTGGCTGTCAGTTCAACCCATTTGAGTTACATTTTGCAGCCTATACAGGCCAACACTTTTTTGTGAATTTTATTATTTTGTGAATGCCTACTGTACCTCCAGCCACCAAATACTACGTTCTTTGCTGTCGGTTAAACCCATGTGAGCTAATTTTTGGGGCCTATACAGGCCAACACTTCTGTATCCTGTGAACGCCTACTGTACCTCTAGCCATCAAATACTACGTTCTTTGCTGTCAGTTCAACACACGTGAGCTAATTTTTGCAGCTTATACAGGCCGACACTTACTTCGGTATACTATGAACAGCTACTGTACCTCCAGGGATCAAATACTACGTTCTTTGCTGTCAGTTAAACCCATGTGGGCTAATTTTTGGGGCATATATAGGCCGACAATTACTTCTGTATACTATGAATGCCTACTGTACCTCCAGCCACCAAGTACTACATTCTTTGCCGTCAGTTAAACCCATGTGAGCTAATTTTTGGGGCCTATACAGGCCAATACTCCTGTAACCTGTGAACGCCTACTGTACCTCTAGCCATCAAATACTACGTTCTTTGCTGTCAGTTCAACCCATGTGAGCTAATTTTTCCAGCCTATATAGGCCGACACTTACTTCTGTATACTGTGAACGCCTACTGTACCTCCAGCCATCAAATACTACATTCTTTGCTGTCAGTTAAACCCATGTGGGATCATTTTTGGGGCCTATACAGGCCGACACTTACTTCTGTATCCTGTGAACGCCTAATGCACCTCTAGCCATCAAATACTACATTCTTTGCTGTCAGTTCAACCCATGTGAGCTAATTTTTGCAGCCTATACAGGCCGACACTTACTTCTGTATACTGTGAATGCCTACTGTACCTCCAGCCATCAATTACTACGTTCTTTGCTCTCAGTTAAACCCATGTGAAATAATTTTTGAAGCCTATACAGGCCGAAACTTACTTCTGTATACTGTGTGAATGCCTAATGTACCTCTAGCCATCAAATACTACGTTCTTTGCTGTCAGTTCAACACATGTGAGCAAATTTTTGCAGCCTATACAGGCCAACACTTTCTTCGGTATCCGGTGAACAGCTACTATACCTCCAGGCATCAAATACTACGTTCTTTGCTGTCAGTTCAACCCATGTGAGCTCATTTTTGGGGCCTATAAGGGCCGACACTTACTTCTGTATCCTGTGAATGCCTAATGTAGCTCTAGCCATCAAATACTACGTTCTTTGCTCTCAGTTCAACCCATGTGAGCTAATTTTTGTGGCCTATACAGGCCGACACTTCTGTATCCATTGAACGCCTACTGTACCTCTAGCCATCAAATACTTTGCTGTCAGTTCAACCCATGTGAGCTAATTTTTGCAGCCTATACAGGCCGACACTTACTTCTGTATACTGTGAATGCCTACTGTACCCCCAGCCAGCAAATACTATGTTCTTTGCTTTCCGGTAAACCCATGTGAGCTAATTTTTGGGGCCTATACAGGCCGAAACTTCTGTGTCCTATGAACGCCTACTGTACCTATAGCCATCAAATACTAAGTTCTTGGCTGTCAGTTCAACCCATTTGAGCTAAATTTTGCAGCCTATACAGGCCAACACTTACTTCTCTATTTTGTGAATGCCTACTGAACCTCCAGCCACCAAAAACTACGTTCTTTGCTGTTGGTTAAACCCATGTGAGCTAATTTTTGGGGCTTATACAGGCCAACACTTCTGTATCCTGTGAACGCCTACTGTACCTCTAGCCATCAAATACTACGTTCTTTGCTGTCAGTTCAACACACGTGAGCTAATTTTTGCAGCTTATACAGGCCGACACTTACTTCTGTATACTGTGAACAGCTACTGTACCTCCAGGCATCAAATACTACGTTCTTTGCTGTCAGTTAAACCCATGTGGGCTAATTTTTGGGGCCTATATAGGCTGACAATTACTTCTGTATACTATGAATGCCTACTGTACCTCCAGCCACCAAGTACTACGTTCTTTGCCGTCAGTTAAACCCATGTGAGCTAATTTATGGGGCCTATACAGGCCGACACTTCTGTATCCTGTGAACGTCTACTGTACCTCTAGCCATCAAATACTACGTCCTTTGCTGTCAGTTCAACCCATGTGAGCTAATTTTTCCAGCCTATATAGGCCGACACTTACTTCTGTATACAGTGAATGCCTACTGTACCTCCAGCCATCAATTACTACGTTCTTTGCTCTCAGTTAAACCCATGTGAAATAATTTTTGAAGCCTATACAGGCCGAAACTTACTTCTGTATACTGTGTGAATGCCTAATGTACCTCTAGCCATCAAATACTACATTCTTTGCTGTCAGTTCAACCCATGTGAGCAAATTTTTCCAGCCTATATAGGCCGACACTTACTTCTGTATACTAAGAATGCCAACTGTACCTCCAGCCATCAAATACTACATTCTTTGCTGTCAGTTAAACCCATGTGGGATCATTTTTGGGGCCTATACAGGCCGACAGTTACTTCTGTATCCTGTGAACGCATACTGTACCTCTAGCTATCACATACTACGTTCTTTGCTGTCAGTTAAACCCATGTGAGCTAATTAATGGGGTCTATACAGGCCAACACTTCTGTATCCTACGAACGTCTACTGTACCTCTAGCCATCAAATACTACATTCTTTGCTGTCAGTTCAACCCATGTGAGCTAATTTTTGCAGCCTATACAGGCCGACACTTACTTCTGTATACTGTGAATGCCTACTGTACCTCCAGCCATCAATTACTACGTTCTTTGCTCTCAGTTAAACCCATGTGAAATAATTTTTGAAGCCTATACAGGCCGAAACTTACTTCTGTATACTGTGTGAATGCCTAATGTACCTCTAGCCATCAAATACTACGTTCTTTGCTGTCAGTTAAACCCATGTGAGCTGATTTTTGGGGCCTATACAGGCCAACACTTCTGTATCCTGTGAACGCCTACTGTACCTCTAGCCATCAAATACTACGTTCTTTGCTTTCAGTTCAACACATGTGAGCAAATTTTTGCAGCCTATACAGGCCGGCACTTTCTTCGGTATCCTGTGAACAGCTACTGTACCTCCAGGCATCAAATACTACGTTCTTTGCTGTCAGTTAAACCCATGTGGGCTAATTTTTGGGGCCTATACAGGCCGACACTTACTTCTGTATCCAGTGAACGCCTAATGTACCTCTAGCCATCAAATACTTAGTTCTTTGCTGTCAGTTCAACCCATGTGAGCTCATTTTTGGGGCCTATAAAGCCGACACTTACTTCTGTATCCTGTGAATGCCTAATGTACCTCTAGCCATCAAATACTACGTTCTTTGCTCTCAGTTCAACCCATGTGAGCTAATTTTTGTGGCCTATACAGGCCGACACTTCCGTATCCTGTGAACGCCTACTGTACCTCTAGCCATCAAATAATTTGCTGTCAGTTCAAACCATGTGAGCTAATTTTTGCAGCCTATACAGGCCGACACTTACTTCTGTATACTGTGAATGCCTACTGTACCCCCAGCCAGCAAATACTATGTTCTTTGCTGTGAGGTAAACCCATGTGAGCTAATTTTTGGGGCCTATACAGGCTGACACTTCTGTGTCCTATGAACGCCTACTGTACCTATAGCCATCAAATACTAAGTTCTTGGTTGTCAGTTCAACCCATTTGAGTTAAATTTTGCAGCCTATACAGGCCAACACTTACTTCTCTATTTTGTGAATGCCTACTGTACCTCCAGCCACCAAATACTACGTTCTTTGCTGTTTGTTAAACCCATGTGAGCTAATTTTTGGGGCCTATACAGGCCAACACTTCTGTATCCTGTAAAAGCCTACTGTACCTCTAGCCATCAAATACTACGTTCTTTGCTTTCAGTTCAACACACGTGAGCTAATTTTTGCAGCTTATACAGGCCGACACTTACTTCAGTATACTGTGAACAGCTACTGTACCTCCAGGCATCAAATACTACCTTCTTTGCTGTCAGTTAAACCCATGTGGGCTAATTTTTGGGGCCTATATAGGCTGACAATTACTTCTGTATACTATGAATGCCTACTGTACCTCCAGCCACCAAGTACTACGTTCTTTGCCGTCAGTTAAACCCATGTGAGCTAATTTATGGGGCCTATACAGGCCGACACTTCTGTATCCTGTGAACGCCTACTGTACCTCTAGCCATCAAATACTACGTTCTTTGCTGTCAGTTCAACCCATGTGAGCTAATTTTTCCAGCCTATATAGGCCGACACTTACTTCTGTATACTGTGAACGCCTACTGTACCTCCAGCCATCAAATACTACATTCTTTGCTGTCAGTTAAACCCATGTGGGATACTTTTTGGGGCCTATACAGGCCGACAGTTACTTCTGTATCCTGTTAACACATACTGTACCTCTAGCCATCAAATACTTAGTTCTTTGCTTTCAGTTAAACCCATTTGAGCTAATTTTTGGGGCCTATACAGGCCGACAATTACTTCTGTATACTATGAATGCCTACTGTACCTCCAGCAACCAAGTACTACGTTCTTTGCTCTCAGTTAAACCCATGTGAGCTAATTTTTGGGGCCTATACAGGCCGACACTTCTGTATCCTGTGAACGCCTACTGTACCTCCAGCCGTCAAATAAACTATGTTCTTTGCTTTCAGTTAAACCCATGTGAGCTAATTTTCGGGGCCTATACAGGCCGACACTTCTGTATCCTGTGAACGCCTACTGTACCTCTAGCCATCAAAAACTACATTCTTTGCTGTCAGTTCAACCCATGTGAGCTAATTTTTGCAGCCTATACAGGCCGACACTTACTTCTGTATACTGTGAATGCCTACTGTACCTCCAGCCATCAAATGCTACATTCGTTGATGTCAGCTAAACCCATGTGAGCTAATCTTTGGGGCCTATGCAGGCCGAAACTTCTGTATCCTGTTAACGCCTTATGTACCTCTAGCCATCAAATACTACGGTCTTTGCTGTAAATTCAACCCATGTGAGCTAATTTTTGGGGCCTATACAGGCCGAAACTTCTGTATCCTGTTAACGCCTTATGTACCTCTAGCCATCAAATACTACATTCTTTGCTGTCAGTTCAACCCATGTGAGCTAATTTTTGCAGCCTATACAGGCCGACACTTTCTTCTGTATACTTTTAATGCCTACTGTACCTCCAGCCATCAAATGCTACGTTCTTCGCTGTCAGTTCAACCCATGTGAACTAATTTTTGCAGCCTATACAGGCCGACACTAACTTCTGTATACTGTGTGAATGCCTACTGTACCTCCAGCCATCAAATACTACATTCTTTGCTGTCAGTTCAACCCATGTGAACTAATTTTTGCAGCCTATACAGGCCGACACTTACTTCTGTATACTGTGTGAATGCCTACTGTACCTCCAGCCATCAAATACATAGTTACATAGTTACATAGTAGGTGAGGTTGAATAAAGACAATAGTCCATCCAGTTCAACCTGTGTAGGTGTGTGTGGCTGTAATCATCTCACATAGCCCTGAATGTTCTGATCCTTGAGATGTAAGTCTAAGAGTCTTTTGAAAGCCACCATACTACCCGCAGAAACTACCTCTTGTGGAAGACAATTCCACAATCTTGTAGCCCTAACAGTAAAGAACCCTCCTCGTTGCCTGAGGTTAAAACGCTTCTCCTCTAATCGCATTGTATGTCCTCGTGTCCTCATGCAATTCCTTCGAATGAACAGTTTTTTTCTAAGCTGAGATCCCCATTAAGATATTTATAAATTGCTATCATGTCCCCCCTCAGACGTCTCTTCTCCAGGGAGAATAAATCGAGCGATTGCAGCCGCTCTTCATAGTTAAGGTCCTCCAACCCCCTAATCAGTTTAGTTGCCCTTCTCTGGACTCTCTCCAGTTCCAACACATCCCTCCTGAGGACTGGCGACCAGAACTGAACAGAATACTCCAGATGCGGTTGGACCAGAGTTTTATAAAGTGGAAGGATTATAGTCTTATCTCTGGAATACATCCCTTTCTTTATGCATGCTAATAATCTGCTGGCTTTGGCAGCTGCCGCTTGACATTGCATGCTGTTGCCTAATCTATCATCAACCAAGATTCCCAGATCTTTCTCCATTTTTGATTCCCCCAAGGGTTCCCCTCCTAACGTGTATTGTGTTTTTATGTTTTTAGTCCCCAAGTGCAAAACCTTGCCACGTTAAACATTTGCCATGTCGTTGCCCACTCCGTTATTTTGTCCAGGTCATTCTGTAGGATATCTGCTTCATGCTGTGTAGTTATTGCCCTGGCCAATTTTGTGTCATCTGCAAAAACTGATAACGAACTACTGATCCCGTCCTCAATGTTGTTTATGAATAAATTGAACAAGGTTGGTCCCAGGACTGAGCCCTGGGGCACCCCTCTTACTACCTCAGACCAGTCTGAGTAAGCGCTGTTTATTACCACCCTTTGGACACGCCCTTTTAGCCAGTTTCGTATCCAAGAGCAAACCCTGCTGTCGATACCTGCAGACCTTATTTTATAATTTAAGCACTTGTGGGGAACTGTATCAAATGCCTTAGCGAAATCCAAGTAAACCACCTCCACTGGTCTGACCCTATCTAGCTCACAGCTCACCTCCTCGTAGAATGCTAAGAGATTGGTTTGACAAGAACGCCCGTTTGTAAACCTGTGCTGATTACTGCTGATGATGTTGTTGTCTTTAGCAAACTCTACGATATAGTCCCTTATCATCCCCTCCAGAAGTTTACATACTATCAATGTCAAACTGACAGGCCTATAATTTCCCGGGATATGCCTCTGGCCCTTTTTGAATATCAGAATCACGTTAGCTTTCCTCCAATCCCCTGGTACATCTCCTGTCCTAATACTGTCAGCAAAGATCAGGAACAGTGGTCTAGAGTTCCTTGAGTACTCTCGGATGTACGCCATCCGCGCCTGGTGATTTGTTTGTGTTAAGTTTATCCAGCCTTTCCCTGATTTCACCCTCTGTTAGCCATAGTGGCAAGTCCTGTGTATTACTACTAACCATACAGTCATGGTCAGTGTACCCCTCCTTTTCCTGTGTAAAGACTGACGAGAAAAAAGCATTCAGCACGGTTGCTTTTTCAGTGTCCTCTGTAACTATCCTCCCATCATCGTTAATGATGTGTGCAATATGCTCTGCCCTAGTTTTTTGCTGTTGATATATTTAAAGAATTTCTTTGGGTTTTTTTTTACTATCCTCCGCTACTTGTCTCTCAAAGTTGATTTTAGCCATCTTGATTTCTTGTTTACTTTTCTTATTTGCCTCCTTGTATTGCTCGAAAGCCGATACTGTGCCCTCTGATTTATATTTCTTGAAGGCCAATTTCTTTTCCCTAATAAGTTTTTTAACGTTACGGTTTAGCCAGCCAGGTTTAGCTTTGTCTCTTCTAAATTTATTTCCCATAGGAATGCACTGCAAGATGCATTTGCTTAATATGTTCCTAAAGCATTCCCATTTTTCCTCTGTGGTCAGTGATCCCAGGGTTTGGTCCCAGTTTACCCTTTCCATCAATGAGTACAATTTTGGAAAGTTTGCCCTTCTGAAGTTTATGGTTCTTATGTTCCCCACTTGCCTTGTTATATTGACGGGCCTTCTGTGAGTGTGCAGTCCCCTCATCCCAGTCAATGTCGGGATAATTGAAGTCCCCCAATATGATGACTGATCCCAATCTTGCCACTTTACCCAAAAGTGCTAAAAATTCCAGCTCTACCTCCTCTTTCCATTGATTAGGTGGCCTATAGCAAACCCCCACAACTTCTTTTCCCTTTTCTCCTTCCCTATGGAGTTCTACCCACACAGATTCTAAATCCATGCTCATCCCATCCGTAATGTCACTCCTTTCTATCACCTTTATATTGTTCTTGACATAGAGACATACCCCTCCCCCTCTTTTTCCTACCCTGTCCTTCCGGTACACCGAATACCCTTGGATTTTGGCCAGCCAGTCATGTGAGGGGTCGAACCAAGTCTCTGTTATTCCCACAAGGTCTATGTCATCCTCATGTACTAACATTTCCAATTCATCCATTTTATTAGCTAGGCTCCTGGCATTAGCATATACCAATCTTAGTTTCACGGAAGTTAAACGTGATTGGCGGTTTTGTCTATTCCTGTTTGGTCTGAGGTTTTCCCGCACAGATCTGCCAATTGACGTTGTAAACCTACTGTCGCTGCTGACCCTACCTTTGCCTTCAGTCCTTTTCTCCCTCCTGACTGATTCTAGTTCTGAGCCCTCCCCCCCGTCTCCTAGTTTAAAAGCCCCTCCAACTTGGTGGCCATCTTTCTCCCCAAAAGAGCTGTACCGTCCCCATTAAGGTGCAGCCCATCCTTACTAAAGAGCCGGTAGCCGACTGAGAAGTCAGCCCAGTTCTCCAGGAACCCAAACCCCTCCTTCCTACACCAATTCCTCAGCCACTTGTTAAGTTCCCTAAGCTCCTTCTGCCTCTCCTGTGTGGCTCGAGGTACAGGCAGTATTTCAGAGAAAACCACCTTGGAGGTCCTATTCCTCAATGTCTTACCTAAGTCCCTGAAATCGTTCTTTAGGATCCTCCACCTTCCTTTTACTTTGTCATTAGTGCCCACATGCACCATGACCGCTGGGTCATCCCCAGCCCCGCACAATAATCTGTCTGTCAGATCTGCGATGTGCCGAACGCGGGCGCCCGGTAAACAACATACTGTTCGGTTACATTCTTTGCTGTCAGTTAAACCCATGTGGGCTAATTTTTGCAGCCTATACAGTCCGACACTTGCTTCTCTATACTGTGTGAATGCCTAATGTACCTTCAGCCACAGAATACTACGTACTTAGCTGTCAGGTAAACCCATGTGGGCTAATTTATGCAGCCTATACAGGCCGACACTTACTTCTGTATACTGTGTGAATGCCTAATGTGCCTTCAGCCACAGAATACTACATACTTAGCTGTCAGGTAAACCCATGTGGGCTAATTTATGCAGCCTATACAGGCCGACACTTACTTCTGTATACTGTGTGAATGCCTAATGTGCCTTCAGCCACAGAATCCTACATTCTTAGCTGTCAGGTAAACCCATGTGGGCTACTTTTTGGGGCCAATACTGGCCGACACTTACTTCTGTATCCTGTGAATGCCTAATGTACCTTCAGCCACAGAATACTATGTTCTTAGCTGTCAGGTAAACCCATGTGGTCTACTTTTTGGGGCCAATACTAGCCGACACTTACTTCTGTATCCTGTGAATGCCTAATGTACCTTCAGCCACAGAATACTACGTTCTTAGCTGTCAGGTAAACGCATGTGGGCTAATCTTTAGGGCCTGGAATGGCCGACACTTACTTCTTTATCCTGTGAATGCCTAATTTTTCAGACTGGAAATGAAAAACAATGGGTCTGTAAAGGTTCCGCCAAATTGTGGAATGGATGTGGACCCATTTTACAGATGTGTGAATGGACCCTATATGTATTAGACAATGTATTTACCAGCTGCTGTCAGTTCTGGCTGATTTATGTAAAAAATATATATATTTTTTGCTGTAAAAAAAAAACTAAAAAAATTTAGGGCAACTTTTTCAATTGCAATACTTCTGTTATGACATTGTCCATGTGCTGGGACTATTGGTGCACAGCTAGTAAGTCTTTTGTGGCTGCACATATGACCTAAAGGTTTTTCAAATTTCGCCTCCTATTTAAGTCAAAGGGGCCCGCCGCGAACTCGCGGTTCGCGGACTTTTGAGAAAATTTGCGGCTGACATTCGCGAACCGCCCCGGCCAATGTTCGTCCATCACTAATCTGGACCATCTATTATTTATAGATCAATTGGCTTCGGCTCTAAGCCAAAATATACACCAGACAGTACAGTTCCTAGAATGCCTGGGTTGGATTCTGAACTTGGCAAAGTCAGCATTACAGCTGGTCCAGTGTCTGGAATATTTGGGATTCCTTGTGGACACAGTACAGTCAAATGTATTCTTGCCAACAAGAAAGGTCATAGACCTGAAGGATCTGGTCCGGTCCGTAGTAAGGCTGAGATATCCTTCTGTACATCTGTGCATGAAATTATTGGGGAAGATGGTGTCTGCATTTGAGGCAATTCCCTATGCTCAATTCCATGCCAGACCCTTGCAGAACAACATTCTGTCTACATGGACTGGAAAGGTTCAGTCTTTGGACTGGTCCATGTCTCTGGTACAACATCAGAGTTAGAGTTGGTGGTCATTGACTAGAAATTTGGAGAAGGGGAAATCCTCGTGACCTGGAAAGTGGTGACTAAAGATGCCAGTCTTTCCGGCTGGGGAGAGGTTCTGGAGGAAGCCACTGTCCAGGGGAAATTGTCTTGGGTAGAGAGAGATCTCCCCATCAACATTCTGGAAATCGGAGTCAGTCAGGCTTTGAAATACTGGACGCCCAGACTTTAGGGTCACCCTGTCAGGGAAGTGGGGACACCCCTGAAACGTGTAAGCTATATTTGGAGGTTTTCATCCCACTACTGTTTTCACCAAGAAGATTATGCCAAAGTGGAGACTCCTGGTGCACTCACATTTTTACATTTCGCCTGTTATTTTCTCTCCTTTGTGATTATGATGTATATCTTTTAATTTAAATAAATTGTTGCAAAGATAATGCACTAGGTTGGTGCGCCCTCTTTATTTTTTATTTTTAGAATTGCAATCCAACAATGCCATGGCTGTGGCTTATATCAACCATCAAGGAGGCACAAAGAGCCAGTCAGCCCAGAAAGTAGTGGATGTCATCCTGTCCCGGGCAGAGAAGTTTGTGCCATTGCCTGACAGCAGTTTTTATTCTGGGAATAGAGAACTGGCAGGCAGTTTTTCTGAGTCATCAACAGATGTTTCCAGGGGAATGGTCATAGTTACATAGTTAGTGAGGTTGAAAAAAGACATCAGTCCATCCAGTTCAACCTATGATGTGTGTGTGTGTTTGCTTTTAACCGTACATTGTATACCCCTGTATGTTGTGGTCTCTAAGGTGCCCATCTAATCGTTTTTTGAAACTATCAATGCTCCCTGCTGATATGGCTGCTTGTGGAAGAGAATTCCACATCCTTACCACTCTTACAGTGAAGAACCCCTTATGCATTTTAAGGTTAAACCGCCTTTCCTCTAGTTTTAGTGAGTGGCCACGTGTCTTATTGTATCTCCTTTCTCTGAATAGTTTGTTCCTTATGCTAGGGTCGCCAGTACAGTATTTGTACATTGATATCATATCCCCCTCAATCGTCTCTTCTCCAGAGAGAATAGGTTCAGTGCTTGTAGTCTTTCCTCATAGCTGATGTCCTCCATTCCCCTAATTATTTTTGTTGCCCTTCTCTGGACTCTTTCCAATTCCAGCACATCCTTCCTGAGGACCGGTGCCCAGAACTGGATGGCATACTCCAGATGTGGCCGGACCAGAGTCTTGTAGAGCGGGAGAATAATCTCTTTATTTCTGGAGTGAATCCCCTTTTTTATACATCCCAGTATTCTGTTGGCTTTGCTTGCAGCGGCTTGGCATTACATGCCACTGCCAAGCCTGTTGTCTACCAGTACCCCCAAGTCTTTTTCCATCCTTGACTCACCCAGAGGTTCCCCCCCTAGTGAGTAGCTTGCTTTCTGGTTTCTGGCCCCCAAGTGCATTACTTTACATTTTTCAACATTAAACCTCATCTGCCATGTAGTTGCCCACCCCGTTATTTTGTTCGGGTCCGCTTGTAAGGTTTCCACATCCTGCATAGAAGATCTTGTCAAGCTTAGTTTAGTATCATCCGCAAATACTGAGATTGTACTGGATATCCCCTCCTCTGGATCACTTATGAATAAATTAAACAGGATTGGTCCCAGGACAGAACCCTGGGGGACCCCACTTTCCACACCCGCCCAATCCGAGTACTAACCATTAATCATCACCCTCTGGACTCTCCCCTGGAGCCAGTTCTCTATCCAGGTGCTCACCTTATGGTTTGTACAGTAAGCGTTTGTGGGGAACGGTGTCAAAGGCCTTTGCAAAGTCCAGGTACACCACATCCACAATCCCGAGATTTTTCAATCAATCTGCCTACACATTGGTGGGGGGGGGGGTCCCAGATGTAGATCTGTTGGCATCCAGGTTCAACAAAAAGTTGAAGATATTTGTGTCCAGGACCAGGAATCCACTAGCAGTCAGGGTGGATGCTTTGGTGACTCCTAGGGAGACGAATTCCCTGTTCTATGCCTTTCCTCTGGTGCAGCTGATACTTTGTCTGTTACGCAGAATCCAGCTAGAGGAGAAACAAGCCATTCTGGTAGCTCCGGCATGGCCGAGGAGGGTTTGGTATGCACAAATCCAGAGGTTGGCAGTGACAAGGCCTTGGGTCCTTCCACTGCGTCCGGAGCCTACTCTCTCAAGGTCCGATATTCCATCCTGCTTTATAGTCTCTAAATTTGACAGCTTGGCAGTTTCTACCCTGATAAATGCTAGGAACTAGTCTCTAGAAACATTTATTATAGGGTCTGTAAATTCTACATTACCTGGTGTGAAGCCAGGAAATTGCATGCCCACAAATATATAATCGGGAGAATTCTAGCTTTCCTTCAAGCAGGCGTAGATATGAAATTAGCCTTGGGCACTATAAAGGGGCAAATTTCAGCCTTATCTGCTTTCTTCCAAGAACCGATCGCCTCCCATTCTTTGGTGCAAACCTTCATTCGGGGCATGTTACATATGCTTCCACCTGTGAATCCACCATTATGTCCTTCGGATCTAAATTTGATGCTGGCAGTTTTACAAAAACAGCCTTTTGAGCCCATGGAACAAGTTCCTCTGGTTCCTCTGACCAGGAAACTGTCTTTTTTGATTGCAGTAACTTTGGCTAGAAGGCTATTGGAACTAGCAGCTCTTTCCTGTATGGAGCCTTTCTTGATTTTTCATCAAGATAGGGTGATTCTACCTCCACACCCAGGTTTTTTGCCCAAGGTGGTTTCCGCTTTTCATTTGAATCAGGGGATTATACTACCTTCCTTTTTTCCAGATCCTCACTCAGAAGAGGAAAAGTTATTGCATTCTCTTGATGTAATACATGCACTTAAAATTTACTTGGAAAGATCAGCTCAGATTCGTGAGAGCGATGTTTGTGCTCTTGTTTGTGCTGCCAGAGGGGCCCAGGAAAGGGTTGGCAACAGCTGAGTCTATGATTTCTTATTGGATTTGCCAGGTTATTACCCAGGTGTATGGTTTAAAAGGGAAGGTTCCACCTTTTCCTGTAAAAGCACAGTAGGTGCCTCTTGGACACTTTGCCATCAAGCCTCTATGGCTCAGATTTGCAAGGCTGCGACATGGTTATCGGTGCATACATTTACTCATTTCTATAGAGTGGATGTTGGGACCCAGGTAGAGTCTGCATTTGGCCGCAGTGTTCTGCAGGCAGTGGTGTAGTCCTTTTTGTGGTCTGATGGTGGTGTTTTTGGTGTCTCCCCCCCTGCTTTGGGACATCCCATATGTTATGATTTATGTCTCTGTTTCCCATGATGTACGAAAAGAAAAATGTATTTTTAATACATACTTACAAGTAAAATCCATTTATTTTAGTACATCACGGGACACAGAGGTCCCTCCCCTCTTTTATGGGGCCTTTATTTATTGCTACAAAACTGAGGTACTTCCTGTGTGGGAGGGGTTATATAGGGAGACATCCTTTCTGATTGGTTGCCAGTGACCTTTACCTGTAGGTGGCTATATAACCCATGTGTTATGCTTTATGGCTCTTCGTCCCATGATGTACTTCAAGAAATTGATTTTACAGGTAAGTCTGTATTAAAATCCATTTATAACATAAATGATTACAGGCATCAGGGAAAGCTGATAATATGACATTAAGGGGGGGGGGGGGAATTTATCATAACTGGATCAGCCGGAATCTGGAGCAGCTTTGAATGGCAACCAATCAGCATCTATCTTCAGCTTGTTCATTTAAGCTTTGAAGATAAAAGATAGAAGCTGATTGGTTGCCATAAACAACTGCCCCAGATTCTGGCTGCTCCAGTTTTGATGAATTCTCCTCTAAGAGTTCTTCCTCCTGTAATCCCACCTAGGGGGTCTCCTGCTCATCAGTTGTTGGACAGACACCCCCACTGCAAGACTGATTTTGGCTTTAGCTGGAGGTGGACAACCAAGTATAAACACAATCACCAGCTCAGCTCCTGAACCTGTATACCCTTTATGGAGCAGAGCAACTTTTACATTTCCACCATGAGTCTGTCTTATCACCCATAACACTCATTACTTCAGATAACAAAGTAACATACTATACAGGTTTATATGTACAGTATCTCAAAAAAGTGAGTACACCCCTCGCATATTTGTAAATATTTTATTCTATCTTTTCATGTGACAACACTAGTGATGGGCCGAACACCCCCCCCCCCCCCCCTGTTCGATTCATCCCAGAACATCTTGAACAGGGAAAATGTTCTAGCGAACATGTGCACTCTATTAAAGTCTATGGGACAGGAACATGAAAAATCTAAATCCTCATTTTAAAGGCTTAAATGCAAGTTATTGGACCAAAGAAGTGTATGGAGACCCTGGTACTGCCCTTGGGGACATGTATCAATGCAAACATTTTTTTTTTAATGATTGTTTTTTACAGGAGGAGTGATTTTAATAATGCCTAAAGTAAAACAATAAAAATGAAAAAATCCTTTAAATATCGTACCTGAGGTCCCCTAATGTGCCTGTAAAGTGGTGCATCTGTATGATTTATGGAGCCTGCTGCAGCTATACTGACATTTCTAAAGGAAAAAGTATCATTCAAACTTGCTCGTGGCTGTAATCTGTTGTGGAAATTTTATTGTGGACATTCCTTTAGGATTTATTATGCCATTATGTCTCCCAGTGTCAGTTTACCGGTAATCGCTATGCACAGCGAATATTGCTTTAACTGGCATTGAGGAAAGACTTGTTACTGAAAACCTTCCATTAGACGGGATTGCACAATACTTATAGCCTGATTTATTGCAGCGCAAGGAGAGATCTATCGCACAAATATATACCCGCCATCCAGGGCCCCATCTATTTACTGCGGAGATGTGTTTGTGATTTGGAACTCTTATAGTTTTACCAAGAATAATGGATGGCATCTTTAAGTCATATTTGATCCATATGATTGAAATACTGCTGCTATTGTCTTATGCAGATATAATAATGTCCCATCCACTGGAATAGTAGCATGATAACTATCAAATAAGGCTTATATGAACTATATTTAAAGTGATCCACTAACATGTAATGAGTCCTTGTTTGTGAAAGAGCTAAGCCAAGTCCATAAGATGGCAGCCATTTCTGCTCATCTCTGCACATGGCTGTGTCTCTATATAGACACTGACTTTTTGTTCCTATTGTACTTTTTGAATGTATACATGTTCTGTGATTGGTGGTCTTGAAGCCACTCCCTGTAGCCCACTTTTTGTTAATTTGCTGTAAATAAGCCAAGCACTGCCCTGAGACACACAGACCACTCACACACACTCACGCATGCAGACACAGAGAGACTTTCACACAGAGGACACAGAGGACACACAGACACACACATCCACAACCACTCGCTCTCACCCACACTCACGCATCCACACACACATACGTACATGTACATAAGGCATCAATATGACCCAGCCTGTCGGTTCCTTTCTTATTGCCGAGCGCTTGGTAAACCTTATGCAAAAGAGCAGTACATTTGTACTTTTAAGTACAAGGGATTAATGACGTTTGGTGCGTATTAATTGCGGTTTCTATGCTCCAAGCTCTATTAATTTCCACAACAAATGTATTGTCGGCTCCTGGCAATAAAGATAAAAAAAATGAAAATGATCCTGCACCTCTCTGTGCAGCCACAAAACTACCTTGCCTTTGCCTCCCCTGGTCTCAGCATTCAGCAGACTCTGGACGCTGACTCCAGTTCTCCTTCAGACCCTGCACTTCTTCCCAGATCCACCTGCATCTTCTTTGTGGCAGCAGCACAAGGTAAGGGGGTGCATTGTGATGTAAAGAAGGGTGGGTGACTCTTGACTTCTAATGGTGGAGGGTTTTTGACATCACATGTATGGGTGTAAGGTGGCGTGGGGGGCTCTGGACATCTAATCCTACAGATATAACTGGCCCTTTGAGGGCAACCATAATGCTGATATGGCCCACAATGAAATTGAGTTTGACACCCCTGGTCTAGAGAGTGTTTCACCCTGGTTCAATAGGGAGGCATGAAGGACAGTGGGAATGGGTGCATAGGCTTTTGATACAGTCCTGATGATTGGCAGATGAGGGAAGGTCGCCTCGGTGCATGCTAAGATACTGTATAAAAGCCAGAAGCACATATGCTCGGGGGGGTCTTTCTTTGGAGAGTCCTGGAGGGGGGTGGCTGCCTCTTCCTCTATAGAGGTGCCATACGGTCGCATGAGGTCATCCTGAGAGCCAGAGGAGTGGTTGAGAGGAATCCAGAGGTCCAGGGAAGCTGACTAAAAGGGGAGACACTGGAGGTCCTGTTTCTGCAGTATCGTGAGTACAGGAACTCGTGTCAAGGGGCCTGACCCGAGAGGGGCCACCCCTGCTCCTAGGATAGTCAGTGGACGGGTAAGAGATAGAGTTAAACAATGTTGGCCAAGGAAGAACAGGAAGGTTGACTCAACCACCGCCCTGTATAAAAATGGGATTTTAAGGGCTGGGGGGTAATCTGTATTAAACATACAAGGTAATGTATATAAAAATAGAAACTTTATTAAGTACATTGACAATACAGGTAAAAGCATAGTGTGCAAGCATAAAAGATATAATGCATGGATAACATAACATGGATAGGAACAGTGTGACTTAATGACTCATGGTCTCATTAAGTCACACTGTTCCTATCCATGTTATCTGCCATTATACATTTGGGATGCATTATATCTTTTATGCTTGCACACTATACTTTTAACCTGTATTGTCGATGTACTTAATACATTTTCTATTTTTATATAAATGACCTTGTATGTTTACTACAGACTACCCCCCAGCCCTTAAAATCCCATTTTTATACAGGGCAGTGGTTGGGTCAACCTTCCTGTTCCTCCTTGGACTGGATGGTTGACTGCCACCCCTTGTTTTTCCCTTAGTCGGTGGACTGGTGTCAGCTGAAAGGGGATGCTAGTGAAAGTGTCCTGAAGAGAAGATAAGGTTCACTAAGTCGGCCTATTAGAGAGTAAGAGACTTAACCCCATCCACACTTGTGGCAGTGTAGATTAACAGCCTGGCTGGTTCTGATCACTAAAGAAGTTCTGAAGATAGAAGTCCTCGTCTATGTATATAGTTCATTTAGAGTATCCCACTATTTCATTCTCCTATCCCAATTACCAATAAACAACAAAAAAACAACACCCCTAGACTGTTTATTTCCAGGAAGAGCCAACAGAAGCAAGGAGGGATCCTGGATCTGTATCTGCTTATAGCTGTGTGTTGGTAAACAGGGGAGCCTGAAGAATCAGTATCCAGTATGCCTGAATGTATCCATGCAGCTGCAGGCATGGAGTCAGTGTGGGCACTGTGGTGATATGCTGATCCAGGCGGTGCGGAGTGATTGTCGGCCAAGAAGACTGAGCGTGAGCTGAGAGAATAGTCACTCGGGAGTTGCTGGTGCCTATGATAGGGATCCCTGCGGGAAGAGGAAGAGGAGTGTTGAGAGCACTGTTGGGGCCGGGACCAGAAGCGCAGACCTACACCACAGTATGCCAGGCCAGGGAGACCCGTATCTCAGAGGTGAGATGCACACAGATTTTGTAGGCCGAGTCACGGCCACAAGGATGGCCAGTAATCCCTGCAGAGGCAGAATACACCACATCTAAAGTGGCAGAGGGGAATCAATGGGCTCCTGAGAGGAAGGCCACTAGTGTATTCAGTGAGGAAGAGGCTGGAGCCATTGGCATAAGGTCACCCCACTTCCAATGTCGGTTTGGGTCCCTTTATGAAGGCATCAATGTGTGTAAGTCAGAAGAGGAGACTGAATGGGACTGGGGAACAGAGAGGAGAAGCAGCTCTGCAAGTCCTAGTTCACTCAGTTATGAGACCGAGGGGGCTGTCGTTCGTATGCAGTGTGCCAGGAATTTGGGGTTCTGTGAGGCCTATGCCACAAGGGCCCCACATCTATCCCCACCTCACACCTACATCCGGGCCTGGGATAATAATGACAACATAGCCAGTCTCATCAAGAGGGAGGAGACCCTATACACCCCACCTGGGAGAGGAGACAGGCAAAGGCTTCCCAGCTTCTCTCGATGCCAGTGCCTGATCCAGAAGAAGGTGGCCCTGGAATATGGGTATGACTACCCCTATGCTACTCGGGCGGGAGATTATGGAGGAGATAGAGGCCAAGAGAGAGGGATGGTGTGATTAGGCGGTTTGGGATTTCCTTTGCATCCCCAAACCATACCACAACAGAAGAGGCCTGAGTTGTGTGACACCTTCTTTTCTGTGAAGGCTAACTAGAACTTGGGGCGGTCCATTCACATTGATCGTGAGGAAGTTCATCGCCCAAATGGAACAGGCCAAGCTTGGGCTGTTCTAGTTCAGGACTCTGCAGGGAAGACTGTTCGGATACCTCATCCTGACTATTACTGCTGAGGATGTAGAGTTCCCATCCCTGCTGGGGGAGTTATAGTGTTACGAGGCTAGTTAGCCTGGATGTTCACCAAGTGATGTAATGTTGGTAAGAAGAAAAGGGGCTAGAGTGCCTGAAGAGTTTTTACCATGTTTAAAAGAATAAATAAGTTGTTAGGGCTGGAAGCCCTATTTCCAAATTCCCTTTCCCTTCTATCCTTGCAAGAGGAATTGGGATCCAGCGAAACAACTACTACTGTGCAGTTTTTCATGCAGTAGAGGGCCAACCCTCTAGTCTACAAAGACTTCCTGTTTAAAGAACTTTGGCCAGTACTTTAACTCCGTGTTACAGCTTGCTACAAGAAGCTATGTCTACCTGACATTTTGCCAAGATCACTTGGGCCAATGGGCCAGGATCACTAGCTGTTACTAGAGACACTTTGCGAAGAGTTTGGGCCAACAGGCCATGATGGTTGAAGTACAGAAGAAGAGGATGCTTTACAAAGATACTTTGCTCAAAGAACACTTTGTGAAGATCCTGTAGGGCCTGAGGGTCAGTTAGGAGGAATTTGTGTGAGTTGCTACCTGGTAAAAAGGAGGTAGTGGCTCGTTGTCTCCTCAGAGAGGGGGGATGCCAGAGTGAAGGTTCCTTTAAAGAGATTTCCAGAGACTCACAAGTTAGGCAAGTTTGCTCAGGCTCCAGCAAAATTGCTTGCCACCAGAAGAAGATGTGTTGCCTCTGTGTTACAGGAGGAAAGGACATCGTGAACATCAATCAGGTGGACCCAGCATTTCTTCATTCTGAACTTGTGGGTCTGACTATAATAGGAGAGAGAGTCAGTGCCCTGGTGTCTGAGAGGGACTGTGCCTATTATTTAGTCAACAATATGATTCTTGGTAGGAATCAATGGCGAAGTGTTAGATAGTCAGCTTGGAAGGATCTGTTTGTTGTCTATTACAGGTACACAACAGAACGTAGAGTTAAGCATGCCCTTAGGGGGCCTGCAGTGAAAAAAATCTCTACGGGAATGTCACAGTTAGAGATAATGTTAGTGAGATGGTCACCTCTGAGGGTAGGGCAGTCTCGCCGTGAATAGGTAATAATGTACATCTTGTGCTTAACTTTCATTTCCTTTGCAGGCTTGCATGGGACTTCCGGGTATGGATCGGCCCTCCACTGTTCAATGTACAGTAAATTTCTATACAATGTTGGTTTTGTGTCTAGTTAGGTAGATAAGGTAATGCCTTTAGCTGTCACGCATATTTTTGTTGGGGGGGGGGGGTGCATTGATCTAAATGAACTTGATATGTGTATAAATGTGTGAATATTTGTACAACCAGATCATATATTTTTCCATGTAACTCATTGTATTTACTGGCCACATATGGGGTATGCGGGATACTCCATAAAAGTTTTGTACAAATAATTTTGCAGGGGTGGCTGCCCAGAGCCAGTGAGGACATGGCTCATTTTGGCGGGGGATGAGTGTAGCACCCTCCTATGTAGGTGCTAGTGAGAGAGTATAGTTTTGAGCATTGTCTGCTTACCATAGGGGCTGCAGGTAAATCTATATTGTTCTTTGCCTACCAGAGAGCAGGATCTGTTAGTGAGGTCTGCTCATTGTGCTCAGTATGTGATTAATTCAGTCTAGAGAGTGTTTCACGCTGGTCCAATAGGGAGGCATGTTGGACAGTAGGAGGAAATCTGACAAATGGGTGCATAGGCTTTTGATACAGTCCTGATGATTAGCACAGGGCAGGTCGCCTCGGTGCATGCTGGGATACTGTACAAAAGCCAGGAGCACATGTGCTCGGGCTCTTTTGTTGGAGAGCGGAGTCCTGGTGGGAGGGGGCGGCTGCCTCCTCCTCTGCAATGCAGTCGCAGGAGGTCATCCTGAGAGCCAGAAGAGTGGTTGAGAGGAGCTGAATCCAGAGGTCCAGGGAAGCTGACTAAGAGGGGAGACACTGGAGGTCCTGTTTCTGCAGTATCGTGAGTACAGGAACTCGTGTCAAGGGGCCTGACCCGAGGGGTCCACCCCTGCTCCTAGGATAGTCAGTGGACGGATGTCAGCTGAAAGGGGATGCTAGTGAGAGTGTTCTGAAGATAAGATAAGGTTCACTAAGTCGTATTAGAGAGTAAGAGATTTAAGGAAAAAACAGAATTGCTGGAAAGCCAAGCTAGTGTTCACAATAATATTGATTGATAATACCTGCTCACTCTTGTAAAATCTAAATTAAGTCAACAGAGTGATACTCATATGGCAAAGAAGCATATATAGAAAAAGAGAGGACATACAAAAGAAAATGCCCAGAAGTGCCATATACTGCAGAGTATAGAGGTATAGATTGAGTAATTTTTCCAAAAAACGCACCCACAGAGTTCCAAGTAAAAAATATATAAGTTTATTGAATCCAAGAACAAGGGAGCTAAAATAAACAAAAAACTTTCCACCACACCACCATAGAAAATTGACTACGTAGTCGCTAAAAACATGCACACCACATGCATCTGCTGCAAAAATTCACCATCATAAATTACCTGAACCAATGAAGATGTATGGCATACAAGGAGCAAATTGAAATCCAGTTAATGGGCAGAGTAACACCATGGGACAGCAACAACAGATGAACTGTTTTCCGCCCTCATGTGCTCTGTGCTCAGACTGGAAGAAGGGCAAAACCTGTGGAGAGCAGTAGTGTCATGGAATAATGCCCACAAAAGTCTAACAAATCAATCAAAACAAGGGCTCAGACCTGCTTGGTAAAAATCAATGCTGATCATCTTGGACAATCATATCAAACTGATAGCCCTAAATAATGGGTATCCATGAAACATACTGGACTCACCGGTATGCAATTGGAGAGCCAATTGGAGAGAAAAAAACATGTGAAGTACAATAAACAGCCAAGAGGGCAATAGGAAATATGGCACTTCACAGAATTGGAAAAATCCCACAAATAAACCTGTAAAGGAAATAGGTTAGTGATCCCATGTGAATGAACCAAATGACTTGAGTGATAGAATGGAGCCCTCACTACACTGATCACACTGTGGTTGATAGGATTGCATGGAAAGAGATACTGATCAATGGAGCAAAAAGTCTCAAAATCTTATTAAGTTCCACCATGGATTATTAGTAGATGAAGTGACACAGTCTTGTGGTCCACAGATAATATTAGGGGAATAGTCCCAGGGGCTCCAGAAACAGCCATGCACAGAAACATCAAATGTAGATAAACAGTGCAGTGAAAAGGTGATCACAGAAGCAGAAATCTCTTCATATCGCCATTAGCAGCAGCATACAGATTCAAGAGCAAGGAGAGACAGTTGTATTACTCACATATCCCCTGCTATGTAAGAGGGCACTGAAGGCTTGAAGTTCAGACAGCTCACGGTGGTAACTTAGACCGGTAGGGGTCCCAGAGGGAGACAGGGTGAAGTCAGTGTGAAAGGTCTTCACGCCCTGACGAAGCTGATTGATCAGCGAAACGCGTGTTTCTAATTTTTCAAAGCCTTTGTTTCTAATTTTTAGGGACTTTTTAAGAACTGGAATAGTACCACTGGATTGGCGTAGGGCCAATGTGGTGCATATATTTAAAAAGGGATCAAAGTCTTTGCCAAGTAACTATAGAACTGTTAGTTTAACTTTTATAGTCGGGAAGATACTAGAGCATGGGGCCTGGTTGCAATTGCAAGCCCTGTAGTTACGCCCCTGCTTCGCATGCCTATATTCCAGGCCCATCAAAGGTTTCTACACTTTGCGATAGGAAACCGTCATTTTCAGTTTGTGGCCCTACCCTTTGGGTTAGCTACAGCTCCAAGAGTGTTCGCAAAGATCCTAGTTCCAGTATTGGGAGGGATATCTGTAATAGGATATCTGGATGATCTAATACTAATAGGATCGATCGACTTCGGCTCTAAGCCGAAATGTCCTCCAGACAGTACCATTTCTAGAACGTCTGGGTTGGATACTGAACTTAGTAAAGTCAGCATTACAGCCAGCCCAGCGTCTGGAATACCTGGGTCTTCTTGTGGACACGGTATAGGCAAATATATTCTTGCCAGCAAAAAAGGTATCAGACATAAAGGATCTGGTTTGGTCCATAGTAAGTCTGAGATTTCCTTCAATACGTCTTTGCATGATGTTACTAAGAAAGATGGTGTCTGCATTCAGGGCAATTCCCTATGCTCAATTCCATGCCAGACCCTTACAGAACAACATTCTGTCTACATGGACCAGAAGGGTTCAGTATCTGGACTGGTCCATGTCCCTGGTACCAAGAGTACGTCAGAGTCTGAATTGGTGGTTGTTGACCAGAAATCTGGAGAAGGGGAAATCCTTTCTTCCAGTGACCTGGAAAGTGGTGACTACAGAGGCCAGTTTCTCTGGCTGGGGAGCGGTTCTGAAGGAAGCCACTGTCCAGAGAAAATGGTCTTGGGTAGAGATAAGTTTCCCCATCAACATTCTGGAAATCTGAGAAGTCGAGCTTTGAAATACTGGACACCCAGACTTCGGAGTCACTTTGGGGTGCAATCCAACAATGCCACAGTGTGGCTTATGTCAACCATCAAGGAGGCACAAGGAGTCAGTCAGCCCAGAAAGAGGTGGATATCATCCTGTCCCAGGCAGAGAAGTTTGTGCCATGCCTGACAGCAGTGTTTATTCCAGGAACGGAGAGCTGGCAGGAAGATTTTTTGAGCCGTCAACAGATGTTTTCAGGGAAATGGTCGTTACATCCGGAGATTTTTCAATCAATTTGCCTATGCTGAGGGGTCCCAGATGAAGATCTGTTGGCATCCAGGTTCAACAACAAGTTGAAGAGATTTGTGTCCAGGACCAGGCATCCACTTGCAGTCGGAGTGGATGCTTTGGTGACTCCTTGGGAGGAGTATTCCCTGATTTATGCCTTTCCTCCGGTATAGCTGATACCCCATTTATTGTGCAGGATCCAGCTGGAGGGGAAACCAGTAATTCTGGTAGCTCCTGCATGGCCGAGGAGGGTTTGGTATGCACAAATCCAAAGGTTGGCAGCGACAAGGCCTTGGGTTCTTCCTCTGTGTCCAGACCTACTCTCTCAAGGTCCGATATTCCCGATATTGAAATTGGCCTTGAGCACTATTAAAGGGCAAATTTCAACCACATCGGTTTTCTTCCAAGAACCGAACGTTTCCCATTCGTTGGTTCAGACCTTCCACCTGTAAAGCCACCATTGTGTCCTGGGGAAATTTGGTGCTGGCAGTTTAACAAAAACAGCCTTTTAAACCTTTGGGGCAGGTTCACCTGGTTCGTTTGACCAGTAAACTGGTCTTTTCGATTGCGATAACTTCAGCTTGAAGGTTATCACAACTAGCAGCTCTTTCTTGTAAAGAGCCATTCTTGATTTTTCAAGCATATAAAATCATTAAATATGCCCTCATTGGGAAAGAATAAATGGTTAGGTGTTTTCTTAAGCCAAGTTCAGGTAGATTTACAAAAAATGAATTGGTCAGATAGAGGTCATGACAACATTACTAAAGACAAACTTTGTGCCATCAGGGAATTAAACCAAGCTAAAAATGTGGTCATTAAACACAGTGACAAAGTAGGAATGTTGTTTTAATGAGCTCGGACCAATATGAAAAAGAAACAAGGAGACAACTTTGCAACGAGAAAACCTACAAAAAACGCAATTGAAACCCCTTCCCTGAAGTTGTGAAAAAGTTAAATGGCAAAATAAAGACAGCAAAAAAAGCAGGCCTACTGACTAAACGCGAAGCGGAATACTTATCAGTTTATGAATATAACATTCCAACATTTTATATAATTCCTAAAGTGCATAAGTCCCTAACCAGCCCCCGGGCAGACCAATTGTTTCTGCCATAATTGGCGCACTCGAAAAGACAGGAAAATATTTAGACTCGTTGCTAAAAGCATGGTAATGGATGTTAAATCTTACGTTCAAAACACACGGGATGTCCTGGATAAAATCAATACTTTACAGATAGATGAGGAGGTATGGCTTGTTGGGATCGACGTGGAATCCTTGTATACCTCGATCCCCCATACATGGGGCATTAAGGCAGTGTAAATTTTTTTGGAAAATATTTTCCAGAATTAGGCCACCAAAATGAATTTGGTGGAGTTATTCACAATCGCCCTAAGTAACAACTAACTTCTAATTCTTGAGTAGCTACTATCAGCAGACAGAGGGGACATATATGGGAGCCCCGTGGGCACCCTCATATGCATGTCTGCATTTAGGGCTATGGGAAGAAGAGAGCGTGTATGTGACACGTATGTTTCAGGACCATGTTCACAAATGGCTAAGATTCATTGATGATATCTTGGTAGTATGGAGAGGGGACTTGAATAGGCTGCATACTTTATTAGAGCAGTTAAATCAAAATATCCGTAACATACGTCTCACATACACGTTCAGCCAGTCCAGAATTTCCTTTCTGGATCTCTGGATTAAAATTGAAAACAATCGGTTGGTGAGTAACACCTTTAGAAAGGATACTGCAGCTAACACCTTGTTGCGAGCTGACAGCCATCATCCCCAATGGCTGAAGGATAGTATACCAATAGGGCAGTTTCTAAGAATTAAACGTAACTGCACAAAACATGTAGATTATGTACAAGAAAGTAACCGCCTCTACAAACGCTTCAGAGAGAGGGGTTATACACATAAAAAACTTAGGAAACTAAGAAAAAAGTAGGCACACGCAGAAGAGAAGACCTCCTTAGAAGAAAAAAGACCAACGATGTCACACAGAACATAACACGGGTCATCACGCAATATGGAACCCAATGGGAGGCTGTCCGCCAGGTCCTCCAGAAGCATTGGGGAATTCTTACTAACACCCCAAACCTGAAGCACATTGTGGGTCGACAGCCTAACATGGTAGCACGTCGGGCCAAAAATCTCTGCGATATTTTAATGCTATCAGAGTTCACAAAATAAGCTAATGCCAAGCGTAGGCATGTTCCCGTGTGGATGGTGCCTTATGTAGACAGAACCAAAACTTTTTATGACTCACAGGGTGAAAAAGAATTTAAAATTCGGAACTTAATAAATTGTTCAACAACCAAAGTTATATATATATGATAACATGTCCCTGTAACAAATTCTACATTGGCAAAACAAAACACCAACTGAAAACCCGTATAGGAATTATAAAATCTAATTGATCCCATCTCTGTCTTTCCTCATTAAAACAGGTACCTTGGTTTGAAAACAAGCTGTACAGTACAAATTGGATTATAGTCTAAACATAACCTAAAGATAATTAAAATCTTTAGAACCTCAGATATAATGGCGGATTTTTGGCCATTACATAAGTTTAATGTCTTGCACTGCATGTTACAAAGAATTCCTCTATGGAATTAGATTAAAGTTTTTTTCACCTTGATCTGAATGTAGGATAATTATATCTATTACTCCTTTACCTTTTTGCTCTAATTAATATTTTATGTAATATGGAACATAACTTTTTGCTTTTAGTAAACCATCCACTATAGGTTAGTGATATCAAAGAGTTAAAATTCATAAGAAGCTCCCTTATCTGCTTGCCAAACACACCTTTTGCTTGTGCAGCTGAAGAGACATGGATCAGCTGCTGGCTTACTATCGTCCAGACGAAGCTACACTATTCAGATAGCGAAACGCGTTGACGTCACCAAACGGCGGTGTCAGCTCACTAAGAGGCCCTGATGGATGGCGGACTTATAGAGAAGTCCTGACAACAGCTTTTAAAGCCTAGAGTGAAGCCTTAAGTGATCACTAGCGGTTAATGCAGCGGACGGCTAAAGCAGCGGGCACTCCCTGAAGGGACTCTGGCACAAGACAACGAACTGGGGGATTACCAGGAGATCACCAGCTTCAAGCAGCTGAAATGTAAAGAGCACTGAGCAATAAGTTTAACTATTAATTTTCAATCCTTTGTTAATCATGGCTTCAGTACATCCAAGCTGTTGATCTTCTGACCTTCTCATGATACATAGTTGCAAAGGGAGCAGCCTACTAGATACTACTGTAGCCAGTTCTTCATACAGCATACATTTGTCTTTTCTTTAACCGCTTTGAAGATCACAGGATATCGCGTCACTGATCACCTCACATAACTCCACATAATTATTGCTGTTTAACTGCATCCTGTCAGCAATATCCCAACCCAGCAAACCTACCTGAATCACAGACTGTTTTTCAAACATGGAATTTATTGATTGCTTCAGGAACAGCACTATGGGGGGTCATTGTGCCTCAGTTTCAGGCTTCTTTGCTATTTTTGACATATAAACGCATATACTGTATATGCAATATATGGACTTCCTATTCTAGCCCGAGCTTCTCAGGGGAATATTCTCTAATTATCGATATATACAGCATTGGCTGGGATACATTGCATTCCCCCTGTCATTAGAATTCAACACACACCGGCCAGTTGCAGCAATTATATATGTATATGTTGTCTTGTCTCGTTTCTTCATGTTGTTGTCAATGCATTCTATTATGTTATTTACACATGCTCGCAAGTTTATGTATTGATATATATATACATTTTTTACTATATGATCAATACATATTTGGAATCATTTATAGTGTCTCTCTGCCTAATTCAGGATCTAGCCAAAAACCTTATTTTTTTCCCAATCCCAGTTGGGATACATTTTTTGCCTGATTCTACGTCCACACCCAGGTTTTTTGCCCAAGGTGGTTTTCGCTTTTCATTTGAAACAGGGCATTATACTACTTTCCTGTTTTCCAGATCCTCACTCAGAGGAGGAAACGTTTTTGCATTCCCTTAATGTAATGCGTGCAATTAAGTTTTACTTAGAGAAATCAGCTCGGATTCGTAAGACTGAGAGCTTGTTTGTGCTGCCAGAAGGGCCCAGGAAGGGGGTGGCAGCCTCAATGTCTACAATTTCTCATTTGGATTTGCCAGGTTATTACCCAGGCGTATGATTTAGTAGGAAAGATTCCACCTTTTCCTGTAAAGGCACATTCTACCAGAGGAGTAGTGATGTCGCGAACCTAAAATTCGCCGTTCGCGAACGGCGAACGCGAACATCGGCAAATGTTCGCGAACCGGCGAACCGGGCGAACCGCCATAGACTTCAATAGGCAGGCGAATTTTAAAACACACAGGGACTCTTTCTGGCCACAATAGTGATGGAAAAGTTGTTTCAAGGGGACTAACACCTGGACTGTGGCATGCCGGAGAGGGATCACGCAAAAAAAAGTTCTTAAAAATTATAATTTTTTGATAGAGAGACAATTATTGGAAAAATAAAAAAAAAATAAAAATAAAAAATTTCTTTGGATTTAGCATCTGGGGGGTCTAAAAAGTGTACCTGTGAAGTTTCAGCTCTGTAGCATGTCCAGAACCCCTAAAAAACAGCATTTTTCTTATATTTTCAGGAATATGGCTTCTCTGCGGCTGGCTTTTTCTCTTGCAGGCATTTAGCGGGCATTTTTTTAGGCAGGCATGTCATTTTTTGTATTTAGCGTCTGGGGGGTCTAAAAAGTGTACCTGTCAAGTTTCAGCTCTGTAGCATGTCCAGAACCCCTAAAAAACAGCATTTTTCTTATATTTTCAGGAATACGGTTTCTCTGCGGCTGGCTTTTTCTCTTGCAGGCATTTAGCGGGCATTTTTTTAGGCAGGCATGTCATTTTTTGTATTTAGTGTCTGGGGGGTCTAAAAAGTGTACCTGTCAAGTTTCAGCTCTGTAGCATGTCCAGAACCCCTAAAAAACAGCATTTTTCTTATATTTTCAGGAATATGGCTTCTCTGCGGCTGGCTTTTTTTCTTGCAGGCATTTAGCGGGCATTTTTTTAGGCAGGCATGTCATTTTTTGTATTCAGTGTCTGGGGGGTCTAAAAAGTGTACCTGTCAAGTTTCAGCTCTGTAGCATGTCCAGAACCCCTAAAAAACAGCATTTTTATTATATTTTCAGTAATACGGCTTCTCTGCGGCTGGCTTTTTCTCTTGCAGGCATTTATCGGGCATTTTTTTAGGCAGGCATGTACTTTTTTGTATTTAGTGTCTGGGGGGTCTAAAAAGTGTACCTGTCAAGTTTCAGCTCTGTAGCATGTCCAGAACCCCTAAAAAACAGCATTTTTCTTATATTTTCAGGAATACGGCTTCTCTGCGGCTGGCTTTTTCTCTTGCAGGCATTCAGCGGGCATTTTTTTAGGCAGGCATGTCATTTTTTGTATTTAGTGTCTGGGGGGTCTAAAAAGTGTACCTGTCAAGTTTCAGCTCTGTAGCATGTCCAGAACCCCTAAAAAACAGCATTTTTCTTATATTTTCAGGAATATGGCTTCTCTGCGGCTGGCTTTTTTTCTTGCAGGCATTTAGCGGGCATTTTTTTAGGCAGGCATGTCATTTTTTGTATTCAGTGTCTGGGGGGTCTAAAAAGTGTACCTGTCAAGTTTCAGCTCTGTAGCATGTCCAGAACCCCTAAAAAACAGCATTTTTCTTATATTTTCAGGAATACGGCTTCTCTGCGGCTGGCTTTTTCTCTTGCAGGCATTTAGTGGGCATTTTTTTAGGCAGGCATGTCATTTTTTGAATTTAGTGTCTGGGGGGTCTAAAAAGTGTACCTGTCAAGTTTCAGCTCTGTAGCATGTCCAGAACCCCTAAAAAACAGCATTTTTCTTATATTTTCAGGAATATGGCTTCTCTGCGGCTGGCTTTTTTTCTTGCAGGCATTTAGCGGGCATTTTTTTAGGCAGGCATGTCATTTTTTGTATTCAGTGTCTGGGGGGTCTAAAAAGTGTACCTGTCAAGTTTCAGCTCTGTAGCATGTCCAGAACCCCTAAAAAACAGCATTTTTATTATATTTTCAGTAATACGGCTTCTCTGCGGCTGGCTTTTTCTCTTGCAGGCATTTATCGGGCATTTTTTTAGGCAGGCATGTCATTTTTTGTATTTAGTGTCTGGGGGGTCTAAAAAGTGTACCTGTCAAGTTTCAGCTCTGTAGCATGTCCAGAACCCCTAAAAAACAGCATTTTTCTTATATTTTCAGGAATACGGCTTCTCTGCGGCTGGCTTTTTCTCTTGCAGGCATTTAGCGGGCATTTTTTTAGGCAGGCATGTCATTTTTTGTATTTAGTGTCTGGGGGGTCTAAAAAGTGTACCTGTCAAGTTTCAGCTCTGTAGCATGTCCAGAACCCCTAAAAAACAGCATTTTTCTTATATTTTCAGGAATATGGCTTCTCTGCGGCTGGCTTTTTTTCTTGCAGGCATTTAGCGGGCATTTTTTTAGGCAGGCATGTCATTTTTTGTATTTAGTGTCTGGGGGGTCTAAAAAGTGTACCTGTCAAGTTTCAGCTCTGTAGCATGTCCAGAACCCCTAAAAAACAACATTTTTCTTATATTTTCAGGAATATGGCTTCTCTGCGGCTGGCTTTTTTTCTTGCAGGCATTTAGCGGGCATTTTTTTAGGCAGGCATGTCATTTTTTGTATTTAGCGTCTGGGGGGTCTAAAAAGTGTACCTGTCAAGTTTCAGCTCTGTAGTATGTCCAGAACCCCAAAAAAACAGCATTTTTCTTATGATTTTTAGTAGAAAACGAATGCAGTGTCTTTCCAGCTGTCTTTTTTTCTTTCTGGCAAGCTGAAATATGATATGCCAAGGCAAACATGCCTATCAGTTGAGCTATGACACAGACAACACTGCACACATGGGGAAATATGTAAAACAAAAAACAGGAAAAGGAAATTAGGTGACGGTCACAAAACATGATATTGTGATTGGCCAAATAAAAAGTCGCCTCGCGATGAGGTCGCGCCAAAGTCGCGCTAAGTCGCGCCAAAGTCGCACTGGAAGCGACGCTACTTTAGTGGTAGCGGCAGTGTAAACCAGCACTAAAACATCCAGTGTGTGAATACGATCAGGTATGATGTTTTATCGGTCAAGTAGTGTAAGGGTTACGCCCTTCGCCCGCTTCACAGTGACAGACCAAACTCTGACAGACCAAACTCCCCGTTTAACAGTCAGTCAGTCCATTTGCACAACCGCAAACTCCCCATTTGCACAAGGTTGGATACCAAGCTAGCCATGTCCCGTTCCTTGTCCTCACTGACATCATTGAAGGTCTCTTCCTCCACCCAGCCACATACAACACCAATGGTCCCCGAAAGGTGACAACAAGCCCCCTGGGACGCCTGCTGTGGCTGGTATTCCACCTCCTCAAAGCCACCTTCCTCCTCTGACTTCTCTTCTTCAGACTCCTCTCTCTGCGTTGCCACAGGTCCAGCAATTGACAACGACAAGGCTGCTTCTGGTGGTAATGGGGACCACAACTCTTCCTCTTCATGCTCATCTACAGCCTGATCCAGTACTCTTCGCAGGGCACGCTCCAGAAAAAACGCATATGGGATGAGGTCGATGATGTTGCCTTGGGTTCGACTGACCACCAGGGTTGTCATCTCCGCAAAAGGACGCATGAGCCTACAGCCATTGTTCATGAGCATTCAGTAACGCGGCCAAAAAATACCCAGCTCCGCAGAAAGAATGAAAGAAAATGAATGTTTTTTCTATGAAAAATTATCCTGCGGATCGCTTTTGGTCTGTTCACAATGAAGCAACGACCTTATCATCTGGGGTGTGCCAACACAATCCTAGAGGTGATCACTTCATTGTGATACGCAAGCCCCTTCACCACGACAAGGTAACGATCACGAAGGGGAATTGACACATGTATGTGCCTTTTTTTTTGTTTTTTGTTTTTTTGCAGCCACAGTGTAGCACCAGAGGCCAGAAAAATTAGGCATGTACACATGCATGAAAAAGCAGGTATTGTTGCAGCCGCTGCTGTAGCAGCGGCCTGAAAAATTGAGGTTTTAAGGCAGAAAGTGCACTAAAACATTGCGGCTTGAACCGTAGTTGGTGGCGGAGACGTCACGTAAGTCATCCGGCATGCAGAGGATGATTATATACAGCAGCGTGTGGACCATTTTTAGGCCAAGGCATCTCAGTCATCACCAGGCCTTTTTTAGTCAAATGCATCCCCCACTGTCAGTCCCTTCGGGATCCATGCCTCATTCATCTTAATAAACGTGAGGTAATCAAGACTTTTTTGACCTAGGCGACTTCTCTTCTCAGTGACAATACCTCCTGCTGCGCTGAAGGTCCTTTCTGACAGCACACTTGAAGCGGGGCAGGCCAGAAGTTCAATGGCGAATTGGGATAGCTCAGGCAACAGGTCAAGCCTGCACACCCAGTAGTCAAGGGGTTCATCGCTCCTCAGAGTGTCGATATCTGCAGTTAAGGCAAGGTAGTCTGCTACCTGTCGGTCGAGTCGTTCTCTGAGGGTGGACCCCGAAGGGCTGTGGCGATGCATAGGACTAAAAAAGCTCTGCATGTCCTCCATCAACAAGACGTCTGTAAAGCGTCCTGTCCTTGCCGGTGTGGTTGTGGTGGTAGGAGGAGGATTACTTTCACCTCTTCCCCTGTTGGATTCCCGTTGTGCTGTGACATCACCCTTATATGCTGTGTAAAGCATAGTTTTTAACTTATTTTGTAGCTGCTGCATCCTTTGCGACTGCCGGTAATTGGGTAACATATCAGAGACTTTCTGCTTATACCGGGGGTCTAGTAGCGTGGCCACCCAGTACAGGTCATTCTCCTTCAGCCTTTTTATACGAGGGTCTCTCAACAGGCATGACAGCATGAAAGACCCCATTTGCACAAGGTTGGATGCCGAGCTACTCATGTCCAATTCCTCGTCCTCACTGATGTCTTGGAAGGTGTGTTCTTCCCCCCAGCCACGTACAACACCACGGGTACCAGATAGGTGACAACGAGCACCCTGGGATGCCTGCTGTGGTTGGTGTTCCTCCTCCTCAAAGCCACATTCCTCCTCTGACTCCTCTTCCTCACACTCCTCTTCCAGTGTTGCCGCAGGTCCAGCAAGCAATGGTACGGCTGTTTCTGGTGGTGGTGATGGTGACCACAACTCTTCCTCTTCCTCTTCACGCTCATCTACGGCCTGATCCAGCACTCTTCGCAGGGCACGCTCCAGGAAAAAAACATATGGGATGATGTCGCTGATGGTGCCTTCGGTGCGACTCACCAGGTTTGTCACCTCCTCAAAAGGACGCATGAGCCTACAGGCATTGCGCATGAGCGTCCAGTAACGTGGCAAAAAAATACCCAGCTCCGCAGAGGCTGTCCTAGCACCCCAGTCATACAAATACTCGTTGACCGCTTTTTCTTGTTGGAGCAGGCGGTCGAACATTAGCAGTGTTGAATTCCAACGTGTTGGGCTGTCGCAAATCAAGCGCCTCACTGGCATGTTGTTTCGCCGCTGAATATCTGCAAAGTGCGCCATGGCCGTGTAGGAACGCCTGAAATGGCCACACACCTTCCTGGCCTGCTTGAGGACGTCCTGTAAGCCTGGGTACTTCTGCACAAAACGTTGCACAATCAGATTCAACACATGTGCCATGCACGGCACATGTGTCAACTTGCCCAAATTCAATGCCGCCAACAAATTGCTCCCATTGTCACACACCACTTTGCCGATCTCCAGTTGGTGCGGGGTCAGCCACTGATCCACCTGTGCATTCAGGGCGGACAGTAGTGCTGGTCCGGTGTGACTCTCTGCTTTCAGGCAAGTCAACCCCAAGACAGCGTGACACTGTTGTATCCGGCATGTGGAATAGCCCCTGGGGAGCTGGGGGGGTGCAGTTGGTGTGGAGCAAGACGCAACAGCAGAAGAGGACTCAGCCGAGGAGGTTAGCAAAGAGGATGGAGTAGGAGGAGTAGAGGAGGTGGCAGCAGGCCTGCCTGCAAGTCGTGGCGGTGTCACCAACTCCTCTGCAGCAGAGCCACGCATTCCATGCTTGGCAGCCGCCAGCAGGTTTACCCAATGCGCAGTGTACGTTATATACCTGCCCTGACCGTGCTTTGCAGACCAGCTATCAGTGGTCAGATGGACCCTTGCCCCAACACTGTGTGCCAGACCTGACATGATTTCCTTTTCCACAATAGAGTACAGGTTGGGGATTGCCTTTTGTGAAAAATAATTTCGGCCGGGTACCTTCCACTGCGGTGTCCCAATAGCGACAAATTTTTTGAAGGCCTCAGACTCCACCAGCTTGTATGGTAAAAGCTGGCGGGCTAAGAGTTCCGACAAGCCAGCTGTCAGACGCCGGGCAAGGGGGTGACTCTGCGAGATTGGCTTCTTACGCTCAAACATTTCCTTGACAGACACCTGACTGTGGGCAGGTGACAAGCAGGAACTGCTGAAGGTGAGAGGCGGAGGGGCGGGTTGTTGATAGGGGGCATGGAGGACAGCAGTGGTTGACGTGGCTGAAGATGCTGGACCAGGAGGAGGATGGTGGCTTTTAGTTTGTGTGCTGCTTTTACTCATGTGTTGATCCCATAGGCGTTTGTGATGTGAGATCATGTGCCTTCGCAAAGCAGTTGTACCTAGGTGGGTGTTGGACTTCCCACGACTCTTTCTTTTGGCACAGGTTACAAATGGCATCGCTGATATCAGAGGCAGACACACAAAAAAAATGCCACACTGCTGAGCTTTGCAAGGACGGCATTCTGGTGGTGGCAACAGCTTGCGTTGATTGGCGTGCTGTCTGGCTGACCCCGGGTGCCGAATCTACATGCTGTCTGACTGCGCCACTAGCTCCTTGCGATGACCTCCTCCCCCTGCTTCCAACTCGTCTCCTCCTCCTCTCTGTCTCCCCATCTGAACTTTCCCCCTCTTCTTCTGCTCTTCGAGCAGGCACCCAGGTGACATCCACAGACACATCGTCATCATCAGCCGCTTCACTTGACAACTCAGCAAAGGCAGCAGCAGCAGGTACAACATCATCATCATCACAATGTACGTCCATGTGTATAATGCTGCCTGACTGAGACATATCCCCGTTATCTACATCCTCTGGCACTAATAGTTGCGCATCACTTATTTCTTCCAACTGATGTGAAAATAACTCCTCTGACGGATCAAGTGAAGCGGCTGTGGTGCTAGTGTTGGTGGTGGTGCCGGCGGGCTGGCGAGTGGTAAATTGAGAGTTGCCCGAAGCTGAGCTGGAGGAGGATGGTGCATTAAGGTTCCGAGCAGAAGCTGTAGACGATTGGGTGTCTTGTGTAAGCCAGTCAACTATGGCCTCAGAATTTTTTGAGTTCAGGGTCTGTGGTGGCCTCTGAACACTGGGCATTATTCTAGGGCCTAAGGAAATCACAGCACCACGACCACGACGGCCCTTGCGGGGTGGCCTGCCTCTGCCTGTCATTTTCTTTTTTAATGTGTTGTGTACTATGAGTACAAGGTGCTGTGCCACCCTATAGGAGTGTTGGGCAGTGGGTACAGTACACTCTGTGGACCTGACAGTCACTGGCACTCAGGCAACTGCAATTAAAAAATATATATATTTTTTTTACTTGGCAAGCTGCTGTGCCACTTTATATATCAGTGGTGGGTGGGCAGTGGCACAGTACACTCTCTGTGGACCTGACAGCAGTCACTGGCACCCAGGCAACTGCAATTTTAAAAAATATATATTTTATTTTACTTTGCAAGCTGCTGTGCCACCTTATATATCAGTGGTGGGTGGGCAGTGGCACAGTACACTCTCTGTGGACCTGACAGCAGTCACTGGCACCCAGGCAACTGCAATTTTAAAAAATATATATATTTTTTTACTTTGCAAGCTGCTGTGCCACCTTATATATCAGTGGTGGGTGGGCACACAGTGGCACTGCAGTGGGCACAGTACACTCTGTGGACCTGACAGTAACTGGCAGCCCAGGCAACTGCAATAATAAAAAATATATTTTTTTTTAAATTTGCAACAAGATGCTGTGCCACCGTATATATATCAGTGGTGGGCAGTGCACTGCAGTGGGTACAGTGCACTCTGTGGACCTGACACAGCACTCACTGCAATTATGACAGAGGAAAAAAAAATATATTTTTTAAAATGCAAGGTACTGTGCCTGTGCCACCCGAAATGAGTGTGGTGTGCACACAGTACAGTCTGTGGTAGGTCTGTGGCCTCTCACACACAGCGGGCAGGCAACTGCAGTGTACAATAGATATATATAGATATATATATAAAGAAAAAACTCTATTACCTTACCAGCCCTTAAAAGGGCTTTTGGGGACACTATATATATATATATATATATATATATATATATATGTATATATATAAATAAAAAAAAAACCTCAATTACCAGCCCTTAAAAGGGCTTTTGGGGACACTAGATAGATATAGATATATATATATAAGAAGAAACAACTCAATTACCAGCCCTTAAAAGGGCTTTTGGGGACGCTAGGTATATATATATATATAAAAAAAAAAAAATTACACAAATACCAGCCCTTAGAAGGGCTTTTTGGGGTGCTGATATTACAGCAGTAGTGGACCAAGAACACTGCAAGACCAGGAACACTGACTAACTGTCCCTAACTTAACAGCAGCAGCAGCAGCTCTCTCCCTACTCTCACTACACACACTGCTTCAGAATGATCTAAGATGGATGCTGCCCTTGCTTATTTATAGGAGGTGGGAGGGTGTGGGAGGGAGGTATGCTGATTGGCTGGAAATGTGCCTGCTGACTGTAAAGTTCAAGGTCAAAGTTTGCCTCAATGATGTATTATGGGGGGGCGGACCGAACATCGCATATGTTCGCCCGCAGCGGCGAACGCGAACATGCTAAGTTCGCCGGGAACTGTCCGCCGGCGAACAGTTCTATACATCTCTACAGAGGAGTAGATGCCAGTGTCCTTCACCTGAAGGTGGCTATATATATGTTATGATTTAGGGCTCCGTGTCCCATGATGTACTCTAATAAAAGGGTTCTACGGGTAAGCTGTAGGAAAAATCCTATTATTCACTGCACCAGCGCAGTGCATTATTGGGCGCTCATCGGCGTGCAAACTTCCCGTGGAGAGCCCCATTTTTTCCTGTGTTCAGCGAACACACAAACAGCTGATGTTCAAGTCAAACGTAACATCAAGCCCATCCATAGACAACACTGAAGAAATGACACTTTGCTACAATGTAAAGTAGTGAGTGTACAGCTTGTATAACAGTGTAAATTAGCTGTCCCCTCAAAATAACTCAACACACAGCCATTAATGTCTAAGCCGCTGGCAACAAAAGTGAGTACACCCCTAAGGTAAAATGTCCAAATTGGGCCCAAAGTGTCAGTATTTTGTGTGGCCACCATTATTTTCCAGCACTGCCATAACCCTCTTGGGCATGGAGTTTACCAGAGCTTCACAGGTTGTCACTGGAGGCCTCTTTCACTCCTCCATGAAGACATCACAGAGCTGGGGGATGTTAGAGACCTTGCGCTCCTCCAACTTAAATTTGAAGATGTCCCACAGATGCTCAATAGGGTTTAGGTCTGGAGACATGCTTGGCCAGTCCATCACCTTTACCCTCAGCTTCTTTAGCAAGGCAGTGGTCATCTTGGAGGTGTGTTTGCGGTCGTTACCATATTGGAATACTGCCCTGCGGCCCAGTCTCTGAAGAGAGGGATCATGCCCTGCTTCAGTATGTCACAGTACGTGTTGGCATTCATGGTTCCCTCAATGAACTGTAGCTCCCAGTGCCGGCGGCACTCATGCAGCCCCAGACCATGACACTCCCACCACCATGCTTGACTGTAGGCAAGACACACTTGTCTTTGTACTCCTCACCTGGTTGCCGTCACATGTGCTTGACACCATCTGAAACAAATACGTTTATCTTGGTCTCATCAGACCACAGGACATAGTTCCAGTAATCCATGTCCTTAGTTTGCTTGTCTTCAGCAAACTGTTTGCAGGCTTTCTTGTGCTTCATCTTTAGAAGAGGCTTCCTTCTGGGACGACAGCCATGCAGACCAATTTGATGCAGTGTGTAGCGTATGGTCTGACCACTGGCAGGCTGACCCCCCACCCCTTCAACCTTTGCAGCAATGCTCAGAGCACTCATATGTCTATTTCCCAAAGACAACCTCTAGATATGACGCTGAGCACGTGCACTCAACTTCTTTGGTCGACCATGGTGAGGCCTGTTCTGAGTGGAACCTCTCCTGTTAAACTGCTGTATGGTCTTGGCCACCGTGCTGCAGCTCAGTTTCAGGGTCTTGGCAAACTTCTTATAGCTTAGGCCATCTTTATGAAGAGCAACAATTATTTTTTTAGATCCCCAGAGAGTTCTTTGCCATGAGGTGCCATGTGGAACTTCCAGTGACCAGTATGAGAGAGTGAGAACACCTGTTCCCCATTCACACCTGAAATCTTGTAACAGTAACGATTCACATGATAACGGGTAGGGAAAATGGCTAATTGAGCCCAATTTGGACATTTTCACTCTTGGGTGTACTCACTTTTGTTGCCAGCGGTTTAGACATTAATGGCTGTGTGTTGAGTTATTTTGAGGGGACAGCAAATTTACACTGTTATACAAGCTGTACACTCACTGCTTTACATTGTAGCAAAGTGTCATTTCTTCAGTGTTGTCAAATGAAAAGATATAATGAAATGTTTACAGAAGTGTGAGGGGTGTACTCAGATTTATGAGATACTGTACGTAGCCAGTTGCAGCAATACTGACATTTCTAAAGGAAAAAATGTGATTTAAACTTGCTTGCAGCCATAATGTATTGTTGGCTCCCGGCAATTCATATAAAAAAATGCCAAAATTAAACAAAAAAAAGAACGTTGTGGGGTCTCCCAATCTATACTAAACCCTTATCCAAGCAAACAGCCTGGCAGGCAAGGATGGGGGTAATTTCATGTGAGGTCAGAAGGGGCAGTCCCACCGGGTGATGTAACTGGGTGGTCCCACCCCTTGCCTATAAAAGAGCTGTCAAAGCTGAAGAGCTGCATACGACAGGTAGCCTCAGAAGAGGCAAAGTGTTTTTTTTATTTTTTTTTTATTTTTCAGGTCGGCAGGCAAAGTGATTGATGATGGATTTACATCGAGGGACACTATTTTTTTTTTCTTTTTAATACAGGGCTTGTCAAAAACTGTTCTGTGGTTTTAACTTTTTTACACTTTTTTGGTGAATAGGTAGAGGTACAATGTACCCGATACCCATTCACATAGGGGGGGTGGGACCTGGGGGCCCCATTGTTAAAAGGGGATTCCAGATTCTGATAAGCTCCCCCACCCGCAGACCCCCACAACCACAGCCCAGGGTTGTTGGGAAGAGGCCCTTGTCCCCATCCCCAAAGCACCCTCCTAGGAGGCCAGCCAGGCGGTATGCTCAGATTGAAGTCTGGTATGGATTTTGGGGGGAACCCCACGCTGTTTTTTTTTTTTTTTTACATTTTGGTGTGGAGTTACCCTTAACATCTATACCAGACCAAAAGGGCCTGCTATAGATTTTGAGGGGACCCCAAGCTGTTTTTCTATGCAATTCTATCATAGGGTTCCCTTTAACCACTTAAATACAGGGCACTTTCACCCCCTTCCTGCCTAGACCATTTTTCAGCGTTCGGTGCTCATTGGCATCTATGGGAAATATTGGCTGGCTTGGCATGGCACTGCTCCCCAGCTTTAACATTGGCATCTATGGAAAATATTGGACAGCTTGGCATGGTACTGCCCCCCGTATTTAACATTGGCGTCTATTGGAAATCTTGGTCCGCTTGGCATGGCACTGCTCACGAATTATAAGTGACAGGGACACAATATTTGGGTAGCACTGAGAGAGGACCCAGGACTACAACATATCTATACATTTTAAAAGTGGGGTATGCCTGTACACTACACTGACTGCACTAAACTGACTCAACACACTATCCACTAACTACCTGCCTAATCTCTATTATAACACACTATACACTAATATATATTTTGTAACATTTTATATATTTACTTTTCTGTGTATTATATGACACACCATTACCCCCCTACTCCAAGCTCTTTAAATGGGGACTTTGGGTTCTGTTTCTCCCTTTTGGCTACTAAGAAGACATAGCACCCCTATTCATTCACAAAAAAAGTAACCTAGAGTTAGCGACACCCAAATAAGTCCTTTATTTAAAAAAAAAAAAAGAAAAGAACCCAAGAAAAGTCACTCATTGTAAAGCCATTATTATTTCTGATGTCTGCCGCCTGAGAACTTGTCAAAACTCCAAATCCAAAAGACTTGGGGCAAATAACAGGTTAGAGATGGGGATTGCAATTACATCATTGATCAAATATGGCCATGGCCAGGGATTAACAACCATGTGAGCCAATCACATTGGCGATTTTGGCAATTTGATGCTTCCTAAAATACTACTTCTATATATGATTAACAGGGGGCTGAATGGGCAAAAGTTCAGGCATTTGTCCAAATGCCAAAACAGTCAAAAATTGGACTGAACCATTGGCCATCCCTTCACTGCACTGCCTTCTTTTTTTAGAACAATGTTATACTTTGTGACGCTTTGCCACAGGGGCTCTTTGTTCCCCTTTGACCCACCTCACCATAAAACGAATAGCTATCCTAACCGTATGTAAAATAGAAAATTCTGCTTTTCTTACCTGGGTGTAACCATACAAATTCAGCAGCTGTGCCATTTGGAGAGTGGTGTCAGAATGGAGATCTCCAATGAAACCAGCCAGGGCCCCCCGCTCCATACAGGAATAATTTGGAGCTTCCATTGTATGTCCAGACAATATCTGTAGAACATCTTTTATAGCTTTATTCACATATCCACAAGAATCATACACATGGTATCCCAGAGTTATGTTGGGAAGAATATCTGGATTGTTGTTTATATCATCAATAGCAAATATAAAAGCCAGGAGATGTCTGTATTCTCTATCATAAACCCTGCAGACAATGGATAGTTTAGCAATGGCCTAAGCAAAAGAAAGTCTTTATGGCAAAATGTATGACACATTTTAATTGCAGATCTATGGTGGGATTGGTGGCCATGTGTATTGCATTGTGTTAGGAGGCATAGGGGACCTCAGCTTCAGCCCCTGACATCACCAAGTAACCGCACATTATATTTAGTAGATGTAATGCTACGGAAGAGGGTCAGAGAATGCAGATTTACCAGATTAAAAGGTTAGAGACAGGGCTGGTTGGAGCCTGCAGACATGACATAGGAGACAATCAGACACTGCAATTGGGGGGGGGCATGTACCAATACCATAATAAAAAAAGTGTCTCTCCCTACACAGTAGTTTCAGCTCTCCTCCCGGACATTAACAATATGGCTGATGTAAGCTAACCTTTTTTTTCATTGAGTTGGCCGGGTTATTGATTCCCTTATATTTCTGGCTCTCTTCACTAGGATAATGACTAGGGAGGAGCTTCTGGTTGGGTTGCAGGTTCAGACCAAATTTTTGCTTGTTTGGATGATAGGCAAACAGCTGAACTAATTTTGTGTTTGGCCCGGTCAGACCTCCGGCAAGGCTGGAAGAGATACATTTGGCATCAGTATTACCACCACTGATAAATGTGACCGCTTCCCTTCTGGCTGGTTATTAGGAAACCGAAAATAATCCGCTCTGTCACTAAACTGTGTTGTCGGGATGGATCTGAAATGTTGGCCAAACTGATTGATAATGGATTTACATTGATTGAGATTTTCTTTTTCCTTATAAAAAAAGGACATGTCAAAAACTGCAGTGTAGTTATTTTTTTTACTTTTTCTATGAATGTGTAGGAGTACTGTGTACAGCTTACTCATTCACATAGGAGAGAGGGCCTGTATCTGGGGTTTCCAATAATCCCCCCAGCATGCAGAACCCCACAACCATCAGGCCAATGTAGTGGGAAAGAGGCGTGTGTCCTCATCATTCTGGTGCTTTGCCAGTGGGACCCTCCTGGCAAGGTACCCCCCATGTCGAGGGCATGTGGCCTGGTATTGTTCATGTGGGGAGGCTGAATTCCTACTTCCCTTTTCCTGTCCTGACAGGGGGCATGATCATATACAGAATGTGTCAGGTGTGGATTTTGGTTGGAACCTATCCTTTTTTTTTTGTTTTTTTTGCCTAGAATTTCACCATTAAATCCTTACCAAACTCAAATGGTCTGATATGAATATTTATGGGGGAGGCCATATGCCTTTTCTTTGGAGGGGGGTCCCCCTTGACATTCATATCTCAGGGATAAGGGTCATTTATGCATCCTTAGGGGGAATTTGTAATGTTCTGGTACCTCTGGTACCCTTATTCCACTTTCTAACTCAATGTATGCGTCTCACCATTCTCTTTTGGTAAGTGCGCATACACCTTTAAGACCAATGCTGTCATCACTGAGCGCCGCAGAGCGGCTATTTCAACCGCCGGCGTTCTCACTCACATGTTCGTTCAATGTGCCTTGATGCTGACCTGCCTTGAAGCTCATATGCTTGCAAGCGTACCTCGCTGTCGGAACCTCGCTGCTGATCCCTGTATCCCGCTACCGGATCACTCGCTCATACCGAAGCTCTCTACTACTGCTTGCTATTAGTGATAAGTACCCCGCAGGGGAATCCTCCATAAACCTTTCTACTAAAGCTTACACTATCTAGCTCTGCATACTAAGGACTATAACTATCATCTGCACTGTTGTTTAGATTGCTAGCTCTTGAGCCTACTAACATCTACACTTGCACTGGGTTAGACTCTCCTGTATGTCATCTGCTGTCCTACCACCTACTACCATACACGATTGCTAACCTATCTGCATCCTACTTGTTACCATCTATACTCTCATGAACATTTCTCTCAAGTGCTGTTCACCTACTGTCACTGTTCATACCTGTCTCTTCAGCTCATCACCACTATACTGCTATATACATCTATCACTCCAAGGAACATCTTATTGAGTGTGTATATTTGTATGCTGAATCAGACAGACCACAGTGATGAGTCTTGGGAGTTGGGATTGGTATTTCAACATATCCCTACATGACTGCTGAGTGGAGTTTTTCTGCAGCTGCAAATCCATCTTGTTTCAGAAAACGCAGGAGCGTTACAGAATTATACACTTTTATGTTTTGTGTGGGGTCCACCATTATTACCTATCCCAGACCCTCACCTGGGATAAAAGTCTGCCATAGATTAGGTGAATCCTCAGCTGTTTGGTCGGTGGCTGAAGCTGTAATTTAAACTTATTTTTTTTCATTAAAATGTTAATATTGCTGTAGTTGGTTGTATACATCATGCACATGTGCCACTTCACTAAAAGGGTCAGGGCACCCCCAAGGAGGGTTAGTTATTTTTCCTGTTCACTCTGTCTATATTACCTCAAAGAGTCCAATCAACCCCTCAACCACCACCACCATAGGTTTTTGTTTTTTATCTTTGAAAACAAAACAATCCTCCCATATTGTAGAGTTGAGGAGAAGGGGGAAACATTCTATAGTTTAGCAAAAGATACCATGCAGGGCTGACACCTTGTCTTGCAATTTAATTTCACAAATAGCGCAGTGCTGTCAGCCCACAACAGGAACCAATCGATGGGAATTTTTCTGTGACTGCATTGTCTTTAATCCTTTCACTGCCAGAGCCGCTTTTGTGTGAAATAATAAAATCTCCATTGATTAGTTAAACCCTCCAAATATTATTTATTTTATGAAAGTAAAGACCCTGCAGAATACAATGATGGTAGCTCTAAGGTTTTATGATATTAGAGGAGCTGTTTATGAAATAAATACTTTCAGTAAAAAATACAATAAAAGTAATCTTACTGAACACAAACGACTTTGGAACAACTTTTTGGTAGAATATAAAATATGAAGTTGTTCGGAGTAAATAGAAACCCAAAATGTAAAGCCCTGAAATTGTGCAGCCGGTGAAAAGGTAAATGCAATGCCGGCCATCAGAAACAGAAATACTATATAATGTTATTGTGGCGCCTTTCCAACCAAAACTTTTCTCTTTGGACAGCCACTTTCCGGGGGGTCCATTAGAGAGATTTTCCCTCACTTCCTGTCCTGCAGATAACAGATTTACCAGACAGGAAGAAAGGAAAAATCTGCAATAGGGATACAGACAGAAATAAATGACTGACAGGGATTCTTTATCCTTCCCCACTCTATTCAAAACTAAGAAAAAAAAAAAAAAAGTTTGAAGTCATTAAGGGAAAAAGTCATTTCAGGTCCCATTCACACTTGTGTATTGTGGTAAAAATGCACTCCTTAACACGTAACAATGTATGGCAAAGCTCCTTCTCTATGGGCAGTGCAATGCGGTGTCATTCATTGTGAATTGCACCCCAATGCATTGTACAGTAGATCCCAACACACAACGCACCTCTAGGCACCATACTACACATACCATGCACTGCGGTGTGCTGCCTTATTAATAATGGGCCATGCATGATTGTTCATCCATTGTGGTGGATTGGCAGCTATTCATAATGAATGAATGTGACCATTAACAACCGGCAATGGAAGACCTAAATGTGAATGGGCCATATGTGGTTTTCATGAACACATTCAAGGATATGCTTTGATTTTATATAAATGCAATGTAACAGACTGAATGAGTCCTGCAGATTATCACACAAATCTCCTAAAGACACAGCTCTGTAGATCAGATTGGAAGTTTTACATTTCATATTTCACTTACGCTGAACACATGAGATTGTTAATAAGACTTCCCTTCTGATTCCACTCTGACACTACAGAATGTACAGCGAATATCCCTCCTATAATGATGTCTCCATCCTGAGAATACTTGTACTCAAATGTATAATTCCTCATAGTCATATCACAGCGGTGAGCAGAGTTCTTGGTGTCAGATGTGCAGGGGGTCACACACAAAGCCAACAACCACAATATTCTATGAGGATATCTGAAGACAGCATGGCCGAGTCTCTGATAGAGTTCTTCTCCCATCTTATTATCACTGACAGCAGCACAGGATCCTGACACTGATTTCATGCCTCAGCTGAAGGCTGTGAGAGTGTCGGGTTTATAAAGAATAATTCTGTTATTTATTACTGATAGACTGGAATATGAATCTGCTTAAAGAGTAGGAAAAAAAGGCCAAACCTAAAATACACAGAATCCATCTTTGTCAGCGCTGTAGAAAGTGAAGGTTATGAAAATACCATTATGACATATTGTACATGAAACAGTAAAAATGAGAAGTTTGATGGCCAAGAATGCTATATTTATTATTATTATTATTATTATTATTATTATTATATTATCATTATTATTATTCTTCTCGTCCCCCCTTGCCTCCACCCACTAACTCACTCCCAGGAGATCGCCAATCCCTTTAAAAATAAAATCGGGGCAGAGTCTGGCCGCAAACCAAGATGGCCGCGTGATCTCTCCTCGCTACAGCCACGGGGGAACAAATAGTGTTCACAGCCCACACCAGCCACCGTATTAATACCACTGGCAGAGCAATGATCCTTGGCAACAATGCCGACATGTCCAGGAAGCAAAATCCTCCCACTGGGTCCCACAAACTAACAGAGTTCTTCGGCGGCTCGCAGCCCCAAGATTTCCAAGATGGCAACAGCTTAACACATAGAACAGCACCTCCGTCTCCTGACTGAGCCCCTCCTCATACCCCTGCCTGCTCTGCAGCAGCGTCCATGGACTGCACTACCCCACCCGGGAATCACTCCAAGGACAGCCATAAAAGAGCAGCAACATCTCCATTTCCCTCACCTTCACAGCTAGCACCGGTGAGTAAGAAACATCTCTCCTTTCAACACCCTGATGCTTCCGACCATGAAGCGAACTCTGATGAAGAACATGAAGCCTTCCTAGCTGGTCTGCACACCACTGACAATCCAGTGTCTGAGACTACCCTGAAACACATGCCAATATCGCTACAAAAAGATCTCAGGAGGGATCTCCACAGGTCCATATCCCATATGCAATCCTAAATATATGACCTGGGAGATCGCACTGATACTGTGGAGAAACAACTCCATTCCTATGTTGGGGCCTATAATGAATTGGTAGACGCAAATAAAGCCCAATCAGAGAAACTCCAACGCATGTCTGCTAAAATAGCACATTTGAAAGACCATTCCTATAGGAACAACCTCAAAATCAGAGGTATTTCAGAAAATGACTCCTCTGTAGTAGTGATGGATGAACAACGGCCGGGGCGGTTCGCGAACGCCAGCCACAAATTTTCTCAAAAGTCCGCGAACTGCAAGTTTGCGGTGTGCCCCATTGACTTTAATGGGAGGCAAACTTAAAAAACCTTTAGGTCCTATTTGCAGCCACAAAAGACTTACTAGCTGTGCACAAATAGTCCCAGCACATTATTATACTTATTAGGTCAATTGGCAACATGATTGGGTATAAAAAGTGCCTCTCAGAGTGGCAGTGTCTCTCAGAAGTCAAGATGGGCAGAGGATCACCAATTCCCCCAATGCTGCGGTGAAAAATAGTGGAGCAATATCAGAAAGGAGTTTCTCAGAGAACAATTTGAAAAAGTTTGGACTTATCATCATCTACAGTACTTAATATCATCCAAAGATTCAGAGAATCTGGAACAATCTCTGTGCGTAAGGGTCAAGGTGGGAAAACCACACTGGATGTCCGTGATCTTCGGGCCCTTAGACGGCACTGCATCACATACAGGAATGCTACTGTAATGGAAATCACAACATGGGCTCAGGAATAGAGTTGAGTGAACACCTGGATGCAAGGGTTCGGCGGGTTTTACCGAACTTGAAAAAAAGTCCGGGTTCGTGACCCGGACTTAACCCGAACTTTGTCCCGATCCCGAACCCCATTGAAGTCAATGGAGACCCGAACTTTTGAGCGCTAAAATGCCTCTAAAACAAACATGGAAAGGGCTAGAGGGCTGCAAATGGCATCAAAATCATCTTAAGAGCACAGCAAGTGCTCTGCAAACAAATGTGGATAGGGAAATAACTTACAAAAACAGAAAAATAAAAAAAATAATCATCTTGAATGATGTAGGAGGAGGACGAGGCCCATATGGAGTAGGAGGTTGAGGTGGCGGAGGATATGGCGGTGCAGGTGGAAGCGGAGACGGCGGTGGAGGAGTAGGAGGAGGAGGAGGACGAGGCTCATATGGAGTAGGAGGTTGAGGTGGCGGTGGATGTGGCGGTGTAGGTGGAAGCGGCGGTGGAGGAGGACGAGGTAGCCAACACTGGTTTTTGTTTTTAATTGTATTTCTTTTTAAATGAGGGTACACCCCAAAAAGAGTGAGAAAGATCAAAAATACAACAATGGCTGGGTTAGGCCAGTATACATGCCTATTCTGCACAAGGTACAAACAAATCCTGTGGGATCCATGCCTGGTTCATTTTAATGAACGTGAGCTTGTCCACATTAGCTATGGACAGGCGGCTGCGCTTGTCTGTGATAACGCCCCCAGCCGTGCTAAATACACTGGCTGCAGGGCAGACCAGCACCTCCAAGGCGTAAAGGGCAAGCTCAGGCCATGTGCCCAATTTGGAGAGCCAGAATGTTGAAGGGGCAGACCCGTCATTCAGTACGTCTAGGCGTGTGCACACATACTGCTCCACCATGTTAGTGCTGGGTCGTGGTGCTGCTGGTGGAGCTCTTGTTGCAAGGAAAGGACGTGGTTGATCTGTGGCAGCTACACGCATAAGTGAAACACCTTTCTCAGCTGCGAGTAGGCGACAGAACCTTACAGCAGTATTTGGCAGGGCCTGATGGTTCTCCACAAATGTTGAGGCCAGAACAAGTACAGGCAATAGTAGATTGGGTTGATGACAGTGCCTCTAGATCCTTCACATTGTCTCCCACCCAGTCTTCTGCTGAAAGGTCAGAGTTGCCACCTGCAGCCGATGTCCATCAATCTTTCACCTCACCCCCTTGCAGATCAGCCAAGCAGTCTGAGCCCCAAGTCATGCAGCAGTCTCTTCTTCTTTTTGATGACTCTGTTAGCATGGTTTCCCAGGGCCATCCACCTAGCCCTGCCCCAGAAGTGGAAGAGATTGAGTGCACCGATGCCCAACCACTTATGTCTCAAGATGAGTACATGGGAGGACCATCGCAGCACGTCTCAGATAATGATGAAACACAGGTGCACACTGCTGCGGAATTCCGAATTGTGGAGACCGACAAGGGTTGCAGGGGTGAAGACTGCGTGGAAGATGATGTGGAGGACGATGAGGTCCTCAACCCCACATGGAATGAACGTCATGCAGGTGACCTGAGTAGTTTTTGAGGAAGAGGCGGTGGCCGAACAGAACCACCAGCACAGCAGAAGAGGGAGCAGGGTACAAAAGCGGAGCGGCCGTGCCCTAGACATTACGCCTGCTACTGCCCAACGCATCAAGGGACCGAGCACACCAAAGCCAGCTCAAAGGAGTTCCCTAGCATGGCAGTTCTTCAGATAATGTGCTGATGACAGGACACGAGTGGTTTGCACGCTGTGCAATCAGAGCCTAAAGCGAGGCATAAAACTTCTCAACCTGATCACAACCTGCATGACCAGGCATCTAAGTGCAAAGCAGGAGCTGCAGTGGAGTAGACACCTAAAAACCAAGAAAGGTCTCTGGCTCCTCCTGCTTCCTCTTCTACTGCTTCTTTCTTGGCCTCTTCATCCACCTCTGTAGTGACAGTGGAACCTGCCATCCCGCAAACAGAGGATCTGCCAGCAACACCACCACCTGGGTCACCAACAACCATCTCCACAATGTCCCGTGGAAGCGTTCAGCTTTCTATCTTCCAAACACAGGAGCAGAAGAGGAAGTATCCCCCCCTACCCAACCACGATCCCTGGCCCTGAATGCCAGCATTTCAAAATTCCTGGCCTTTGAAATGCTGTCATTCTGTCTGATGGAGACGCAGAGTTTTAAAAGCCTTGTGACAGCGGTGGCTGTCCCACAGTACGTCATGCCCAGCCGCCACTACTTTTCCAGGCAAGCCATCATTTCCCTGCACAACCAAGTGGGTGACAAAATCAGGTATGCACTGCGCAAAGCCATCTGTGGCAAGGTCCACCTAACTTCAGATACGTGGACCAGTAAGCACGGTCAGGGACATTATATCTCCCTAACAGCACACTGGGTAAATGCAGTGGCAGCTGGGCCTAAGGCGGATAGCAGTTTGGTGCATGTCCTTCCACCACCGAGGATTGCAGTGCGCTTCAGTTTGCCTCCTGTTCCTAACTCCTCCTACTCCGCTTGCTCATCCTCTACCACCTCCTTATCCAGTCAGCGTAACACCTTCACCACCAACTTCAGCACAGCCAGGGGTAAACGACAGCAGGCAGTTTTAAAACTTGTCTGTTTGCAGGAGTATTGGAGGGGCATTGAACAGTAGACCGATGAGTGGTTGTTGCCAGTGAGCCTCAAGCCCGGCCTGGTGGTGTGCGATAATGGGCGAAATCTCGTAGCAGCTCTGGGCCTAGCCGGTTTGACACACATCCCTTGCCTGGTGCATGTGTTGAATTTGGTGGTGCAGAGGTTCCTTAGAAATTACCCCGCTATGTCAGAGCTGCTGCGGAAAGTGTGGGCCATCTGTGCGCACTTTCGGCGTTCTCACCCTGCTGCTGCTCGCCTGTCAGCGCTGCAGCGTAACTTCGGCCTTCCTGCTCACCGCCTCATATGTGACGTGCCCACAAGGTGGAACTCCACCTTGCACATGCTGGCCAGACTGTGCGAACAGCAGCAGGCCATAGTGGAGTTTCAGCTGCAGCACGCACGCATGAGTCGCTCTGTGGAACAGCACCACTTCACCACCAGTAACTGGGCCTCCATGCGAGACTTGTGTGCCTTGTTGTGCTGTAACATATGCAGACTAGGCCGCATGTAATATTTTTTCCCTAAATGGGTTTTTATTAAATAGCGGAATAGAACAACAGTGTCCAAAGGGTGTATCTCACAGTAAAAAATGCAGACTAAGCTTCAATGTAATATTTTTTCCATAAATGGGTGTTTATTGAAGAGAGGAATAGAGCAACAGTATCCAACGAGCGTATCACACAGTAAAATATGCAGACTAAGCTGCAATGTAATATTTTTTCCCTAAATGGGTGTTTATTGAATAGCAGAATAGAACAACAATATCCAACGAATGTATCTCACAGTAAAAAATGCAGATTAAGCCGCAACGTAATATTTTTTTCCCTAAAGGAGTGTTTATTGAATAGCGGAATAGAACAACAGTATCCAACGAGAGTATCTCACACGTACAGATACAGACTAGGCTGCAATTTTATATTTTTTCCCTAAAGGGGTGTTTATTGAATAGCGGACTAGAACAACAGTATCCAACGAGTGTATCTCACACATACAGATACAGACTAAGCCGCAATTTAATATCTTTCTGTCCCCTAAATGTTTTTTTTTTTATTGCAATGCGCAATACAACATTATGCAATGGGTGTATCTCACTGTAATATATGCAGATAGGGCCGCAATCTTTTGCCCCTAAATGTTTTTTTTTTTATTTATTGCAAGGCGCAATACAACAGTATGCAATTGGTGTATCTCACTGTAACATACGCGGATAGGGCCGCAATCAACTTTTTTTTGCCCCTAAATGTTTTTTTTTATTGCAAGGCGCAATACAACAGTATGCAATGGGTGTATCTCACTGTAACATATGAAGACAGGGCCGCAATCAACTGTTTTTGCCCCTAAATGTTTTTTTTTTTTTATTGCAATGTGCAATACAACAGTATGCAATAGGTGTATCTCACTGTAACATATGCAGACAGGGCTGCAATCAACTTTTTTTTGTCCCCTAAATGTTTTTTTTTTTTATTGCAAGGCACAATAAAACAGTATGCAATGGGTATATCTCATTGTAACATATGCGGACAGGGCCGCAATCAACTTTTTTTGCCCCTAAATGTTTTTTTTATTTTATTGCAAGGCACAATACAACAGTATGCAATGGGTGTATCTCACTGTAACATATGTGGGCAGGGCCGCAATAAACTCTTTTGTCCCCTAAATCGTTTTTTTTTATTGCAAGGCACAATACAACAGTATGCAATGGGTGTATCTCACTGTAACATATGCAGACAGGGCTGCAATCAACTTTTTTTGTCCCCTAAATGTTTTTTTTTTTTATTGCAAGGCACAATACAACAGTATGCAATGGGTGTATCTCACTGTATCTCACTGTAACATATGCGGACAGGGTCGCAATCAACCTTTTTTGCCCCTAAATGTTTTTTTTTTATTGCAAGGCACAATACAACAGTATGCAATGGGTGTATCCCCCTAAATGTTTTATAGATTCTGGTTCACATGCTGCACTGGCCAATCACAGACATGCCATTAGTAGACATGGCTGTGATGACTTCTAGGGCACACTAGTTAAACACTTGCTGAATGGCTGCCTTGCACCTGTTAAAAGCACGCCATTAAAAGCACGCCATTAAAACCGCGGCAAAACATCAAATAACGTTACCAAACAACGGACAGTACCCGAACATACGGTGAAATGTTCGGGTTCGGGTCCGGGTACCGAATACCCAAAAGTCCGGTACAAACACGAACAATACAGTCCGGGTTCGCTCAACCTTACTAAGGAATACTTCCAGAAAACATTGTTGGTCAACACAATCCACCGTGCCATTCGCCGTTGCCAGTTAAAACGCCATAGGCCAAAAAAGAAGCCAAATCTAAACATGATCCAGAAGTGCAGGAGTTTTCTCTGGGCCAAGGCTCATTTAAAATGGACTGTGGCAAAGTGGAAAACTGTTCTGTGGTCAGACGAATCAAAATTTGAAGTTCTTTTTGGAAAACTGTCATCCAGACTAAAGAGGACAAGGACAACCCAAGTTGTTCTCAGCGCTCAGTTCAGAAGCCTGCATCTCTGGTGGTATGGGTTGCATGAGTGCGTGTGGCATGTGCAGCTTACACATCTGGAAAGGCACCATCAATGCTGAAAGGTATATCCAAGTTCTAAAACAACATATGCTCCAATCCAGACGTCTTCTCTTTCAGGGAAGACCTTGCATTTTCCAACATGAATATGCCAGGCCACATATTGCATCAATTAAAACATCATGGCTGCGTAGAAGACGGATCCAGGTACTGAAATGGCCAACCTGCAGTTCAGATCTTTCACCCATAGAAAAATGTAGCGCATCATAAAGAGGAAGATGCAACACAGAAGACCTAAGACAGTTGAGCAACTAAAAACCTGTATTAGACAAGAATGGGACAACATTCCTATTCCTAAACTTGGGCAACTTGTCTCCTCAGTCCCCAGACATTTCCAGACTGTTATAAAAAGAAGAGGGGATGCCACACAGTGGTAAACATGGCCTTGTCCCAACTTTTTTGAGATGTGTTGATACCATAAAATTTTAAATCATTTTATTTTCCCCTTAAAATTATACATTTTCTCAGTTTAAACATTTGATATGTCATCTATGTTGTATTCTGAATAAAATGTTGAAATTTGAAACTTCCACATCATTGCATTCTGTTTTTATTCACAATTTGTACAGTGTCCCAACTTTTTTGGAATCTGGTTTGTACATATTGTTCTGCCCTTATTGGTCATATTAAAGTGCTGTTATAGATTATACTGCAATGTTGTTGATGTTGCTGCCATCTAGTGGTCAGAGTTAGTTATTATAGTTGTTATTATTTGCCAGAGCTTATAGGAAGTAATGTTTTCCCTCATAGGAAGAGGCTGTAACCTTTAACCTGGAAGTGTATTTGCTAGAGCTTGACAGGAAAAGGTATTCCCCTCAGAGGGAAGGGCAGTAACCTTTAACCTGGAACTGTATTTCCACCATTTCACAACTGACCTCCTGATACAGCAGACAGCATTCAGAAAAGCTGCTATCTATTCCAGAACTAATGAGGGAATTGTCTGTAAGTACACCCACTGATGGAGTGAGGCTGCTGTATAATGTTTAATGTACTGACACATATGTTTTGTTTATGCTTATGTTGTAGTTTTACAAAGTTATTCAGAAAAAAGAATACATACAGATTTGATGTCTCACGTTTCTTGACTTCTGAATTATTGTTAAGCTGTCTGACTAGTGTTATACAATAGTTCAATAACACGAAGCAGAACAGTAAAAAGACGACCACGTCCGGTCTGGAATAAACTGAGACGCCATTACTGCAGCATGAGTCTAAGATCAGGAACAAAGTACAAGGCTGATGTCACGACACCGCCGACACAGCAAGGCAGGGAGAACATTCCTGGCGCCCAGCAAGATGATGCACAATCGCATGCATCCAGATCTTCACGGGCTAGCAAGATGTCCTCAGCAAGTTCCTCAGCGGCTAGAGCTCGTGCCAAGGCAGAAGCTGCCCATGTCCAGCTACAGTACGCAGAAAAAGAAGCCAAGATGATGCAGGAGTTAGCAGCAAAGAAAGCTGTCACAGCACAAGAAGAAGCCAAGATGATGCAGGAGTTAGCTGCAAAGAAAGCTGTCATGGCACAAGAAGATGCGGAATTAGAATCAAAATTGCTCATCCTGCAGCGACAAGCTGCAGTTGCAGTTGCTCAAGCAGAGGCCGAAGCCTACATGGGAACAAGTCGATCAAGAAGTGAAAAATCATATAAAGGTGCAGAGGTTCCAGAAAAACCTCTATTCTCTGCAGATTGTACAAGTGAGTACATCCAGAACCTTACTGATGCACACACAAAGGAACAGTCTCTTAAAACCTGAAGCAAAGGAAGTCAGGCCGAGGTCAACAGACACAGACCCCCTGAGCAGGCCAAATCAACCACATGAGGTCAGCGGCTGCCAGCAAATCAAGAATGAAGCACCAGAAACCCCTAAGAACAAAAAACAAGTGTTCCCATCACCTCAACCTATAGATTACATGCACGAACAACAATGTGCAGTGGACGTCACCAAATATCTCATCCGCAAAGAAATGGTTAGCTCAGGCTTTCTCCAATTCGATGACTGTCCCGAAAACTATTGGGCATGGAAATCTTCCTTTCTGAATGCCACTGAAGGTCTGAACTTATCACCAGCAGAAATTCTTAATTTAATGATAAAATGGCTTGGTACCGAGTCAGTAGAGCATGCGAAGAGGATGAGAAGAGCAACCCTGTTCAATCCTGAAGCAGAACTCACCATGACCTGGAAAAGACTAGAAGAAACGTATGGATCCCCAGAGGTAATAGAAGGAGCACTGTTGAGAAAACTTGAAGTCTTTCCCAAAGTGGGCTACAGAGACAACGTGCGGCTACAAGAACTAAGTGATCTTCTACTAGAGATAGAATATGCCAAAGAGGATGGCTACTTGCCAGGACTTTCATATCTATATACAGCTAGAATCAAATAAAAAGAAATATTCAGCGCTGGACTCTTGTACACACCACTAATAAATGGACCAGCAGCTAAGCACTCAAGGGCAATATCTCCAAAACACCTTCTGAATACATAATAGAAAAATAGTGCAGCGCAATCCTAGTGGTAAAATTATAAAATCATGCAGAGTCCCAGTGTTAATAGGTGTCCATATAAACAGATAAAAGTCTCCAGTGTAAAGTGGTCCTAGGGCAATTCCATAAGGTGCTTGTCTCCACGAGTGCTCATGCAATCCCACCACCTGTTCACACTGCCGCTCACCTTAACATAGAGACCCTACAGGGTCAACCAGCATTTCATCTCAAAATCAAAGCATCCTCACACTTTCTTCCTTAAGCGTAGTAAATGATTACACCTCCGATGCACTGTCAGCTCCTCAAACAATGTTACCAATATGTGTAGGAGACAAGAAAAAACGATCTAATGCTCTCTGTATGCAATCAAGCACTCTTTAATCCATATAAGAAAACAACTCACATTTTTGAAGAAAATAACAGCGCATATCTGCAGAGTTTGCAAGCAGGCGTGCATCAGGTCCACCAACCCGGAAGAGTGAGAGGCGGCCGCGGGTCACGTGACATCCCTCGTACGCGTTACGTCCGTGAAAATAAGCGGGACTTCTTCAGCAAGGGTCACGTACCATACTGCGGACCCGTCTTTTATGACAATATGATCTGCCCACCTCCTGTCTTCAATTAACTAATCAGTATGATTCCAAATGGAAACAGGAAACAGGAAGTGATGTACACCGGAAGTGATGTACACAGGAAGTGATGTACACAGGAAGTGATGTACACAGGAAGTGATGTACACAGGAAGTGATGTAAACTAAGGGCAGGAAGTAAACACTGCATGACCCTTAAGCCAGGACCAGCCTGTATTCTTATATGCAGTGTGTACGGGCAATTTAAAAACTTTCCACAAGAACCAGCTTGTGGAAATACATTAAATACAATTTAATAAATATACTATGCCCAAATTTAAAATAATACATCTTCCCATAATCCAAAGGATTCAATGGGTGGTAATCGTCATTGTGACTCCGGCTAAATCTCAACTCTCCACTGGATGGCGTATCTGAGCATTGCCTAATCATAAATGTGAACAATAAGTGACATATACACAATAATGCACATAAAATTATTAAAATTACAAAATATAAACCGCAATGTGAATACTATAAAAGACAAAGAACAAAACAATAAATATATTCCCTATAAAATATAAAATATAAGAATATGGGAACATTAAAAAGGCAAAAAATATCTCATCGGTCAGAAATAAAACAGTTGAGATCAAACTCAACATTGAGTCCTAATGGCGTTAAAACTTTACATTCAAAAATCCAATAAGACTCCCGTTGACTCAACTGTCTAATAAAATTCCCACCTCTCCAGTGTGGGTGGACTCTCTCTATTCCCCAGAATTGCAACCCACTGGGATTTTTTTTTTATAATTTTATGTGCATTATTGTGTATATGTCACTTATTGTTCACATTTATGATTAGGCAATGCTCAGATACGCCATCCAGTGGAGAGTTGAGATTTAGCCGGAGTCACAATGACGATTACCACCCATTGAATCCTTTGGATTATGGGAAGATGTATTATTTTAAATTTGGGCATAGTATATTTATTAAATTGTATTTAATGTATTTCCACAAGCTGGTTCTTGTGGAAAGTTTTTAAATTGCCCGTACACACTGCATATAAGAATACAGGCTGGTCCTGGCTTAAGGGTCATGCAGTGTTTACTTCCTGCCCTTAGTTTACATCACTTCCTGTGTACATCACTTCCTGTGTACATCACTTCCTGTGTACATCACTTCCTGTGTACATCACTTCCGGTGTACATCACTTCCTGTTTCCTGTTTCCATTTGGAATCATACTGATTAGTTAATTGAAGACAGGAGGTGGGCAGATCATATTGTCATAAAAGACGGGTCCGCAGTATGGTACGTGACCCTTGCTGAAGAAGTCCCGCTTATTTTCACGGACGTAACGCGTACGAGGGATGTCACGTGACCCGCGGCCGCCTCTCACTCTTCCGGGTTGGTGGACCTGATGCACGCCTGCTTGCAAACTCTGCAGATATGCGCTGTTATTTTCTTCAAAAATGTGAGTTGTTTTCTTATATGGATTAAAGAGTGCTTGATTGCATACAGAGAGCATTAGATCGTTTTTTCTTGTCTCCTACACATATTGGTAACATTGTTTGAGGAGCTGACAGTGCATCGGAGGTGTAATCATTTACTACGCTTAAGGAAGAAAGTGTGAGGATGCTTTGATTTTGAGATGAAATGCTGGTTGACCCTGTAGGGTCTCTTTGTTAAGGTGAGCGGCAGTGTGAACAGGTGGTGGGATTGCATGAGCACTCGTGGAGACAAGCACCTTATGGAATTGCCCTAGGACCACTTTACACTGGAGACTTTTATCTGTTTATATGGACACCTATTAACACTGGGACTCTGCATGATTTTATAATTTTACCACTAGGATTGCGCTGCACTATTTTTCTATTATGTATTCAGAAGGTGTTTTGGAGATATTGCCCTTGAGTGCTTAGCTGCTGGTCCATTTATTAGTGGTGTGTACAAGAGTCCAGCGCTGAATATTTCTTTTTATTTGATTCTGTTTACAATCTTCCTTTATTCAGCTGCAGGACATGGATATATTTCAGTTTTTAGAACAAAGGGAAGTGAAGGTGAATGAAGTATTCTCTAATGTTCCCGTACCCCGTAAAGATCCAGAGGATCTAGGTTTTTTGTTTAAAAAACTTGGACATTTGTTCGAGAAAAACATAAAAATCTGGTGGGACATATTAACATTTGAATACTATTTATCTGCAAAAATTATTCCCAGACGTCTTAGGTGGGATGTCCCTCCTAATGACGGTCTGTTGGATCAAGTTTCCCTCAAAGAATGGGGGGAATTTTTTATTTCCAAAGGTTTAGAACTTTTAAGTTTTCTATTAATCCGCAAACGTAAGAAAAAAGATATGGTTGAATTACAAATTAAAGAAATAAAGGACAAACTAGAGCTTAAAAAGGATCATTCTGATTTTCAGAGACTTTCTAAAGATTTGAAAATTAAAATGGAAAAATGGGATAGGGACATTCAAGAGAAAAAGAAAAGTAAATATCAGAGAGATCTGACCGATTTTGGTTCCAATGATATTTTTAAATGGCAACAGTCCTTCTTGGAACCCTCATCTTCCAATATGGAAGGGGGGGGAAATGAAGAAATGGAAGCCTCCTCTTCTTCTAATAATATAAATGTAGAAAGGTCCCAGGGGTCTATACATCAAATTGTAACACCTCTGCCTCAACGTTCCCAGGTTTTCCATCAAAGAGGGAAGAAGGGAAAAAATAGGAGAGGACGGGGTAGGGGACATGACTATGGCCCCCCCTCGTTCTCTACATATGCCCCAATCTCTGACCCACCACCTCCACATAGAGATACCAATCAGTGGCAGATGGTTAGGGGAAGAGGAAGAGGAAGAGGGAGGGGAAGGGGTCGAGGAAACTATCACCCTTACCCAGCGAAGAGAGAAGGAGTTGATCTTTCAAGTAATAGATTTGCTCCTCTTCGAGATTATCAAGAGAATCAAGGGTACTCCAATCCGACCGCTTCTTCCTCTTCTTTTTTAGGGGGAGGGTCCCCTTGGAGGGGACCACAGACTCAGCTCCCCCCACGAGCATTCAGAACCCCGCAACAGGAACACCCCTGGAGAGGGAACCATCCTCAGTCAGGCAAACGAAAAAATCGAGAGGATGCAGGGGAGGACGAAAAGTCAAAAAAACAGAGACCTCGGTAGGAGCTGGAGTCTTTAACCTTAGCGGGATCCCACTCACAGAAGATGAGATGAGGGTTCTGGATAAGGGTTTGAAATTCGCCCCCATCAGAAATCTTAACAAATTTCAGACGTATATTAATATTCAAAAATTTACACGACAGTTGAATATTAAGAAATATTTCCTCTCCAATCCGATTACAAAAAATGCATCTTCTGATACAATTAATCAGTCTAATCTAAGGAATAGATCTACCTTTAACCCTCCAGGCCAAGATATAAAACATTTAGAAGTGTTCCGCAACATGGTCTGTGGGGACTTAGAGAAATTAAATGTGAAAAGAGTATCAGATCCCCAGTACATAAAAAGAGGGATTCAGTCACTTGAAAATAGGAGTGACATTGTAATTCGGCCTGCCGATAAGGGAGGAGGTTTGGTAGTCCTTAGTGGAACCTATTACAGAGGGGAAATGCTGAGACTCCTGGGTGACAGGAGCACTTATCAGATCCTGCCCCATGATCCCATGTTGGAGTTTAAGGATGAATTGCACTCTCTAGTGACAAAAGGAGAAAGAAAAGGGGTATTGAGTCATAAAGAGGCTTCGTATCTTAATCCCCTTTTTTGTAGAAGACCAATTATCTATTGTCTCCCTAAGATTCATAAAAGTACAGATAACCCCCCTGGCCGCCCAATCGTGAATGGAATAGACTCCATTTCTTCAAGATTGGGCCAGTATATTGATTACTATCTACAGCCAGTTGTGAGGGAAACAAGATCCTTTCTGAGAGACACTAAGCATATGATCCAACTCCTGAATGATTTGCCGTGTTCCAATGATAGTGTATTAATTACAGCAGACGTTGGGTCTTTATACACTATCATTGGACATGAGGACGCTTTAGCAGCAGTCAAATGGTCCCTAGCCACTTCAACTCTGACTAATAAACACAAAAGATTCCTATACAGAAGTTTGAACTTCTGTTTAAACAGGAATTATTTCTGGTACGACCATCGCTACTACCTCCAAACAAGGGGAGTAGCGATGGGGGCCAAGTTTGCTCCCAGTGTGGCCAATCTTTTCATGGCCCACTGGGAGGAAGAGGCTGTATTTGGCACCCTACCACAGGAACTTATTTGTTACAGACGTTATATTGATGATATTTTTATGGTATGGGAAGGAGACATGGCAGATCTGCAAACATTTATGGATAGGTTGAATAGTAACACCAAAAATATCACTTTAACATGGAATTTGGAGAAGGAAAAGATTGCCTTTCTCGATCTTGAGATTTATAAACACGAAGGTGCCTTGAGAACAAGGAATTTTTTCAAACCTACTGATAGGAATGCATTTATCCCCTTGGATAGTTGTCACCACCAGATGTGGCTTTGCAACATTCCAAGGGGACAATTCACTAGATTAAGACGCAATTGCGCTTCGGATAGTGACTATCAAGTACAATCAAAGGTTTTGGAAAAGCGTTTTCTTGAGAAAGGATACAAAAAGGACCCCATTAGAAAAGAATTGGAGGATGTGGGAAGGAGTAACCGCGATACTCTCCTGAATGGAGACAAAATTAATCCAGTGGATCCAGGTTACAGAATAATTTTTGATTACAATATACACTACAAAAAAGTAGAACGTATTGTTAAAAAGTATTGGCCTATCCTTAAAGAGGACAAAATTCTAGGACCCCATCTGACAGAATTCCCTAAGTTTATCTACCGGAAGGCCCCTTCACTGCGAGATAAAATCGCGCCTGGGGTTGTTGACCCACCTCGTATCAGGGAGAATCATATTTTTTCTTTTCTTTCTGGCACCTATACATGTGGGAAATGTGCTACCTGTAAGAGCTGCAAGAAGAACCTAAAGAAACGAAAAGAATTTGTAGCTACTGCTACTAATAAATCATATAACATCAAAAATCTGATCACCTGTAAAACGCAAGGGGTGGTGTACATGTTACAGTGTGAATGCCGCCTTCAGTACATAGGACGTACCTCTCGTGCTTTACACGTCAGGGTGGGCGAGCATATCACTAATATCCGTAAAGGTTTAGAAACGCATAGTGTCTCAAGACATTTTAAAAAATTCCATCAAAAAAATCCCAGTGGGTTGCAATTCTGGGGAATAGAGAGAGTCCACCCACACTGGAGAGGTGGGAATTTTATTAGACAGTTGAGTCAACGGGAGTCTTATTGGATTTTTGAATGTAAAGTTTTAACGCCATTAGGACTCAATGTTGAGTTTGATCTCAACTGTTTTATTTCTGACCGATGAGATATTTTTTGCCTTTTTAATGTTCCCATATTCTTATATTTTATATTTTATAGGGAATATATTTATTGTTTTGTTCTTTGTCTTTTATAGTATTCACATTGCGGTTTATATTTTGTAATTTTAATAATTTTATGTGCATTATTGTGTATATGTCACTTATTGTTCACATTTATGATTAGGCAATGCTCAGATACGCCATCCAGTGGAGAGTTGAGATTTAGCCGGAGTCACAATGACGATTACCACCCATTGAATCCTTTGGATTATGGGAAGATGTATTATTTTAAATTTGGGCATAGTATATTTATTAAATTGTATTTAATGTATTTCCACAAGCTGGTTCTTGTGGAAAGTTTTTAAATTGCCCGTACACACTGCATATAAGAATACAGGCTGGTCCTGGCTTAAGGGTCATGCAGTGTTTACTTCCTGCCCTTAGTTTACATCACTTCCTGTGTACATCACTTCCTGTGTACATCACTTCCTGTGTACATCACTTCCTGTGTACATCACTTCCGGTGTACATCACTTCCTGTTTCCTGTTTCCATTTGGAATCATACTGATTAGTTAATTGAAGACAGGAGGTGGGCAGATCATATTGTCATAAAAGACGGGTCCGCAGTATGGTACGTGACCCTTGCTGAAGAAGTCCCGCTTATTTTCACGGACGTAACGCGTACGAGGGATGTCACGTGACCCGCGGCCGCCTCTCACTCTTCCGGGTTGGTGGACCTGATGCACGCCTGCTTGCAAACTCTGCAGATATGCGCTGTTATTTTCTTCAAAAATGTGAGTTGTTTTCTTATATGGATTAAAGAGTGCTTGATTGCATACAGAGAGCATTAGATCGTTTTTTCTTGTCTCCTACACATATTGGTAACATTGTTTGAGGAGCTGACAGTGCATCGGAGGTGTAATCATTTACTACGCTTAAGGAAGAAAGTGTGAGGATGCTTTGATTTTGAGATGAAATGCTGGTTGACCCTGTAGGGTCTCTTTGTTAAGGTGAGCGGCAGTGTGAACAGGTGGTGGGATTGCATGAGCACTCGTGGAGACAAGCACCTTATGGAATTGCCCTAGGACCACTTTACACTGGAGACTTTTATCTGTTTATATGGACACCTATTAACACTGGGACTCTGCATGATTTTATAATTTTACCACTAGGATTGCGCTGCACTATTTTTCTATTATATATACAGCTAGAGGCACTAATCCCATAGTAGAGAAACTGCCCTCAAATCTGCAAGACAAGTGGATGTCTGTGGGAGGTAAATTCAAAGAAGATTATGGAGTCGCCTTTCTCTGTGTTTTCTAGGTTTGTCCGACAGCAAGCGAAAATCTGAAGTGATCCCAGTTTCGCCTTCACCACCAGCAGCAATCAATCGCACAGACCTGAGAGACCTCACAGACCTCACGGTAGGACCTCTGTATCCACACACAAAACAGCTGTACCTTCAGAAGTCACAGACTACCAAAGCACCCACAAGGTACACACCATAGAAAACCCTGATAGACAATGCCCAATACACAAAAAAACACATCCACTAAAGAAATGCAAAGGCTTTAGATGCAATCCCATTGCAGAGCGGATGTCCTTCCTTAAACAAAACGGCATCTGCTTCAAGTGCTGCGGGTCTACTTATCACATTGCCAAAGACTGCAAAATACTAGTAGAATGTACAGAATGTGGCAGTGAGAGACATATTGCACCTTTACACCCTGGCCCTGCTCCTGCTCCACTAGAGACTGTAGAACCCAGGAAAGATCAGGGCAGGGAGCAACAAGAGACCCCACTCTCCTCAGTAATGTCTAATTGCACTGAAGTATGTGGACAAGGCAGGAGTGCACGATCATGCTCAAAAATCTGTTTAGTGACTGTGTATCCCACTGGCAAGAGAGAAAGAGCAGTGAAAATGTATGCAGTGCTAGATGAACAGAGCAACAGATCCCTTGCAAAGTCAGATTTCTTTGATATCTTTAACCTTCAGGCAAGTGCAGTTCCATACACTCTAAGGACATGTGCGGGGACAATTGAAACCACAGGGAGAAGAGCTACTGACTTTACCATTGAATCCTTCAATAAGAAAGTGCAGATCCCGCTTCCTACCCTAATAGAGTGTGGCATGATACCTGACGACAAAACTGAGATTCCCTCTCCAAAAGTAGCCCATCACCACCATCACCTCCGCTCAATTGCTCACCTTATCCCAGCTGTTGAGCCAGATGTTTCTATCCTTCTACTTCTTGGGAGAGACATCCTTCAGGTACACAAGGTGCGCCAGCAAATAAATGGACCTTATAATGCCCCCTATGCACAGAGACTGGACCTGGGGTGGGTCATTGTAGGAGAAGTTTTCCTGGGGACAGTGCACCAGCCTGACAACATTAGCACTCTGAAGACGTCTGTGTTAACAAATGGACGCACATCCCTTCTCAGTCCCTGTCACAACAGCTTCGTTGTCAAGAAAAGCTTTGGCAGGTCAACACAACACTGTGACTCTTTTACACTATATGGTAAAGAAGAAGTCAATTCCAACATTGAAACAGACAATCTAGGGATTACAGTGTTCCAGAAAACTAAAGATGATGACAAACAGGCCCTCTCTATAGAGGATCAGACCTTCTTGCAGATTATGGATAGAGAGGCTTACCAAGATGACAATCACAGTTGGGTGGCCCCTCTCCCCTTTCGCACATCCAGACGTGTTTTGCCTAGTAACAGGGAACAAGCCATGAAGCGTTTGCATTCACTCAGCAAAACACTGCAGAGAAAGCCAGAGGTGAAAAGAGATTTCATTGAATTCATTAAAGGGATGCTAGACAACGATCACGCTGAAGTTGCAGAACCACTTGAGACAGACAGGGAACACTGGTATCTACCAATGTTTGGTGTCTACCATCCACACAAACCTAACCAAATCAGAATAGTTTTTGATTCTAGCGCAGAGTATAAAGGAGTCTCTTTAAATGACGTACTGTTGAGTGGCCCTGACCTAAACAATACTTTGCTAGGTGTCCTCATGCGCTTCAGAAAAGAGCCTGTTGCTTTCACAGCAGATGTGCGACAAATGTTTTATTGTTTTCTTGTCAGAGAAGACCACAGAGACTTTCTACGTTTTCTCTGGTACAAAGACAATGATATAGACAAAGAAATTGTCGAGTACAGAATGAAAGTGCACGTATTTGGCAATAGCCCATCTCCTTCTGTCGCTATATACTGCATGCAAAAAGCTGCCCAGAAAGATGCAGAGCGCTATGGACAAGAAGCCAAACACTTTGTATTGAGACATTTCTATGTAGATGATGGACTCGCTTCTGCTAGCACACCTGAAGATGCAATTTCCATCCTCATTAAAGCAAAGCAAATGCTGGCAGAATCCAACCTGTGTCTTCATAAAATTGCTTCCAACAGCCAAGAAGTAATGGAAGCCTTCCCTGTAGCAGACAGAGCTAAGGACCTTAAAGATCTTTGCCTGGGTACAGACACTCTTTCCCTGCAGAAAAGCCTAGGCCTAAGTTGGGATCTAGAATCAGATAGTTTTGTTTTCAGAGTTTCCTCAGAGGAAAAGCCTTTAACACGTAGAGGCATTCTATCTACTGTAAATAGCCTCTATGATTCCCTAGGGTTTGTATCGCCTGTGACAATAAGAGGTAAGGTCCTAGTTCGAGAACTGTCATCTGGGAAAAGTGAATGGGATGCATTGCTTCCACAGGAGAGACTAAGTGAGTGGGTTCAATGGACAGAATCCTTGCAAACGTTAGAGCACCTAAAGATAGACAGATGCTATGTGCCCGTATCTCTATCATCAGCTTGCAGGAAGGAACTATGTATCTTTTCAGACGCATCCACCACAGTTATAGGTGCAGTAGCTCACTTGACCCATGAGACTTTAAACACCTTTATGGCAGAGGTTACAGCTATTATGAATGCCAGGCCTATAGTTCCTGTGTCCTCGCACCCAGATACACCTATGGTCCTTACCCCAGCAATGTTGTGGACTCAAAAGGTGAACTCTTTGTCTGCTCCATCTGGAACCATAAGTACAACCCAAGTCCATGCGAAACAATGGAAGCAAGTACAATGCTTGGCAGACACCTTTTGGAAAAGATGGAAGAGAGAGTATCTGTCAAACCTGCAACGCCGTAGGAAATGGACTAAGGATCGCCCAAATCTAGAAAGTGGGTGATGTTGTTCTGTTGAAGGACAGCCAAGAGAGCAGAAACGAGTGGCCCGTAGGACTTGTTGTCAATGTTTTACCAAGCAGGGATGGCAAGGTTAGAAAGGTAGAGGTCAAGATTGTAAAAAATGAGACTGCCAGAATTTATCTCAGACCTATAACTGACATTATAGTTTTGATTTCAGACTAACTAGGATTCCATTTACCTGTTTATGTTTTTTCTGCATAGCAGTAATTGTTTGGGTAGTGACATAATAAATTATGCCAGACAGGGAGTGTTCTGCCCATATTGGTCATATTAAAGTGCTGTTATAGATTATACTGCAATGTTGTTGATGTTGCTGCCATCTAGTGGTCAGAGTTAGTTATTATAGTTGTTATTATTTGCCAGAGCTTATAGGAAGTAATGTTTTCCCTCATAGGAAGAGGCTGTAATCTTTAACCTGGAAGTGTATTTGCTAGAGCTTGACAGGAAAAGGTATTCCCCTCAGAGGGAAGGGCAGTAACCTTTAACCTGGAACTGTATTTCCACCATTTCACAACTGACCTCCTGATACAGCAGACAGCATTCAGAAAAGCTGCTATCTATTCCAGAACTAATGAGGGAATTGTCTGTAAGTACATCCACTGATGGAGTGAGGCTGCTGTATAATGTTTAATGTACTGACACATATGTTTTGTTTATGCTTATGTTGTAGTTTTACAAAGTTATTCAGAAAAAAGAATACATACAGATTTGATGTCTCACGTTTCTTGACTTCTGAATTATTGTTAAGCTGTCTGACTAGTGTTATACAACAGTTCAATAACACGAAGCAGAACACACATCATTGCATTCTGTTTTTATTCACAATTTGTACAGTGTCCCAACTTTTTTGGAATCTGGTTTGTACATTAGGCATTCACAGGATACAGAAGTAAGTGTCGGCCAGTATTGGCCCCAAAAATTAGCCCACATGGGTTTACCTGACAGCTAAGGTGAGTGTTGGGCTTACCGCGACTTAGGCATTGACTGCAAAGGCTGCAGATGGCAACACTGTTGTCAGCAGCGGACACATTAAAAAAAGCCCACACTGCGGAGCCATGTGCCGGCATCCTGGGAGCGCCAGATGTGACCGTACATGGTTGATGGCTCGCTCCTGATACATTTGCAGTCTGCTTTGTCCCTCCTGTGCAATGCAAGTTCTGCCTGCTTCTCCTCCCTATCTGCTGGTCCGTCTCTCCCTCTGAACTCCCCTCGTCTTCCTCTCTTGTGGGTACCCACGTGACGTCCATAGACACGTCATCATCGACATCACCTTCCCCACCACTAACATTTCGAGATCTCGGAGTAGGCGTGGACAAACCTCCTTGGGCTGATCTGGGTACTGTCTTCAGACTGCTGAGTGGCGGCTGTTGCTACCTCCTCTTCCTGATCCAATGCCAACAATGGCTGCGCATCACAAATGTCTTGTGAAGGATCAGAAAACAATTCCATTGACTCAAGCGGAGGGTATATGATGATGGTGGTGGTGTCTTTGGGGGTGCACACAGCAGAGAGTGAAGAGGGTGCACATAAAGAGGATGAGGAGGGTGCAGAAGTGGAAGGTTGAGTGAGCCACTCAGCCAAGTCTGTGCGTCCTTTAACGTAATCAAATGCACCTTCTGAAACTTCACACTTCACAAGTATACTCAGATAACACCCCACTTCAATATGTGGTATTGGGGGGGCCACGGGTTTGTCACACCAGTTCTACAAATAATTGGCCAGTAACTGTTGTTACTGTGTGTAGCACAGTTAACGCAGCAAAAGAGGCCAAATTTTTGCAGGACTAAAATACACTCTTAGAAAAGTATACTGTTAAATAACACCCCACTTCAATATGTGGTATTGGGGGGGGGGGCACTTGTTTATCACACCAGTTGTACAAAAAATTGGCCAATGAGTTTAGCACTGTGTGTAGCAGAGTTAATGCAGCAAAAGAGGCAATATTGTTGCAGGACACAAATACACTTATACAAATATACTCAGACAACACCCCACTTCAATATGTGGTATTGGGGGGCCACTGGTCTATCACACCAGTTATAATACTTTACTTTCAAAAGATTTGTATCTGTAATATAAAGGAACAGATACATAACAAGCATGCACAAAAATCAAATATTTGACAAATTGAACCATACCGAACAGTCATCGTACAACTCTCAAATACTTATAAGTGTAAGTAAGCAAGTGAACCCCGTGGGTTCCACAATAAGAAGGGCGCAGAGTAAATGCTATGCGCCTTGAAATGGAGATCCAGAGAGGCCCGCCCAATCCCAAGGAGACCCCTACTGGGGGCTAAGACTGTCCCCTCAGGAGAGATAGGGCATCCCCGGCTCCCCCATAGCTCAGCTCTGGTAGATCAAGTTGAGGTATTAGTAATCTACCCCTATAAAGGAGTACAGTAAAGTTACAAATTTGGATTGAAAGGCTATTGATCAATATGCAACCCTAATAGTCGAGAAGGCTTTCAAAACAGTGAAGGCAGGGAGCAAATAGCATCCCAACAACTACTCATCAAGCATGGAATGATCAAGAGAAAATGGTATGGAGAAGAGAAAGAGAAGAGACAAAGGGGGTAAAGGAATTGAAATATAAAAGGATAGAGCAGAGGAAGGAACAGTCCATGATAAAGGAGGTGCAATACTAGCACAGAGGAGTGGTCTTAGAATGAGAAAGTGAGAGGAAGAAGTTTTCCTGACAGGTCCCTAAGAACAATAAAGATCCAACTAGTGCTGCAAAGCATGTAATGGGGTTTTAGTGAACACAGCCAATGGTTCCCACACCACCTCAAAGAGATGGTGAGTATCCAGGAGTTTGCTAGCTAACAATTCTTGCGACATGATCCAGGAAATTTTTATTTTAGCGCGCAATTTGGAAACTGAGGGTCGCTTCCAAGCGTTGGCTACGGTCATTTTGGCTCCCAGAAGGATGAAATGAATGAGACGTTTTTGATATTTGGATGCGCCCGGGGTAGGCATGTTAAGCAGAGCAATCTGTGGGGACTGCACGATAGATAAACCCGTGACTTTCCTGATAATATTGAATACTGGATTTCAGAAGCCCCTTATTTTGGGGCAGTCCCACCAAATATGAACAACAGAGCCTAGGAGGGAGCAACCTCTAAAGCAGAGCTGGGAAGAAGCCGGGTAGAATTTATGAATCCTCCCAGGAACCATATACCATCTAGTGAGGACTTTGACACTTGCCTCAATAAGGGAGAAATTTAGCACTCCTTTATAAGCCACAGACATGGCAGAGAACCACGACTGCTCCTCCCATTCCTGCGAGAGGTCGCTCTCCCATGCTCTGGCATAACTAGGTTTCTGACTGTTATCGGCAAGTGACCCTTAGATCGCAGTGATGCCACCCCTCTGCTACATGACATTACCACACCACGCCTCATAGGGTGTTACCTTGGGAGGAGTGATGTTAGATTTCCAGATGGAATAAAGGAAATGGGAGATTTGTTGAAAGAGGAAGAGTTCAGTAGCTGGCATTTTGAGTTTAGATTTACAGTACGAAAGGGAGATCGGGCCCGACCCTGTAAAGAAGTGTCCTATTCTGTACAACCTCTTATCTAGCCACCATTTAAACTAGGTAATATTCTGGCCAGGAGAGAAATTGGGGTTTTGGAACAAGAGAGCCAGAGGTCCTATGGGAGAGGTGATTTCAGGTTTACCCCGGAGCCTGTCCCAGAGAGAGAACGAGTGTGAGAGAGTAGGTGCTAGAATTGCTGGATGATACTTTGAGTGACACCACATTAGGTAGTCTAGCGTATGGAGAGGGACCGCTTGGTGTTCCATATTGACCCAGTCTGGTTTTACTCCACGCGAGTATATAACTGATATCTGCGCCAACTGTGCTGCTTGGTAATACCAACGGAGGTTAGGAAGTCCTAGCCCTCCCTTTGCTCTAGTTCTGATTAAGATATTCCTAGAAAATCTGTAAGCTTTCGAGCCCCAAATGAACTTGAGTATTCGAGACTGGAACTTGCGAAGATGAGTGCCATTGACGGGAATAGGGAGTGATCTAAAGTAATACAGGATACGGGGTAACAGGGTCATTTTGACCGCATGTACCCTACCTATCCAAGAGATAGGTAAGTATGACCAGGTTCAGAGGTCCGACTCCAGTTTAGAGTAGAGTGGGGGATAGTTAGTCTTATATAGGTGGTCTGTTTTCTTTGTTAGGGTGACCCCCAAGTAGGGTATAGACTGTTTGCTCCACCCGAATGGGAAATGATCTTTCAGGTTTGCTATCACTGGGGGGGGGGGGGGGGTGTTTATGTTCAGAGCCATCGATTTGGCCATATTCACTTGTAGTCCAGAAATTGTTTCGAAAGTTGTTAAGAGCCTACAAACATTGGGAAGGGAAATTAGCAGGGACGTGATAAATAAGAGTAAATCATCTGCGCACAAGGCACATTTGTGAGTGCCCTGGGCGCAGTGAACTCCATGAATGTTAGTGTCATTTCTGATGGCTACGGCTAGTGTTTCAATTGCGATCGCAAACAGGAGGGGGGGGGAGAGGGGACAGCCCTCGTGGGTACCTCTTGATATCTGTAAAAATTCTGAGTAACAGCCTTGGAATCTGACTTTAGCGTTGGGGTTAGAGTATAACGCTTTCAAAATATTAACAAACCATGCGCCAAAGCCTCAAGTATCCAATATGGAGAACAAGTACGACCAAGAAATAGAGTCAAAGGCTTTCTGCAGATCGTTAGAAGGGAGAATGCCCTCCTGGGACGGGCCCCCGTCCCATCCTGATTGCAACAATGAGATAACATCAATAGCGCCTCTAATTTGATCGGGGCCTTGTCTGCCCGGGATAAATCCTACCTGGTCTTTATGAATATATTGGGCAATGAAGAGTGAAAGTCTGTTAGCCAATATCTTTGTCAGTATTTTGAGGTCATTATTTATAAGGGACTCCCAGAAGCCGACTATTCAGTGGAAACGCGTCGGAGGGAGCAAGCCGCGCTGCTATTGGTCCCGGATCGCACTGCAGGCGACCGCGACTCTTTTTGGGCATATCGCTGTAAACATACAGGATGCTTGCAAGTGTTTTCTTGTCATTTTATTAATAAATATCGTGGGTAATGCACCATCAGTCCCTTCCTTTTTTCTATTGTGGTCCTCCTGCTGGCACCTCTACCCGTGGAAGCCCATAAAGATCTTGGGAAGCTGCATCCGTTCATCAATCCATCACTCTGGATTTTTCATCAAGTGTGGCCGTTTGTTTGGATTTCCTGGTTCCACAGCATATGCTTCGTTTTCTCTCCTATGTGTTGTCCTCCTGCTGGAAACTCTACCCGTGGAAGCCCATAAAGATCTTGGGAAGCTGCATCCGTTCATCCATCCATCCCTCTGGATTTTTCATCTAGTGTGGCCTTTTGTTTGGATTTCCTGGTTCCACAGCATATGCTTCATTTTCTCTCCTATTTGGTAAGGGTCCATTCATATCACTGGGTGTCACTTCCATACACAGTTATTGCACTATATCATGCTCCATTGGACCTTTGTTTGGTAAGAGGTCAATTCACCTATCACTTCACAAGAGTTCGTTCAGCACGTATTTGTTTGGGAACACCTTTTTTCTAGATGGAATAGACTCCTCTTCAATCAATTTAGTTATTCACGGACAATTTTGAAGATCATTGAATAGCCTTGCCAGGTAGGGGGCCAGGATCGGACTGAAGGATTTATAGTATAGGATCGAAAAGCTATCAGGACCAGGGGCGGAGCTACTCCTAATGTCTTTAATGACTAGTTCAATTTCTTCCGCCGATATGGGGTCATCCAATAGTGCCCGATGGTCGTCATTTAGTTTAGGGAGAGGAATAGAGGCTAGAAACGAGTAGAGTTAAGAGTGGGGCGGGTCAGGGGCATTGCTGTAAAGGTCAGTGTAAAAGTCTTTAAAGCCTTTGTTATACTCTGGGAATTGCGTGTACCAGTACCATTCGGGAGTTTCACTAGAGGGGGAGCTTGCAGCCGCGGTTTGGGTGAGAGGGTGGAAGCCAAACGGGAACCGATTCTATCTCTATGAAAATAGAAGCGTGCTCCCGTCCAAACAGTGTTTGTCAGCTTTAGCCGTCAGGGCCAAATCAAGTCGAGTTCTAGCCGAGTTCAGCTCCGCTATGGGAACTGAGGTAGGGTTGCATTTATGATGCCGTTTGAGTGCCAGGAATTCTGATTCTAGGCATGTCAGGTCGAGTCATCTCTCCTTGTGTATCTGAGATGAAAGGCGGATAATGACGCCTCTAACGCTGGCTTTGTGGGCCGCCCATAGAATGCCCGGAGATGTGTCCCCCGTGTCATTAATGGAGAAGTATTCCCTAATCTCTTTTTCAATCTGTGTTTTTCTGGTTGGGTCTTTAAGGAGGGATTCGTTAAGCTTCCAATTATTGTGTAGTGGACGGTTATGAGGGCTCTGCATAAGTAATGTGACCAATGCCTGGTCAGACCATGCGGAGTCCCTAATGAAGGATTTCAAAGGCGTGAGGTGTGCAGGGAGTAGAATATGATCAATTCTGGAAAAGGAATGATGTGGTGTTGAATAAAAAGTGTAGTCTTTTTGGGTGGGGTTGAGATCTCGCCAAATGTCAATCAAGCCTTGGTCATGTATGAGCTTGGTTATGTGAGTACTGCGTTTAGTGGGACGAACCGATTGGGAGCCCACTGGCCTCTTCTTATCTATGCCTGTGTCAAAAGCAACATTGGAGTCCCCCCCCCCCCCAAATCACGGAGCCCTCAAGTATAGGTTGCAATGTGCGGAAAAACTGAGAGAAAAATGGGCTCTGTGCTTTGTTAGGAGCATAATATGATATAAAAGTGAAGACGTGGTCATCAATGGCCCCCTTTACCAGAATAAACCTTCCCTCTGGGTCTCTGTGTTCCATTATGGGGGAAAATTTGCACCTGTGGGAGAAGGCGATAGCCACTCCCTTAGTCTTGCCTTCTGCATTGGCCAGAAAGAACAGGGGGAATTTAGAGTGTATAAGTTTGGGGTTGTATGAGCTAGGAAAGTGAGTTTCTTGGAGGAAAATTACATCAAGTTTTTGGCTATGATAATATTGAAACGCTTTTCTGCGTTTTACTGGAGAGTTAAGACCCTGAACATTATGTGTCCCTATCTTCAGGATAGGGGGTAGTGTAGGGGAGTTAGCCATGGAGCAGAGGGGTGAAGAACCCACGCGACCGCAAGTCACCTTCTTGATACATCTGAACGTCTAGCATCCAGCGAAGCTCCACAGGAGAGTAGGGGCTTTGTGCAGCATCTCGTGGTTGTGACCTGTCAGGAAAACTAAAAAAAAGAGAGGCATGAGAGAAAAGAAGAGAGATGAAAGACTGAGAGAAAAGAAAACAAAAAAAATTCCGCCTCCAGGTGGGCAAGGGGGAAGAGTCCATTGCCACACTAGGGAAGAATGTACCCAAAAAAATCTCCCAGCGAGGGGAGGGGTTCCACCCAGGGAGTCGGAACAAACCTAGACTCCGAGGTAGGGGAAGGCGTCAGCTCGCTAATCCGGATGCAGCGCTCCATGACTATAAACATTATAAACATCATTTCAGATGTGTAATCTGAGAAATGACAACCGCCATCAATGTCATAAGAAAACCGGCAAAATTGGGGGGGAAGGGCGGGAAGGGGGGAGGAAGGAGGGGTGAGGGAAGGGAGGAGGGGTGAGGGAAGGGAGGAGGGGTGGGGGAGGAAGGTAGGGTGTTTACAACCCTGGGGAGGGTTGTAGCGTGGGGAGCAATCATGTAGTTAGTGGAGCCCAAAAACAAAAACTAAAAAAGGGAAGAGCAAATGAGTGGGCAAAAAAAAGGAAAAAATACAATTCAAAGTTCAGGGCAGAGTCTGGAGGAAAACCTCCAACCAACAAAAGGTGAAATCTAAGCAACTTTGGGTCTCAGCAAAAACCGAAAGGATGTGGGAAACCGTGACGGGTGCAAGGAGGGTCTTTCAGCCGGGATGGGAAGAATCCTTGGATCGCTTGGTCTTGGGCTTCTGCCAGAGGGGTGTCAGCGGGCTGGTCGGCATCTGGCGCTTCGCTGCCGCATTGGGCGATTCCAGCAGTGGAGAGGAGGGGGTCCTGGATATGAGTCCCAATTACAGAAGTAACCGTTCTCCCTCTGGGAGGGTAGCAAAGGAATAGTTCTTATTCTTAAAGAGAAATTTCAGTTTAAATGGAAACAGCCACCAGTATTCAGGGTCGGACTGGCCTACCGGGATACCGGGAAATTTCCCGGTAGGCTGCCTACCCTGGGGCTGCTTTGGACTGTGGGCAGCTGCGGCGGTGCCCAAGACGGATCCCGGGCAGGTGGCCGGCCGGGTGCACAGAAGAGCGGGTTTGCGGCGCGCCATGAGCTGGGACAGAGGGGAGGAGCGGTGGGCAGCTACGGCGGTCCCCAGGACCGATCCCGGGCGGGTGGTCGGCTGGGTGCACAGAAGAGCGGGTGTGCGGCGCGCCGTGAGCTGAGACAAAGGGGAGGGGCGTCAAAGTCCTCTTCTCCCTCCCTCCCTCCTTGTGTATGACACACAAGGCTTGAGTCTGAAATGTAAGTCCCGCCCCCTAGACCGACTCCTGAGATAGACGGTACACTGATCCAATGCTGTGGAATTGAATCAGTGTGACGTGATCATAGGAGCCGGTCTAGGAGGCGGAACTTTCTTACAGTGGCATGGCATCCTGGGCAATTCAAATCCAAGCTCCCTGACAGACACCACAGGAGATTGCTGATGTGTGTGATCCAGGCACAGGTAGGCTTTATTTGGTGGGCTCTGATTACTCTGGATTTGGTGGGCACTGATTACTCTACATTTGGTGGGCACTGATTACTCTGCATTTGGTGGGCACTGATTAGGCTGCATTTGGTGGGCAACGATTAGGCTGCATTTGGTGGGCATGGATGAGGCTGCATTTGGTGGGCACGGATGAGGCTGAATTTGGTGGGCATGGATGAGGCTGCATTTGGTGGGCACGCATTAGGCTGCATTTGGTGGGCACTGATTAGGCTGCATTTGGTGGGCACAGATGAGGCAGCATTTGGTGGGCACAGATGAGGCTGCATTTGGTGGGCAAGGATGAGGCTGCATTTGGTGGGCATGGATGAGGCTGCATTTGGTGGGCACGCATTAGGCTGCATTTGGTGGGCACGCATTAGGCTGCATTTGGTGGGCACGGATGAGGCTGCATTTTGTGGACACAGATGAGGCTGCATTTGGTGGGCACGGATGAGTCTGCATTTGGTGGGCATGGATGAGGCTGCATTTGGTGAGCACGCATTAGGCTGCATTTGGTGGGCACGCATTAGGCTGCATTTGGTGGGCATGGATGAGGCTGCATTTGGTGAGCACGCATTAGGCTGCATTTGGTGGGCACGCATTAGGCTGCATTTGGTGGGCACAGATGAGGCTGCATTTGGTGGGCACTGATGAGGCTGCATTTGGTGGGCACTGATTAGGCTGCATTTGGTGGGCACTGATTACTCTACATTTGGTGGACACGGATGAGGCTGCATTTGGTGGGCACTGATGAGGCTGCATTTGGTGGGCACTGATTAGGCTGCATTTGGTGGGAATGGATGAGGCTGCATTTGGTGGGCACTGATGAGGCTGCATTTGGTGGGCACTAATTAGGCTGCATTTGGTGGGCATGGATGAGGCTGCATTTGGTGGGCACACATTAGGCTGCATTTGGTGGGCACTGATTAGGCTGCATTTGGTGGGCACTGACGAGGCTGTATTTGGTGGGCACTGGTGAGGCTGCACTGATCTCTTGTATCATGTCTGCAGTCTCTGACCATCTCTTTTATCATGACTGCAGTCTCTGACCATCTCTTGTATCATGTCTGCAGTCTCTGACCATCTCTTGTATCATGTCTGCAGTCTCTGACCATCTCTTGTATCATGTCTGCTGTCTTCCGACCATCTCCTGTATCATGTCTGCAGTCTCTGACCATCTACCGTATCATGTCTGCTGTCTTCTGACCATCTCCTGTATCATGTCTGCTGTCTCTGACCATCTCCTGTATCATGTCTGCTGTCTCTGACCATCTCCTGTATCATGTCTACTGTCTCTGACCATCTCCTGTATCATGTCTGCTGTCTCTGACCATCTCCTGTATCATGTCTACTGTCTCTGACTATCTCTTGTCTTTTATAATGCCTGCAGTCTCTGAGGGGGAGTCTGGAGAGGAATCAAGAGTTGGAGTGGTGCTGGGATGGGGGTCATAGGAGAAGTCAGATGTATGTGGACTGTTGAGAGGAGACTATAGGATAAAACCAGAGCCACCAAGCTGGTGCAGACTAACTGAGCCCTGAGAGGAGGTCAGGGACAGTGCCACCAGGCAAGTCTGAGGGGGGTTGTCAGTGATGTAATTAATATAAGGGCTCCCCTTATATCATTACCCCCCCCCCCACACACACACACACACACATTCCCAGAGTTCCTGGGGTCCCCCTGGATTGCACCACCTTCACCACTTTTAACCGGAATTTTCTTATATATATATATATATATATATATATATATATATATATATATATATATATATAATAAAGCCCAATGTGCTTTCATGCCTGTCTTATCTTTAATACACTCTTTAAATTTGCTTTAAAATGCATGGTTTTCCCTTTTATGAACAAAACAATGGTGTTATGCTGTTGGGCCGGTATAATAATGCTATGGGCCTGGTATGAAATTATTTCCAGTGCTGGTTTTTATCCCCAGTCCGGCCCTGCCAGTATTTGATTTCTTTCTGGGTCAGAACAGAGAATAAGGGTTTCAAAGCTCTGCATTTCTGAATCGTATATGATGAGAGGTCTGCAAATATTTGAATGGGTTTTTCCTGGAATGTAAGATTGGATGAGGCTCTGGCTCGTTTCATTACTTCCTCTTTCACAGAAAAATAATGTGGTTCGACCACTATGTCTCTGGGAAACCCGTCAGATTTGGGAGGACCGAGAGCCCTGTGAGCTCTGTCTAGTTTGAGGTTATGCTGAGGTAATTCTGGAATCAGGTTTTTGATGAGAGAATGCACTATCTCTGTGGTATCAGTGAATATTTCAGGGATCCCCCTTATCTGAAAGTTATAGCGACGTGTTCTGTTCTCCAGATCATCAATCTTTGATAATGCAGAGTCCAGCTGGTCATGCAGAGTTTGGATGAGATCAGTATTTTGGGTGGTCCTAGTTTGATCAAGTTTGGATTCAATCGCTTCAATCCTGGATCCTATAGTATTCAAATCATCCTTTATCTCTCCTGTAATCTTTGCAGCAGTGACAGAGAGTGCCCTATCCAGCAGCTCTGAAAATTTCACAAATAAAGTTGCTATTAGAGATGGCCTTGCAGTTCACCCGGCGGTCGGTTCGCGGAGAATTTTGCTTGTCCGCTACCTGTCAAATTTGGAGACACATGGCGTTGTTTGCGGCGGCCATATTAGTTTACATTGGGGAAAACTTTGACCCATGACACAGCCGTCAGGTGGAACAGGACAGCCAATTAAAACATTTCAGCACATAGACATGCCCCCTAACCTATAAATAGACCTGAGCTGTCGGCCATTTCACATTCTGCTTTTTGCCAACGTAGGGAGAGGTCTGCTGTGTGCATTAGGGAGAGATTGCCAGACACAAATAGCTCTGTTAAGATCCACAAAAGTCCTTTTCAGGGCTGGTATTTCGGTATAGGTCTACTAGTATCTTTTCAGTTTAGGGGCAGGTATAACGTCGGTGCTTTAGGGGCAGTTAGAGATCGGCAGCAGTCACACAAATCGCTCTGTTAATGTCCACAAAAGTAATTTAAAGGGCTGCAATTTTTTTGGTATTGCTGTGCAGTGCACTATATGGGGGGGGGGGGGGGGTAATCCACAGTATAATATACTTTGTAGAAATTATATTATAGTGGGTTAGTAGTATTATTGTGCACTGTGCAGCATTGTGACAGGTGTGGTGACTGAGCGTTGCTGCAGCAATACTACAAACAGTGACAACGGCACTTTTAATTTATTATAACTGGTGTGATAGACCAGTGTCCCCCCCCCAATACCACATATTGAAGTGGGGTGTTATCTGAGTATACTTTTACAAGTGTATTTGTGTCCTGCAACAATATTGCCTCTTTTGCTGCATTCAGTCTGATACACACAGTGCCAAACTCCCTGGCCAATTTTTTGAACAACTGTTGTGATAGACCAGTGCCCCCCCAATACCACATATTGAAGTGAGGTGTTATTTAACAGTATAATTTTCTAAGATTGTATTTTAGTCTTGCAAACATTTGGCCTCTGTTGCTGTGTTAACTCAACCTGTGGCCCCCCAATACCACAGATTGAAGCATACTTTCATAAGTGTATTTGTGTCCTGCAACAATATTGCAGCCTGTGTGGCTCTGGGGAGCTAGCGCGCGCCGCCGAATGCACGCTCCCGCTCGGTCACGGACCCCCCCACCGGGGCAATCGCGATCGTCCGTGACACCGCGAGAAAGGCAGGCGGCTAATGTAAACAAGCCACTTGTCATTCTCCCATTCTCCCCTGTGTAAAAATGGTGGTTCTACTATGTAGGACCGTTGATCACTGTTCTTACACAACTAGCCACAGCCAATCACAGTAAGAATCACGCCCCTAGGGACACACATAACCCCTCCCTCTCAAAAAAGTTAACCCCTTCACTGCCAGTGTAATTTTACAGTAACAGTGCATATGTATAGCACTGATTACTGTAGAAATGTCACTGGTAACCCCAAAAGTGTCAAAAATGTCAGTCAAGGGTCCGATCTGTCCGCCGCAATGTCGCAGTCCCGCAAAAAAAATCGCAAATCGCTGCCATTACGTGTTAAAAAAAACACAACAAAAATGACAAAAATCTTTCCCTTTGTTAGTAAACACAATAACTTTTGCGCAAACCAATCAAAATACGCTTTTTGCGATTTTCTTTTACCAAACATATGGTAAAAAAAAAAATTGGCTCAAAATGTTAAAAAATTTTGATTTTTACTTTTTTTTGGGGGGGAATTTCATATAAAAAAATGTGAAAAATATTGTTATTTTTGCAAAATTGACGCTCTTTTTTTGTTTATAGCGCATGATCAAAAAATCGCACAGGTGATCAAATACCACCAAAAGAAAGCTCTGTTTGTGGGAAAAAAAGTATGTCAAATTTGTTTAGGTATAGCGTCGCACAACCGCGCAATTGTCCGTTAAAGTCACGCAGTGCTGAATCGCAAAATAGGCCCTGGTCAGGAAGGGGGTAAAATCTTCCGGGCTTAAGTGGGTACTTTTCTAAGATTGTGTTTTAGTCCTGCAAAAATGTTGCCTCTTTTGCTATGTTAACTGTGCTACACACAGTGACAACAGTTACTGGCCAATTATTTGTAGAACTGGTGTGATAAACCTGTGGCCCCCCAATACCACAGATTGAAGCAGGGTGTTATCTACCTTTTTCCAGATATACTGCGATTCTCTAGAGACTTTTGTCACAGGGTAATTTAAAAACATGACAGGCAGAGGAAGAGGCAGACACTTACACAGGGGTGGTAGGGGTAGGGCAGGAGCAGTAGGCCAGAGCCAATTTTGAAGTTTCAGAAGGCGCGTTCGATTACGTCAAAGGACGCACCAGACTGTGTTGAGTGGCTCACTCTGCCTTCCTCTTCTGCACCCTCCTCATCCTCTCTATATGCACCCTCTTCATTCTCTGCTGTGTGCACCCCCAAAGACACCACCACAAACACCACCACCACTTGCCCCCTGCTTGAGTCTCTGGAATTATTTTCTGATCCATCACAAGACATTTGCAATGCACAGCCATTGTTGGCATCAGATCAGGAAGAGGAGGTAGCAACAGCTGCCACTCAGCAGTCTGACGACAGTACCCAGATCAGCCCAAGGAGGTTGGTCCCCACTGTTGCTGCCTACTCCGAGATCTCGAATGTTAGTGGTGGGGAAGGTGACGTGGATGATGACGACGTGTCTATGGACGTCACGTGGGTGGCCACAAGAAAGGAAGAGGAGGGGAGTTCAGAGGAAGAGACGGACCGGCAGATAGGGAGGAGAAGCAGGCAGAACTTGCATTGCACAAGAGGTACAAAGCAGACTGCAAATGTATCAGGAGCGAGCCATCAACCATGTACAGTCTCATCTGGCGCTCCCAGGACGCCGGCACATGGCTCCGCAGTGTGGTCTTTTTTGAATGTGTCCGTTGCTGACAACAGTGTTGCCATCTGCAGCCTTTCCAGTCAACGCATAAGTCACGGTAAGCCCAACACTCACCTAGGGTTGACCGCCTTAAGAATGCACCTGAACTCCCATCACTGAGCCCAGTGGGAGCAACACCGTCAGAACCCACAAAGCCACACTCCAGGCTCTCACTGTCCAGCCTCTTCTCCTTCTCCTTCTCATCTCTCCTTACATTTGTCCTCCACTCCATCTTCCATGATGCCATTGTCACATTGTTCTGGAAAAAGGCAGGCTGCTGTGGTCCAAATGTTGGAGCGGAAAAAAATGATGACGCCGGATAACCCTCTTGCCCAACGTTTGACTGCTGGCTTGTCGGAACTGATAGCCCGCCAACTACTGCCATATCAACTGGTGGACTCGGAGGCCTTTCATAAATTTGTGGCCATTGGAACACTACAATGGAAGGGGCAGGCAGGCAGGAAATATTTCTCGCAGAAGGGCATTCCAGAGCTGTATGGCCATGTTCAGCGGCAAGTGAATATATCTCTGGCACACAGTGTTGGTGCCAAGATACATCTGACCACAGACACATGGTCTAGCAAACACGGGCAGGGAAGGTATATCACTTTTACTGCCCGCTGGGTGAACTTTCTGATGGCTTTCAAGCATGTAACCCGTGGCACCCGTGTAGATTTGGTTGTACCGCCATGGATTGCATGCAGGCCTGCCTCTTCTTCTCCTCCTCATCCTCCTCCATCCTCCCTCTCCTCCTCGGCTGACTCCTCCTCTCCCACTGCTACCGTCTCTTCCTCTGCACCGCCCAAGATCCCCAGAACCTATTCCACATGCCAGGTGAGACGTTGCCATGCTATGCTTTGTCTGTTGTGCCTGGAAGCCAAGAGCGACACTGGTCCTGCACTCCTTTCAGCTTTGCGTTCACAGGCAGATCAGTGGCTGACACAGCTGAATTTGACAGTTGGTAAAGTGGTGTGCCACAACGGTACCAATCTGCTAAGCATGCTGAAACAGGGCAAAATAACACATGTGCCATGCATGGCACACGTCCTGAACTTGGTGGTGCAGCGATTCATTGCCAAATACCATGGGGTCCAGGACCAGGACGTCTTGCGGGAGGCCAGGAAAATCTTGGACCATTTCAGAAGATCTTACACAGCCATGGCTCGCCTTGCTGACATTCAGCTGCGACAAAACCTGCCAGTCAGGCATCTCATTTGTGACTGCCTGATGCGATGGAACTCAATGTTGCATATGCTAGATAGGCTGCTCCAGCAGAAACGTGCAGTTAACATCTACCTGTACAAACTCTGCAGGAGGACAGGTTCTGGGGAGCTTGGGTTTTTTTCACCCCACCAGTGGCTGCTCATCCGGGACGCATGCAGACTTCTGCTGCCATTCAATGAGATCACCAAACTGGTCAGTCACGGCCAGGGAGCCATAAGTGACATCATACCTTACGCCTTCTTTCTGGAGCATGCATTGCGTCGTGTCATTGATCAAACCGCTGAGGAGCAGGAAGATGAGGAAGTCGCAATATTGGATGAATTCCCAGTGGGTGCTACTCCATCTGAGACAAATCAACAGCAGGAGTCTGAAGAGGAGTCAGAGGAGGATGGTGCTGGGGGGGGGGGAGGAGGAGCAAGAAGAGCATGCTTTAAACCTTTCTGGGATCCCTGGTGTTATCCGTGGATGGGGGGAGGAGAACGAGGATGACATTATCCTGGGTGATGAGCTGGAAGCAGGCCACTACACCGCTTCCAGTTTAGTGCGAATGGGGGCCTTCATGCTCCAGTGTTTTAAGGGGGACCCCCGTATAAAATGCATAAAGGCCAAGGACCAGTACTGGGTGGCAACATACTTAGACCCCCGGTACAAAAATAAAATGGCGGAAATGTTACCACAATCACAGAGGGAGGTCAGAATGCAGCGCTTCCAGGCCTTGCTGCGGGAAATGCTGCATTCTGCTTTTGCGTGCGCTGGCAGAGGAATTTCCAGTCACAGAGAGACAGTTGCGAGTAGCAATCCAACAGCACCTGCAAGAAGAGGGCGGTTTGAAGATGTCTTGGTCACTTCAGATATTAGATCCTTCTTTTAGCCGAACCATCGACAGCTGTACTCCGGATCCAGCATCAGGGAACGCCTAGACCGACAGGTGTCCGACTACATCGGGTTAACGGCCGAAGTGGACGCTGTGAGGAGTGATGAACCCCTGGATTACTGGGTGGGCAGACTTGACCTCTGGCCAGAGCTTGCACAATTTGCAATGGAAATGTTGGCTTGCCCCCGTCCAGTGTCCTGTCCGAAAGGACGTTCAGCGCAGCAGGGGGGATCGTGACCGATAAGCGCACTCGCCTAGCTCATGACAGTGTAGACTACCTCACATTTATAAAAATGAATGAGGCATGGATCTCTGAGGAATACAACACATGTGACCAGTAGACCATGTTTCATTGAAATCCCTCATGCCAGGCCACAAATATCCGCCAGACCGCCATCCACCCACAGCAATTCCTGGTTAATTTTTGGGGCCTATACAGGCTGACACTTACTTATGTATCCTGTGTGAATGCCTAATGTACCTCCAGCCATCAAATACTACGTTCTTTGCTGTCAGTTAAACCCATGTGGGCTAATTTTTGGGGCCTATACTGGCCGACACTTACTTCTGTATCCTGTGTGAATGCCAAATGTACCTTCAGTCACAGAATACTACGTTCTTAGCTGTCAGGTAAACGCATGTGGGCTAATTTTTGGGGCCTGGAATAACCGACATTTACTTCTTTATCCTGTGAATGCCTAATTTTTCAGACTGGAAATGAAAAACAATGGGTCTGTAAAGGTTCCGCCAAATTGTGAAATGGATGCAGACCCATTTTACAGATGTGTGAATGGACCCTATATGTATTAGACATGTATTCACTGGCTGCTGTCAGTTCTGGCTGATTTATGAAAAAAAAAAATATATATATATTTTTTGCTGTAAAAAAAATAAAACATTTAGGGCAATTTTTCCATGTGCTTGGACTATTTGTGCACAGCTAGTATGTCTTTTGTGGCTGCAAACATGACCTAAAGGTTTTTAAAGTTTGCCTCCCATTAAAGTCAATGTGGCCCGCCGCAAACTTGTGGTTCGGGGACTTTTGAGAAAATGTGCGGCTGACGTTCGCGAACCGCCCCGGCCGATGTTCGTCCATCACTAGTGGCTATATCAAGTAAAGCTGTGGGGACAGGATCCCTGAGGGAACCATGGGGATTTCTGGCCTCCATAGGGGTTAGGAGGAGATCATCCAGAGTGTTTTCCATTAAAGAATCCGTGGATGCTGGGGACAGATGGGGTGAGGATAAGGTTTCCCTGGGAGGTCCCTGGGTAGTAGGGAACAGCTGGGGGTCCATTATATGTGAGATATATAATATTATATGGGAGCCCTTCTGTATATAGGATGGCTGGCAGGGCTGTGAAGCGCTCGCCATCTTGGGCGGGTAGGCCTCAAAATGAAAAGTTCTGGCTGGGCCGATCCGGGCGGAGATATTGGACGAGAGCGGGGTGCTGGGTTGTGTGGCAGTGCTGGATGGCTGCGGATGCCGCTGGATGGGGCGCGATGCAGCCGTATCAGTGCGGAGCTCCCGGTCTAAGCGGCCATATCGGAGCTCCGCGCATGCGCCTCAGATCCAATTATAATACTTTAAAAGTGCTTTTGTCACTGTTTATAGTATTGCTGCAGAAACTCTCAACACACCAGTCACAATGCTGCACAGTGCACAATACAAATCCACTATAATATGCTTTCTATATTACAAAGTATATTATAAGTGGATTACACCCCTATATAGTGCACTGCACACCTATAACAAATACCAGTCCTTAAAATGACTTTTGTGGACCTTAACAGAGCGATATTTGTCACTGACGATCTGTCCCTGGTGCACACAGTAAACCTCTCCCTACACTGACAAAAAGCAGAATGTGAAATGGCCGCCAGCTCAGGTCTATTTATAGGGTACGGGGGTATGTCCATGTGCTGCAATGTTTCAATTGGCTGTCCCGTTACACCTGATGACTGTGTCATGGGTCAAAGTTCTCCCCAATGTAAACTAATATGGCCGCAGCGAACAACGCCATGTGTTCGCAAAATCTGCGGGCTGCGAACGAGAAAAGTTCTCCGCGAACCGACCGCCGGGCGAACCGCAAGGCCATCCCTAGTCATTACAGAAACCTCCAAACAATGGATTGCTGATTTCTCTATTGCTTTATTTTTCCATTCAGGAGAATGGGAAGATCTCTTCTACCCTCGTAATGTAGAGCTGTAGCCAGGCCAGAAACATCCAATAATATACAGATTCCTAAAAAGCACTAACCAAGCTTTAACCCTTTAAAAACTACAAAAAAAGTGTAGCGCTAATCATATAAATGAGGTAATATAAATGAACAAATACCACAAGTGAAAAAAATAATAATCACATGGCATAAAACACATGCAAAATAATGAATAATGAATAATGGTGAAAACCACAAAAAGTCCCAAACAGTGATGATCAGGGTTCAAAACCATAAGAGTAGAAAATAGTAGTGAATAGTCCAAATAAAATCTTCAAATCCAACGCCACCAAGGAAGTGTAAGTGGAAGGACACCAGCAGTGCAGCAAATGGAGAGCAGCTTACCAGAACACTGTGGTCACTCAAATTAACCACTTAAGCCCCGGAAGATTTTACCCCCATTCCGACCAGGGGGTATTTTGCGATTCGGCACTGCGTGACTTTAACGGACAATTGCGCGGTTGTGCGACGCTGTACCTAAACGAATTTGGCGTCCTTTTTTTCCCACAAACAGAGCTTTCTTTTGGTGGTATTTGATCACCTGTGCGATTTTTTGATCACGCGCTATAAACAAAAAAAGAGCGTCAATTTTGCAAAAATAGCAATATTTTTCACATTTTTTTATATGAAATTCCCCCAAAAAAAATTTAAAAATCAAAATTTTTTTACTTTTTTGGCCAATTTGTTTTATGCTACCTATGTTTGGTAAAAAAAATCGCAAAAAGCGTATTTTGATTGGTTTGCGCAAAAGTTATCGCGTTTACTAACAAAGGGAAAGATTTCTGTCATTTTTGTTGTTTTTTTTTTTAACGTGTAATGGCGGCGATCTGCGATTTTTTTTGCGGTACTGCGACATTGGGGCGGACAGATCGGACCCTTGACTGACATTTTTGAGACTTTTGGGGTTACCAGTGACATTTCTACAGTAATCAGTGCTATATATATGCACTGTTACTGTAAAAATACACTGGTAGTGAAGGGGTTAACTTTATTTGGGAGGGAGGGGCTGTGTGTATCCCTAGGGGCGTGATTCTAACTGTGATTGGCTGGGGCTTGAGCTGTATGGACACTGATCAACGGATCTACATACTAGATCCGAGTGATCAGTATCCTAACAGCAAGGAGAATGACAGGTGGCTTGTTTACACAAGCTGCCTGACATTCTCCCTCTCCCCCGCCGATCGCCGAGTGACCGGCGGACATCGGGTCCGCCGGTCACACGCGCGGGGGGGTCCGTGACCACGCGGGAGCGGGAGCGCGCCTCCGGGGGCGGGCGCGCGCTCGCTCCCTAGACCCTCACAAGCTAGTGACGTAGCCCTACGTCACTTTGCCTGTGAGGGGCTGACTGCCGACGTAGATCGGCGTTAGGCAGTCGGCAAGTGGTTAATGAAATGACCTCACCAAACTTAGAACAATATGATGCACTCCAGCCCAAGCACAGAAAGCAGGCAATGAAAAAGGAAGCTCCGGTCTCCACAGCAAGTATGTTCATAAGGGATCACATGTATATAAAAATATATATAGGAACATAGCGTGATACTGCAAGGTGTAATGGAAACATTTATTGAAGAAAAACACTCACATAAACAAGCGGAATACAGGCACATTCAACTTAAAAGGTTGCGGTCAGTCCAATCACGGCGTCCCGCGTGTCCCGAACAGCGCAATAGTAGCAAAGCCGGCATAGATGGGGGCATGTGTTCACAGCCTCTGGTGCCACTGATGCGTTTTGTCATCAAGGGACGTCATCTGGGAGAGGCCACTAGGCGCAGCACACGTGCCTCTTAACCCCAACCGAACTAAAGTGACAGCTAATCTGTCCAATCGTGTATGCTTCCGCCGTTTACAGCTCATCAATTTAGAGCTAATAATAAAAGGATGATGGAAGAATTTTTATTCACACTCCAACAGACGCAGCAACATGTAATACAGAATGTGTGGCACAATTCTCGGTTTTGTACGCAGACATTCCTACACACAATTCATACATGCGTGTATGTGGGGGCGGGGCATTACATATTTTGGTTGTTTTTATTTGTTTTACTAAATATTAATTTTTAAACATTTTTTTTTTTTTTTTTTTTACTTTATTGCTATAACCAAGAGGCCAAGCCACCCATATGTAATAGCATAGTGAAGGAGACATGGGATCAGAGGAATGCTTGTAATTGGATGGTAAACCCAAAGCTGTGTTATCGAAGATCATATCTTACGCTCTCATTCATACATGCTGATTGGCTCCTATGTTGGATGTTGCTTTGCTGCCTACTTAGTAAGCAGTTTGTGGATTTCCCCTTTCCAGAACGTAGACAAAGTATTGGTTTATTCTGATTATGGGTGTGTCCTAATATAGATCTGAGAAGATATTGGTGCTCTGGAGAGGACATTAATTTCTTACAAAATGGGTTTTGGATAATTTGTTATTCAGGGTGCCGGGCCCTGCCAGTCTTCGGGGGGTTCGATTTTTATTGTGTAATAAATGTGGAATAATAAAAGTGATATGATTGTATGTAATAATGCAGTTGTGATTTATCATTTTCTGTGTGCTCAGCTTTGGGTTTAAAATCATTTCTCTGATCTCATTCAGTGTCCTGGGATGAGAATCCAAGGCTGACATATAATAATCTGATTTATTGGTTATGTATAGTGTTGAGCGAACACGGACTGTATTATTCGTGTTCGTACCGAATAATTGGATTTTTGTTACCCGAACACGGACCCGAAAACTTAACTGTATGTTCGGGTAAAAATCCATGTTCGGTCATTTTATTTCCGGGTTTGTATGTATTGGCGCGCTTTTAATGGCGGGCTTTCAACAGCCAATCAACAAGCGTTTAACTGGTGTGCCTTAAGCCATCCCAGCCATGCCTACAAATGAAATAGTAGCTGTGATTGGCCATCTAAAGCATGTGACCAAGTCTTTATAAGTTTGAGACGGAGCGCCGATGCATCATTATGCTGTAGTTCAGGGACAGAGCACACATCATACGTGCTGGCTGCTGATTAGGGACAGACAGGCAAAAATCATATTGTGTCCGAAAATAATTCAGGGACAGGTCGGAGTGCAGGCAGGGCGAGATATTAGGGCATTTTAGGGCGAGGCTGGAGATAGGCAGGGTCAGTGTTCTACAATCGATTTTGCTGTGTGTAGGGGGGGGGGTTTGCAGTGCCGGCCGTGACCGATCTTATCGATCCTTTTAGGGAGAGTCTGGAGATAGGCAGGGTCAGTGGTCCACATCGATTTTGCTGTGTGTGGGGTGGTGTGAACACAATCTTTTTGCCCGCTGAGGAGGAGGGAGAAAAAAGTATTTTTTATCAGTCACTGTGTGCAGCGTTTTTCCTTCAGTGCTGCTGTGCTGACTTTGATAATACACTGCTGTGTTCACATGTGCTATTATTGAGTGATTTCAAAAGTTATACACTTTTTTCTATTCCACTATTCAATATACACCCTTGGGTTAAAAAAATTTAATTGTGGCATAGTCTGTACTAATCTAGTTAAAAATTACAAACTGAAAAGGGGAATTTTCTTTTTTTTTTCCCCTAAATGGCCTGCAGCAGAGCTGACTGACATAAGACACTGCTGTTCACATGTGCTATTGAAAAATCACCAATTTTATATCATATTTTCTATTCCCCTATTCAATCTACACCTTTGGGTAAAAACAATTAAATTGCGGGATAGTCTGTATCGGTACGTGTGAGATACACCTTTCCAATTTTTGGGGCGCATCTCATACTACCGAGGATTTGAGGGTGCTTTAGTGTGCCTCCTGCCTGTTCCGAACCCCTCCTACTCCTCATCCTGCCTTTGGGGGTACAAAAAATAGTAATTTGGGCCTAGTCTGGGTCTGTACGTGTGAGATACATACACCTTTTGATATCATATTTTCTATTCCGCTATTCAATCTACACCTTTGGAGTAAAAACAATTAAATTGCGGGATAGTCTGTGTCAGTACGTGTGAGATACACCTTTCCAATTTTTGGGGCACATCTCATACCGCCGAGGATTACAGGGTGCTTCAGTTTGCCTGCTGTTCCCAACTCATCCTACTCCTCTTCCTCATCCTGCCTTTAGGTTACAAAAAATAGTAATCGGGGCCTAGTCTGGGTTTGAACATGTGAGATACACCACCGTTTTGTAAAATGTTTCCTATTCCGCTATTCAATATACACCCTGTTTGAGTGTAAAAAATTAAATTACGGCATAGTCTGTATCAGTTCGTGTGAGATACACCTTTTAAATTTGTTTGGCGCATCTCCTTCCACCGTCAAGGATTGCAGGGCGCTTCAGTTTGCCTCCTGTTCCGAACTCCTCCTACTTCTCTTCCTCATCCTCCCTTTAGGGTACAAAAAATAGTAATCGGGGCATAGTCTGGGTTTGTACGTGTGAGATACACCACCGTTTTGTAAAATTTTTTGTATTCCGCTATTCAATATACACCCTGTTTGAGTGTAAAAAATGTAATTACGGCATAGTCTGTATCGGTACGTGTGAGATACACCTTTTAAATTTGTTTGGCGCATCTCCTTCCACCGCCAAGGATTGCAGGGCGCTTCAGTTTGCCTCCTGTTCCGAACTCCTCCTACTCCTCTTCCTCATCCTCCCTTTAGGGTACAAAAAATTTTAATCGGGGACTAGTCTGTGTTTGTACGTGTGAGATACACCGTATTATAAAATTTTTCCTATTCCGCTATTCAATATACACCCTTTTGGAGTGTAAAAAATTAAATTACGGCATAGTCTGTATCGGTACGTGTGAGATACACCTTTTAAATTTGTTTGGCGCATCTCCTTCCACCGCCAAGAATTGCAGGGTGCTTCAGTTTGCCTCCTGTTCCCAACTCCTCCTACTCCTCTTCCTCATCCTCCCTTTAGGGTACAAAACATTTTAATCAGGGCCTAGTCTGTGTTTGTACGTGTGAGATACACCGTTTTTTAAAATTTTTTCTATTCCGCTATTCAATATACACCCTTTTGGGGTAAAAAACATTAAATTGCGGCATAGTTTGCATATTTGACTGTGAGATACACCCGTGCGATACTGTTGTTGTTTTGTTCCGCTATTCAATAAACACCTTTCTAGGGCAAGATCATAAATTACAGAAATATGAGGAGACCGTCAAATAGGGGCCGTGGCCTGAGTCGTGGTGCTGCTGGTAGAGCTCCTGTTAAAAGGAGAGGACGTGGTCAATCTGTGCCAGCTACACACACAAGTGAAACACCTTCCTCAAGTGTGAGTAGGCGACAGAACCTGCAGCAGTATTTGGTAGGGCATAATGCGCCTCTAGAAGTGATGAGGCCTGAAGAAGTACAGGCGATAGTAGATTGGGTTGCTGACAGTGCCTCCAGTTCCTTGACATTGTCTCCCACCCAGTCTACTGCAGAAAGGTCAAAGTTGACACCTGCAGCCAATGTCCAACCGTCTTTCACCTCACCCCCTTGCAAATCAGGCAAGCAGTCTGAGCCCCAAGTCATACAGCAGTCTCTTCTTCTTTTTGAGGACTCTGTCAGCAGGGTTTCCCGGGGCCATCCACCTAGCCCTGCCCCAGAAGTGGGAGAGATTGAGTGCAGCGATGCCCAACCACTTATTTCTCAAGATGAGTACATGGAAGGACCATCGCAGCACGTCTCAGATGATGACGAAACGCAGGTGCCAACTGCTGCGGTATTCAGAATTGTGGAGACCGACAAGGAGGGCAGGGGTGAAGACTGGGTGGAAGATGATGTGGAGGACGATGAGGTCCTCGACCCCACATGGAATGAAGGTCATGCAGGTGACCTGAGTAGTTTGGAGGAAGAGGCGGTGGTCGCACAGAGCCACCAGCACAGCAGAAGAGGGAGCAGGGTGCAGAAGCGGAGCGGCTGTGCACTAGACACTACGCCTGCTACTGCCCAACGCAGCAAGGGACCGAGCGCACCAAAGCCAGCTCAAAGGAGTTCTCTAGCGTGGAAGTTCTTCAGAAAATGTGCTGATGACAGGACACAAGTGATTTGCACCCTGTGCAATCAGAGCCTGAAGCGAGGCATAAACCTTCTCAACCTGAGCACAATCTGCATGATCAGGCATCTAAGTGCAAAGCACGAGCTGCAGTGGAGTAGACACCTTCAAAACCAAGAAATGTCTCTGGCTCCTCCTGCTTCCTCTTCTGCTGCAGTCTCGGCCTCTCCATCCACATCTGTAGTGATACCGGCACCTGCCACCCCGCAAACAGACGATCTGTCAGCAACACCACCACCTGGGTCACCAACCATCTCCACAATGTCCCGTGGAAGCGTTCAGATTTCCATCTCCCAAACACTTCAGAGGAAGAGGAAGTACCCCCCTACCCACCCGCGATCCCTGGCCCTGAATGCCAGTATTTCAAAATTCTTGGCCTTTGAAATGCTGTCATTCCGTCTGGTGGAGACGCACAGTTTTAAAAGCCTTATGTCGGTGGCTGTCCCACAGTACGTCGTGCCCTGCCGCCACTACTTTTCCAGGCAAGCCATCCCTTCCCTGCACAACCAAGTGGGGGAAAAAATCAGGTGTGCACTGCGCAACGCCATCTGTGCCAAGGTCCACCTAACTACCGATACGTGGACCAGTAAGCACGGTCAGGGGCGTTATATCTCCCTAACGGCATACTGGGTAAATGCAGTTGCGGATGGGCCTGAGGCGGATAGCAATTTGGTGCATGTCCTTCCACCACCGAGGATTGCAGGGCGCTTCAGTTTGCCTCCTGTTCCTAACTCCTCCTACTCCACTTCCTCATCCTCTACCGCCTTCTCATCCGGTCAGCGTAACACCTTCACCACCAACTTCAGCACGGCCAGGGGTAAACGACAGCAGGCAGTTTTAAAACTTGCCTGTTTGGGGGAAAAACCACACACCGCGCAGGAGTTGTGGAGGAGCATGGAACAGCAGACAAATGAGTGGTTGCTGCCAGCGAGCCTCAAGCCCGGCCTGGTGGTGTGCGATAACGGGTGAAATCTCATAGCAGCTCTGGGCCTAGCCGGTTTGACGCACATCCCTTGCCTGGCGCATGTGCTGAATTTGGTGGTGCAGAGGTTCCTTAAAAATTACCCCGATATGTCAGAGCTGCTGCAGAAAGTGTGGGCCGTCTGTGCGCACTTTCGGCGTTCTCACCCTGCTGCTGCTCGCCTGTCAGCGCTGCAGCGTAACTTCGGCCTTCCCGCTCACCGCCTCATATGTGACGTGCCCACAAGGTGGAACTCCACCTTGCACATGCTGGAAAGACTGTGCGAGCAGCAGCAGGCCATAGTGGAGTTTCAGCTGCAGCACGCACGCGTGAGTCGCTCTGCGGAACAGCACCACTTCACCACCAATAACTGGGCCTCCATGCGAGACCTGTGTGCCTTTTTGCAGTGTTTTGAGTACTCCACCAACATGGCCAGTGCCGATGACGCCGTTGTCAGCTTAACTATCCCACTTCTATGCCTCCTTCAAAAAAGGAGGTGGAGGAGGAGATGGAACCATGTTCACAGCAGGGTGGCACCCAGGCCAGCTCATGGCCATCACTGGTGCGTGGCTGGGGGGATACAGAGGACGCAGATGATACACCTCCCACAGAGGACAGCCTTTCGTTGCCTCTGGGCAGCCTGGCACACATGAGAGATTACATGCTGCAGTGTCTCCACAACGACCGCCGAGTTGCCCACATTCTAACTTGTGCTGATTACTGGGTGGCCACGCTGCTGGATCCCCGTTACAAGGACAACGTACCGTCCTTAATTCACTCACTGGAGCGCGATCGCAAGATGTGCGAGTACAAGCGCACGCAGTTAGACACGATGCTGCTGGCATTCCCACCTGACAGCGGGGCCACAGTGGAAGCACAAGGCCAAGGCAGAGGAGGAGGTGGAGGAAGAGGTCGCGTACGCAACCAGGGCACCGCCAGCACCTCAGAAGGCAGGGTTAGCATGGCCGAAATGTGGAAAAGCTTTGTCAGCACACCACAACAAACAGCAGCACCAGCAGCTCATATGGAACGTCTTAGCAGGAGGCAGCATTTCACCAACATGGTGGAGCAGTATGTGTGCACACGCCTAGACGTACTGAATGAGGGGTCCGCCCCCTTCAACTTCTGGGTCTCCAAGTTGGGCACATGGCCTGAGCTTGCCCTTTACGCCTTGGAGGTGCTGGCGTGCCCTGCAGCCAGTGTATTATCTGAACGTGTATTTAGCACCGCTGGGGGCGTTATCACAGACAAGCGCAGCCGCCTGTCCAGAGACAATGTGGACAAGCTTACGTTCATTAAAATGAACCAGGCATGGATCCCACAGGACTTTTCCGTACCTTGTGCAGAATAGAGATGGATACCGACCTTACCCAGCCAGTGTTCTATTTTTGCTCTTTCTCACTCTTTTGGGGTGTACCCTCATTTAAAATGACTGAAAAAAAGCAGTGTTGGCTACCTCGTCCTCCTCCACCGCCGCTTCCACCTACACCGCCCATAGGTTTGTGCAGCCTATTGCATTAGGGTGTGCACCCCAAAGTTTAAATACACATGCATGTGTTTGCCTACATGTACATGGCCCCGATACATTACTCTCCCTGCTGGCAAAGTGAAATAGAAGTGTGTGGCACTTCTCTTATGGCAGAGCAGGTCCGAGGAAGATCTTTCCCATCTCCTCACTGGCAAACAGAGCGATAATGCTAATGTGCCCTAGGTGATTAGTTATTTCCCTATCCACATTTGTTTGCAGAGCACTCGCCATGCTCTTAACTACGTTTTGCTGCCATTTGAAGCACTCTAGCCCTTTCCATTGGTGTTTTAGAGTCATTTTAGTGCCTGAAAGTTCGGGTCCCCATTGACTTCAATGGGGTTCGGTGTCCGGGTAAAGTTCGGAAAAAGTCCGGGACACGGACCCGAACTTTTTTTTAAAGTTCGGCCGAACCCGCCGAACATGGACATCCAGGTGTCCGCTCAACTCTAGTTATGTACAGAAGACCTTGAGTGAATAAGAGATTCTGTATAAGAGTGAATAAGAGATTTTGTATTAGAGTGAATAAGAGATTCCATATAAGAATGAATAAGAGATTCTGTATAAGAGTGAATAAGAGATTCTGTATAAGAATGAATAAGAGATTCTATATAAGAATGAATAAGAGATTCTGTATAAGAGTGAATGAGAGATTCCGTATAAGAATGCATAAGAGATTATGTATAAGAATGAATAAGATATTCTGTATAAGAGTGAAAAACGGTTGAAAGAATTCTAGAAACTTCTTTAAGGAGACATTGGGGTCTTTCAGACTCTTTTTGTGACCTCTGCACTCTGTAGGAACAAAGCAAAATCATGCTCAAATAGCTTAATTCCTGGCAATGGAGGCCGAGGAATGACAACACTGAACCCAGAAGGGATCAGAGCACATCACTTCTGGGTCCATTCTTCACAGGAAGATGAGGAGAATGTTCCTTCATCCCCAGGTGATCTCCAACCTGACACTCACCTTGGCATCCAGGTGGGACTGGTAATTCCTAGACACAGAGGTGGGGGGGGGGGCAGAGGAGGAGGGAAGCATTTTACACTATGTGTGGAAATGATTGGACAGCCGGACAGCCACTCAAATCACTTCCACATGAAAGTTGACTAGAAAATGTAACCAAACTCCCAGGTAATATAATGGTCTGTTTACAGGTCACTGCTGTCACTAATATAAGCTTTATGTTGGTGTAAGAGAAAGGGTTAAACCAATTTCTCTCTGACTTCTGTAGCTGAAGGCACCATGGAGCAATTCATCCTCAAATTCTTGACTGCATCAATTATTTGGGGCTCAGCACTCTGTTCCCTTCTCTTCCTGTGTACCGGATCTATGGTTACATTAGAGATTAGATGTCTGGCAGGCTGCCAACGAACTCCTATAAGGTGGCTCAGAATGAAAGTACTTCTGCTGGAAAATTTAAGGACTAATTACTCCACAGTGTCTGCACCTACAGAGATGACTAGGAGCTTTTCTGAAAATACTCTAGACTTAAGCAGTTATGGGCCACCTGTGTGTAAGAAGAAACTGGTTGCACACCACCAAAGGATCCAATGAAGAAAGTGTTCCTTTATTCACATAATTGGTACAAGGTACAGCAGGGTAGGAAAGTATACACGTTTCACACGAATCCTACATGCTTGTTTACTACAAAATGTGTAATGGAAGGCCAACATTTATATGTTCACCCTAGGATGAACACCCCTGTCCAATTAGCCTCCTAAATACTCCAACACTAACACATGTCTGTTTGCTTAAAAACAATTAACTTTACAAAAAGTTAATATAGATTGAATGGATGAACAAAATTACACATATATATGTGCATAAAATATGCTTAATAAGGAAAAATAAATAAAAAAACAAAAGCATATATATTTATATATATATATATATATATAAACATGCACGTACACAGTGCAAAAATACGTGTACACATATCCCTCAACACAAAAGCAACCCAGCAAAAAAAGTGCTCCTAGATTGCAGAGATATTGAAAGAGGAATGCAACACAGAAATATATAATGTGAACATTTGTAACGTTGTGTTGCAAAAAAGTGTTACGAAACAAAGATATCCCGTACCAATTCTATCACCTGGAATAATCAACATGATATAAATACTTGTCTGCACAAGGATATATTTATATCATGTTGATTATTCCAGGTGATAGAATTGGTAAGGGAAATCTTTGTTTCTTATCACTTTTTTGCAACACAACGTTACAAATGTTCACATTATATATTTCTGTGTTGCATTCCTCTTTCAACATCTCTGCAATCTAGGAGCATTTTTTTTTGCTGGGTTGCTTTTGTGTTGAGGGATATGTGTACACGTATTTTTGCACTGTGTACGTGCATGTTTATATGTGCACATAAGCGTGGATATATGTATATATATATATATATATATATATATATATATATATATATATATATATATATATATATATATATATATATACATATATGCGTTTCTTTTTTTTTCTTTTTCCATATTTAGCATATTTTATGCACATATATATATATATATATATATATATATATATATATATATATATATATATATATACAGTATGTGTAATTTTGTTCAATCATTCAATTGATATTCACTTTTTGTAAAGTTTTATTATTTTTATGCAAACAGGCATGCGTCAGTGTTGGAGTAATTAGGAGGCTAATTGGACAGGGGTGTTCGCCCTAGGGTGAACATATAAATGTTGGCCTCCCGGAGTGCGCATGCACGGCGGCTCTGTATGGACGCACACTAGCAGAGCTCCCCACCGCTCTGGCATCTTTCTGCTCCTACAGCTGAGCTGAAGGCACTCACTGCTCCACCACCGATCCCTCCTGCATCCGGACACCCCAGGGCACAATCCTATGCCCGGCACCACCGCACGACGGGACCTCACGTGGACTTTAGCCTCAGAATCACAGAGGCCTACCTACTCCCAGATGGCGGCGGCCCCCCCCCCCCGCCAGAGGCCACGGCGGGAGAATAGAGCCAGAGGACATCTTGGCCCCCCAGGCATCCCAATTCAGCCTCGGACCCCCCTCGGCCATCCTGTGAGCACCTCTCCTGCACTCCCCTGTTTCCCTGCCTCCACTGAATCATTTATTGGTAGGACCCTAGAAGATCTCCTATTATCCCCTATGGAAGACCTCACTAGCAGCCCAGGCCTCACTCCAGAGCTGCACCATGATGCCCTCACTAATCCCTCTAATATGCAGGGAATGCTGGCCATGTTCTCCAAGATGTTGGCCAGGGGACTGTCTCATACTGCCACTCAAATCACATCCACTATACAAGGTGATTTACAAAAGCTGGGAGCTCGTATTGAAGTCATTGAACAAAAAACTGATCACACCATTGCTAGGATGAACCAGAATACCCTTAGAATCCAAGATATTCAAGACTTGAAACAGCGCTATCTAAAATAGATGACCTGGAGAATAGGTCCAGGCGCTACAATTTCAGAATCCGGGGTCTTCCGGAATCCATAACAGATATTAAAGCTGCGGTTCAATCTTTTATCTCGGGTGTCATCCCTGATATTCCTGCTCACCGTCTTGAATTGGACAGGGCCTACAGATCTCTCCAACCTCCACGGAAAGATGGCTTACCCAGAGATATAGTGGTAAAACCCCATTACTATTCGGTAAAGGAGACATTCTAGATCTACACCTCAACCCTCCTTGATGGGTCATACCATCCAAATCTTTGCCGATATCTCACTTGCCACCATTTAGCGGAGACGCTCCCTCAAACCCCTCCTTTTGGTCCTCACACAGAAGAATGTCAAATATTGGTGGTCCTTTCCCTTCTGTTTCGCATTTCAACAGAAAACCTATGGCTTCTCCTCTTTAGCGGACGGTGAAAGACTGCTCCTCCAGCTAGGCCTCATCAGTCAAGATTCTCCGCTCGCATACTCTCAACGCCCGTCATCAGCCAAGCGCCCTACACCCACAAGTCCTTTGGTCCCTTTGTGGCAAAAGGAGCAACACAAGCACTCTAAGAAATCCAGGCCACCTTGAGTCTCCAGTTTCTCCCCCTCCCGGGGGGGTTATACCTCCTTTTTGCTATCCCCTTTTTGGTTAGCTCAACCACCAGTATCATCTGGATTTTTGTACTCTTGTTTGGACTTGTTCCTCTCCCCTTTTTTATATTTTCAAGTGACCAATTTGTAGTCCCTTCCTTGTCCCCATTTTTTCCCCCTTTTCCTTTTTTGGGGGTGTTCCTCAGGTGAATTCGGTGACCCACGAGGTCATCCGGTAGTAATCTCCCGCCCCCTACTAGGAGAGTCGGGGGTCTTTTTGTTATTTGTTGCTTATTTAGATATTGTGCCTTACTGTTTGATGTGACAGCTCAGCAGGGGGCTCTTTCCTTCTCCTGTGCTGTCCTCATATTTCCCCGAGCATTTGCCGGAGTGGCTGTTATGCTCCTCCACCTGCTCCTGTGTTCTCACGAGATGGTTGTCTTGTGCCCCGCTGGAGCACCTCCGGGATCTGTTTTTAGGGTCCCGGTATGTTCTTCCTGGTCTACTTTGGGGACTTTCCTTCCCCATGGTATTCCCAGGTGTGACTGTTTGTAACCACTATTTTTTTCTGCTGATTATATTTATACTGCATGGTATACTGTTATCATGTTACTAACCAATTTACTCCTTCCTCATCTACTCTGTCTCACTTCTGTTCTCCCTCCTCTCCTTCTCTCTCCCTCTTTTCTCTTAGCGTCTTTCTTCACAGCTGACCATCTTTCACCGACAGTCTGGTTCCCTCTGGTCTGCCTCCAGGCTCCCTCTCCCTGGCTGATCTGGCAGAACTTTCCATTTAGCTCTCTGTTCCTTACCTCCATGGCTACCTCTGATCTCCGACCGCCAACGCTGTGCCTAGCCTCACATAATGTCCAGGGCCTAAACTCTCCACTCAAAAGGCGTAAGTTGTTTCAATATTACCATACCTTACATTATGATATCCTGTTTTTGCAGGAAACCCACTTCCCAGCTACATATAACCCCTCCTTTATCCACTCTAAATATCCATTGTTCTAAATGGCGAATTCTGACACCAAGACAAAGGGTGTGGCTATTTTCCTTTCTAGAAAAGTTATGTTTTCCCATTCTAAGATAGTGAGGGACCTGAAGGCCAATTCCTCTTCCTGATAGGGGACATTGATGGGCAGCTTTTCACTCTCCTCTCATACTACACTCCCAATAAGGGACAATCTAAATTCTTCACTGAACTTGCTAACCATATCTCACTGCATGCCGTGGGAACACTAATTATGGGTGGGGACTCTAATTTGGCTTTTGACCTCAGCGTGCATAAATCTAGGCTGAGTCTCCAGGTGGCCAAAACAATATCCTCTCTGGATCTCGTGGACATCTGGCGGGAACATCATCCTAACGCTAGAGATTACACGCATTACTCTGCCCCCCACCTTACATACACTTGCATTGACCACATTTTTGTCCCTTCATCTTTTATCCCCAATGCCCTGAAATCGGGAACAAATGATACCCCTTTGTCTGATCATGCCATTGTCTCCCTATCTCTTCTCATACATTCTCATCCTCCGGGTCCAACTTTATGGAGACTTAACGAAGCCCTATTATCAAACCCCATATATTGTACCATTATTGATAAAGGAATTAGATATTTTTTTCAACTAAATGATGTGGATGATATCTCCCCGGTTTCTCTCTGGGCGGCCCATAAGGCAGTAACCCGAGGGCATATTATTCAGCTTGCCTCGAAGCTTAAATGCGAGAGACAAGCTGATGTCACCAAATTTGAATGTTCCTTTCAATCGCTTCGTAAATGACATAAACGGAACCCTACTTCAGACTCGTTATGGCAGCTTGATGCAGCCAGAATTGCCCTGAACTTGGCTCTCACCAATGTGGCTGAGAAGCATATACGCTGGACGAATGCTAGATTTTACTCGGAAACAAGATAGAATAGGCATGCGTTTAGCTTCTAAACTATCCCCTAAACCTCGGTCCCATGCCTTCCCCAGGATTAGACTCCCCTCAGGGGCTTTATCTCAAAATCCCCTTTCAGTCATGGCCGCGTTTCATGATTTATTCGCTAAATTGTACAGATCGCAGCTGAACTCCCCTTCACGTGTGAAGGATTTTCTGGACGCGATCCCACTACCCAAGCTCTCGGCCTTGCACCGGGAATGTTTAGAAGCACCGATCTCGGAATCAGAAATACTGGCAGTGATTAAAAATCTGAAAACAGCTTCGGCTCCGGGCCCGGACGGTTTTCCGTCACTATACTATAAGACTTTCTCTGACTCCCTTGCCCCTTACCTAGTGAAATTCTTGAATTTGTTCAAATCAGGAGAACCCTTGCAAAAGGATCTTAATTCAGCTCTACTGACCGTCATCCCCAAACCTAATAAGGACTCTAACAAAGTCTCCAACTATAGACCCATTTCCCTCATTAATAATGATATCAAAATCCTCACAAAACTTCTTACTAACAGATTGAACTCCTTCATTGCTCTTTATGTTCATAAGGACCAAATCAGGTTTTATCCCGAGCAGACAAGGAACGGATCAAATCCTTTGTGCAGTGGACCTTATCTCTATCTTGGGTTAGGCATGGGATGGGGGCCCACTCCAGCAGGGTCTTCTTCTCTCCCTCGATATCCAAAAGGCCTTTGACACAGTCTCCTGGCTGTATATTTTTACTGTGCTCGAGAAGTGGGGATTTGGCCCTCCCTTTACGGGCATATTACACGCACTATATTCCCTCCCTTCAGCTCACGTGTGCCTCCATGGCTGCTACTCGGATCCCTTTCCCATCACCAGGGGAACGCGCCAGGGGTGCGCTCTTTCGCCATTGCTTTTCACCATTGCAATCGTGTCACTTGCAATTGCCTTACGCCATGATCCGGACACAGCTGGGGTCCGATGTGGTGATATGGAACATAAATGTGCATTGTTTGCTGATGATCTCTTACTCTTTGTTACCAACCCATTGGTATCTATTCCTAATATATTCAAACAACTTGAAGCTATCAGCAAAGCTTCTGGACTGGTTGTAAAAGTGGCAAAATCCTGGGCGATGAATATCTCTATGGAGTCATCTCAACTCTCCACTTTACAGTCCAATTTTCCCTTCTCCTGGAGCTCTACCTTGATACCGTATCTGGGTACCAATTTGACCCCCTCTATAGGTTCCCTATATTCTGCTAACTAACCACCCCTCATTAAAAAACTAAAAGCGGACCTCTCCGCTTGGGGTTCCCACTCCAAGAATCCACTCCATTAAAATGACCCTACTCCCCCAATTCTTAACTTATTTCGTTCCCTCCCTATTCCTGTCAAGACTGCACATTTGGAGGAACTTCAGGCCGCTATTATCCAATTTTTCTGGGGTACTAAAGGCCATAGATTTGCAAAAGGATACTGTATCATTCCCGGCACAGTGGGGGTCTGGCCCTACCGAATCTACGTTGGTACTATCAAGCTGCCCAACTGGCTCAATTCTCATCTATTTATAGACGAGGCTCAAAACCTGATTGGGTTCATATAGAATGACAAGCTACCCCTCAACACACGCTCAATTTTCTGGCCTGGTGTTCCCCCCCAAATCTAGACCTCCGATCCTTTCTCCTACCCTTTCACATTCCTTTTGTCTCCACGATTCCTTGATAAAAAAAATACTAAATTGATATCCGCTCTGAAACCATTAACACTTCTTTTTCATAACCCGGAGTTTCCTCCCGGACTAAATATGAGCGTTTGGTTGGTGGTTGAGCAAGGGATTATTCCGTATAAGACACTTTTTTAATTCTATGGGGCCATTGTCGTTCCCTGACTGCGTCAGCTCACTTAAAATGCCCTTGACGGAGAGGTATCGCCATTCCCAAATTTCTCACTACCTCCACTCCATATGGCTCAATAAACCTGAAGCCCCCCAAATTACGCCTTATGAGCGATGGTGTTCGGAGGCCAGGGACCCCAGGGGAGGAATATCTATTATCTACTGTGCTCTTTCTGACACTACAGACAAACCCAAATACGCTCTGTCCTGGGAGAGGGACCTTGAGATGGACTTGGACGAATGGGGCTCATGCTTCCACCGTTCCCTTAAAGGTATTTTAAATGTCTCCTTGATTGAAGCCAATGTCAAACTGTTTACTTGATGGTATCTAGTTCCCTCCCGCCTAGCCTTTATGTACCCAAATGCTTCTCCTCTTTGTTTCAGGGACTGCGAGTTGAATGGTGACTTTCTCCACATTTGGTGGTTCTGCCCCAGGATCCGTTCCTACTGGAATCATTTATTGCGTATTGCCAGGAAGGTCATCAATCATCCCATTCCCCAATCTCCCCAAACTGCTCTACTAAATGGCAAGGTTCCTGGTATCTCTAAACGTTCTCAGAAGCTTCTCCATTTTATACTGTTGGGGGCTAAGCTCACCATAGCTAGGGCTTGGAAGAAGCCAAAGGTTTCCATTAGGGAAACTAAATTAAAGATTTCATGGATTATGTCCCAGGAAAAAATATCCGGCATCGTTGCTGACAGGGTAGCTCAGTTTGAATTGGTCTGGGAGCCTTGGGTTGCTTATGTACAAGTTACTATTTAACATCTAGAACTAGATTGTCCGTCTCTTCGCTCTGTTTTCCCACTATTTTATCTTCTTCATGGTCTCTAATCTGCCTTTATTAATTGGGACTTAACTTCCCAGTTGACGCCTTTCATGCTCATGCTCTTCATTCTCTTCTTTCGTATCTCTTCCCTTCTTACTTCCTGTACTCCTCCTTTGATGCTGGTTCCTCTGGGGCATCTCCACAGGGAGCCTGGCCTAGACCCGGATGTTTTGCCAATTCTTTGGGGTCTCGGTGTCTGGCCCTGGTTCCCAGTCGGGCGAGGTCCCTATATTAACCCTCCAATATCGCCCTCACCTCTCCTCACTTGGAGATATGCGGGTCCTCACTCCATGTCACCCTACCCCCATTTTGAGGAGGGGGAAGTACTCATAGTTCTACCTCTGTTTTTGAAATTTTTCTTCCCGGAACTAATTTATGGACTTCCTGATGTTTATTTGGAGTTTTGATCTCTTAACTGTGGATGCCTATTATTGTATCTTACCATTGCACTTTTATTGTTGTTCTTTGTTTGTCTCTGAAACCTAATAAAAACCATTGAATGTTAAATGTTGGCCTCCCATTACACATTTTGTAGTGAACAAGCATTGTGTGAAAAGCGTCTACTTTCCTACACTGCTGTACCTTTTATCAATTATTCATTGGATCCTTTGGTGGTGTGTGACCAGTTTCTTCTTACACGCTTCTCCCGGTGGCGAGCCGTGGTTCAGCAACCACCTTGGACTGTGGACGCTGACTGGCCTGAACGGTGTTATTCATCTTCACAGGTATGGGCCACCTGTCATACTGTTCAACATTGAGAAATGATGAATGTAACTTTGTAAAAGAGACAAGGAAGGAATCAGGCAGCATAATGAGATATAAGTAGAAATGTTTACATAAACAATATTAAGAAATTAAGTTTATCAGGAGATTGCATTCCACACATACAGTATGCTATGTGACCAAACATTTGTAGTCACCTGATCATCACACCTATATGGGCTGGTTGGGCATCTCATTTCAAAATTATGATCAATAATTTGGAGTTGACCCCCCCCACACACACACACACACACACACACACCTTCGTGCATATAACTGTCTCTACTTTTCTGGGAAGACTGTTTACAAGATTTTATACAATATTTGTGGGAAAGAGAGGCCGGAGTAAAGGAGAGAAGAGACATGAATGGAGGGCCGGCATGACAGGGGTTAAAGGGGTTTGGGACAAGGAGGATTTTCAGCCCAGTATGATAGAAAATATAAGCGGTGGGACTTTCAATTGGTGTTGTGGCCAGGAAAGGGTGGAGCTACAGGGAGAGGTCAAGCTAGGGGCCTCAGGAAGTCTTCTGTTGGAGGAAAGCTGCACTGGAGAATATTTCCCACCCTCCCTCCCATTTTCTTGTATTTTCTTGTTATTTCTGACTTTTGGTTTTGCGGTCCCCCGTCCTTGTTTTTGTTTGTTTTTTGTTTTAACAGAGGCTTTCTTCTTTTTGGGTGGTTCTTTGTCATGGCAGCAAGCAGGGTACAAGGTCCTGGTAGGTTAGTATGGTGCAAACTTATACTTGGTAGGGACCCATCTGAGGTACGGCTCCCAGATGGTACAAACTTATACTCGTTAGGGAACCGTCTGAGGTACGGCTCCCTGATGGTGAAAACGTATACTTGGTAGGGACCCGTCTGAGGTACGGCTCCCAATAGTTGGAATGTTGGTACCTGCGACTGGTTGTCTCCGAGCCGGTGCTGTGGCGGCTAGAGGCCTAATTAAGTTGGACACAGGTACTTCCTTCTTTGATGCCTACCGGGAACTTGAGGCTCCCATAAAAAAAATGGGTTTAATGTGTTATTTATCTGTTATATATACAGTTTGTTAATAAAAGACTGCTATAGCCATTTAACTCCAACCTGTGGTCATGTGGTTATTTATAATGGAAGAGGAGAGTGATGGTTAAAGCAGAATGGAGACAAATAATCTTTAATCCCCTAGTCATGTGTGCCTATTCAACTGAAACAACCTTAGTGAGGCCAGGTACTGATGTTGGATGAGAAGACCTGACTCACAATCAGGCTGAGGTCAGAACTGTGTTCATGACATTTAAGCTCCTCCAACCCAACCTGGCCAATCCAAGTCTTTATGGAGCTGGGTTTGTACTCAGGGGCACAGTCATGCTTGAACAGAAAAGGTTGAAAGAAAACAATTGCCTATATATACTATAGAGGGGGTGAATGTTCTTGGACCTCTCCTATTCTCAATATTCACCTCCTCCCTAGGTCAGTTGATTGCCTATCCCTCACCCCACTCCATCAGTCTTCTTACATATCACCAACTTACTTACAGACGTATCAGCCTGGATGTCACACCACTTCCTCATACTCAATCTTTCCAAAACCAAGCTCATAATATTCCTTTCCCTTTGTGCCCCTTTCCTTGATTTCTCTGTCAAAATAAGTGGCTCACCTATCAACCCATCCCCCCATGCCAAGGTCCTAGGTGTAGGTCCTGGACTCTGAACTCTCCTTTCGACCCAACATCCAATCACTGTCCGTAGCAAACTCTTCAACATATCCAAGATATGCCCCTTCCTAACCAATGACACCACAAAGCTTCCAATTCACTCCCTGGTCATCCCTTGCCTTGATTGCTGCAACTTCCTTCTCCTTGGCTTACTTTTAGGGCTGGTTCACACATATGCAATGCGGGAACCCTGCGAATCACACTCAACTCGCAGGCAGTTCACACCCCCAGATTAGTTCGCAAATTGCAGTGCGAACTGTCAGTTCGGACATAAATCGAATCACATAGCTGTGAACACCTATGCGATCTGATTCTGGTGCGGACCAAAAAGGGTCCTGTGTGAATTTGGTCTGAATGTGATGCATATTAAGCCATACAGTCTGTATAGCTGAATTCACAACGCACAGACATCACATGTGATTTTCAGAGCAGTGCGCTGCAAATCGCATGCAATGTCTGACATTGCATATGTGTGAACCAGAACTTAAATAGGTTATCCCCCTTCAGTCCATCATGAATGCTGCTGCAAGGCTCATCCACCGCTCAGCATCTGCTACCCCTCTCTGCCAATCCCTCCACTGGCTTCCACTCACCCAACAAATTAAATTCAAGATACTAACAATAAGTTACAAATTCAGCCACAACTTGGCTTCCAGCTACATCACTAAGCTAGTCTCAAATAGTGATGAGCTGAACACCCTCCGGTTCGGTTCACACCAGAACACCGCGAACAGAGGAAAAGTTTGTTCAAACAAACTAACCCCATTGAAGTCTAAGGGACTTGAACCTCGAAAATCAAACGGCCTCATTTTGAAGGCTTAAATGCAAGTTATTGTCCCAAAAAAGTGTATGGGGGTCCGGGCCCTGACCTGGGGAACATGTAGCAATGAAAAAAAGTGAAACTATAAAAATGAAAAATTCCTTCAAGTATCATGCCTGGGGAGCCCCTGAATGTGCCTGTAAAGTAGTGCATCTCTACGATGTATGTAGCCTGCTGCAGCAATATTGACATTTCTAAAGCAAAAAATGTCATATACAAATATCCATACAAATTTCAAATCGCATGTACTGTACTTGTCATACGGGTGCAGAAAAATTGGGCATTGTTTGTTGGTGGTGCCTGAACACCGTAACCCCTCACAGTTATTCTTGCTGGGCGCAGTAACAGGCCCTGATGCTAAAAAATCCAAACAAATTTGAAATCACATGTACTTGTCATACAGGTGCCAAAAATTGGGCCTTTGCTGTAGTAGGTGTTTAAACACCTTAACCAAGCCCTCACAGTTACTCTTTCTGGGTGCAGGAATGGGACCTGCTGGTAAGAATCCCATACACATTTGAAATTGCATGTACTATACAGGTGCCAAAAATTGGGCCTTTGGTGTTGGTGGTGCCTAAACACCGTAACCCCCTCACAGTTAGCAGGACACAGGGTCTGCTGTTAAAAATTACATACAATATTTCAATTGTATGCACCTGTCATACAAGTGCAGAAAAATTAGGCCTTGGGGGTTGGTAGTGACCTAAACCAAAAATATTGTTGGAAGGCAGAAAAAAGGTAGAGAAATAGGATAGGCAGCATATTCAGTCTTCAAGTGATGGCAGACCCCTAGCAAATTCAATCAGTTACATCAACATCAAGGGCCTGGTAGCTCTTGTTGATCCAGGACTGGTTCATCTTGATAAAAGTCAACTGGTCAACAGAATCTGTTGACCGACTCACTCTTTTGTCCATCACAAAACCTCCAGCAGCACCGAACGTCCGTTCGGAAAGCATGCTGGAAGCAGGACAGGCCAGTAGCTCCATTGCATATTGAGCAAGTTATGGCCAGTGGTCAATCCTCAAGACCCAGTAAGCCAGTGGATGCTCAGCTGGAAAGGTCTCCAAGTCTGTTCTTGCGCCTAGATAATCATGCACCATATGATGGAGATGCTGCCAATGGTTGCTTAAACCTAATAACCCTTGGTGCTGCTGTGGACAAAAGAACTGTTTAAAGGCATCGGTCAGCCATCTGCCTTCTCCACCGCTAATGCTTTGGCTGAACAATGCCTCAGAAACACGTCCAGAGAATGTTGACCTCCCAGTGTCTGGAAAGGCGGTACACATTTTTTTTTCAAGGCCTCCTCAAGATGTTTCATCCTCTGCTCCCTCTGCGAAAGCAGGATGAGCTCTGCAACTTTACCCTTGTAACGTGGATCAAGAAGGGTTGCCAACCAGTAATTATCCCTCTCCTTGGTAGCACAAATCCTCAGGTCCTTTCACAGGCTTTGCAGAATCAGGGAGCCCATGCAATGTAAGTAGGAGGAGTCATGAGCTTCTGAGTCCTCTGGGTCACTAAGGATGACATTGTCAGCAGGAGCAACCTCTCCCCAACCACGTACAACTCCTGGGGTTTCTGGGGAATCAGAACCATCCCTTGAAGACTGCTGTATGCTATCCTCTTCCTCTACATCCATGCTGTTGAAATCCTCATCCTCCTCTTCCTCAGGGCCGGCCTTTGGGGTGTGCGGGCTGTGCGGCTGCACGGGGCGTCATGGGCAACAGGGGCGCCGTGCGGCCATCACAGCTCGCAGACTGTTTACTCACGAGTCTGAATGAGTAGTAGCAGCAGGCGCTGCAGGTCCCCCTGCCCTGTGACTGGGTGAAGAGCTAAGACTCAGCTTCGGATCGGGATCGGCTGCCTCGGCACCTGAAAAAAAAAATGTCTGCTGACAGCTCCCGAAAGGCACACACTGCGCAGGCGCCGCTGCTCTGCTCGGGTCTCGGAACACTCTTGGGTATACTCGGGTAGACGGCGCAGGCGCAGTGGCGTCTAAGCGCCGGGACTCGGGAGGCGCCATTTTTAAATGCAAAGCGAGTAGCCACCTTCTGCAGAACAGGTAAGACACAATGTCACTGGCTGCTGCTGCTGCCGCCTGGCTGCCTGTGCCGTTATCCTATTTAAATTAGCCTAAATACTATTTTATTGAAGGGGGAGGATAAGGGACTTGTCTCAACATAAGGAAAAAAAAAAAAGAATTAAAATACAAGAAAATAATACAATATTATTTTTCTACATAATTGCATCGGTAATGGCACAGTTACATACATGTATGTAATGCATGTATGTAATGTATATGTATGTAATGTATGCATTTCATGTAATGTAATGTATGTAATGTATGGATCATGTAATGTAATGTATGTAATGTATACATGTAATGTAATGTTATGTAATGTATACATGTATGTAATGTATGCATCTGTAATGTAATGTATGTAATGTATGCATGTAATGTAATGTATGTAATGTATACATGTATGTAATGTTATGTAATGTATACATGTATGTAATGTTATATAATGTATACATGTATGTAATGTATGCATCATGTAATGTATGTATGTAATGTATGCATGTAATGTATGTATGTAATGTATGCGTGTAATGTTATGTATGTAATGTATGCATGTATGTAATGTACTGTGTGTATGTATGTATGTTATGTATGTATGTATGTATGTAATGTGAGTGATGTATGTAATGTAATGTATGTAACCGTTTGTACACTGTAATCATTATTTTCACTTTGGCGCTGCATTATTTATTCATTTTGGCCTGTTTTACATGCACCTCATAAAGTCCCTGCCTTTTTGAGGAGGATTAATTCGAGTGAATCACCAACCAACCTGAATATTGGATATACTCTGTAATAAAACTTATATATTTATAATCTTACCAGCCAATGCATGCAAATGTCGCGGCGGCATATGTAAACGGCGTTAAATCTATACATGTGAGGTATCGCCACAAACTTTAAAGTGAGAGCAACAATTCTAGCCCAAGACGTCCTCTGTAGCTCTAAACTGGTAACCTGTAAAAAATGTTAAAGTGTTGCCAATGGAGATTTTTAAGTAACGAAGTTTGGCGCCATTCCACGAGTATGCGCAATTTTAAAGCGTGACATGTTAGGTATCTATTTTCTCGGTGTAACATCATCTTTCACATTATACAAAAAAATTGGGCTAAATTTAGTGTGTTTATTTTTTTCTTATTCATAAAACGTTTTTTTTCCCAAAAAAAAAAGTGTTAGAAAAATTGCTGCACAAATACAGTGTGGTGCTAAGTATTTTGTATGGAATTTGTTCATGATAATAAGAAAGGCAGTAAAATAGCTCTAATAACAATGGACACCCCAGTGACAATAGTTCCAGCCCAGCAACAATAGACTCCCAATAGTCAGCATCAATAGACCCTTCAGCAGCCAGCAACATCAGACCCCTTCCTCAATAGTAGATCCCTTTCAGCAACAATTGACCCCCTGCAACATAAGACCCACCACCAACAACAATAGATCACCCACCAATAACAATAGACCTCCCCAGCAACAAACCCCCTGCAAAACCAGATCCACTCCAGCAACAATAGATCCCTCAACAGCCCGCAACAAAGACTGCTCCCTCAACACTAAATCCCCCCAAGCAACAACTGACCCCCCAGCAACAAAAATCCCACCCTGGCAACAATAGATCCCACACGAGCAACAGAAGACCTTCCCAGAAACAATAGACCTCCTTCCTCCACAAATATAGGTAGCCTCCAGCAACAATAGATTCCCCAGCACCCAGTATCAATAGATAGCACACCCCAGCACCCCTTGCCATTACATACATTCAGTTCCCGCTGAAAAAAAGCCCTGCTGGTTATACAGTTAATCTATACCTGCAGTACAGGGTTTGTATGTATTATTCAGTTGATCGCTAGGTGGTGGTATTTAGTGAAGCTCTGATATTTGGTCATTTGTTTATGTATACTTTATTTGGCGCAAATGTTGGTGTACTACATTTATTTAATTCATATTATCTGTATGCTGATGCTGCTAATCTTGCATGGACCGCTGCAAACAGATAATTTGCTTGTATCCTCCATACTTTAATGGCCTATCTTTTACATACATATGTATTTTTTATTGTATTGTGTTGCAGCAGCATTATGGGTCCTAAAAAATTGTCAGGTGCTCAGAATAGAAAATGGAGGGCCCTTATGGATTTGGAGGACCAAAAGAGTGCTGGAGCGATAAAGAAATATTTTGTAACACCAGCAGCTAGTGGTTTACAAACCACAGAAGAAAAAGATGAAGAAAGCTGCAGTAGCCAAAGTAATGTGCATGTTCAGCTCAGTGGGCCTTCAACATCAAGAACATCTCTGGAAGAAGAGGATGCTAATACACCTTCTGGCCCTGTGACTTTTGATGAAATCACTAAAGAAAGAAAAGATGAAGAAAGCTGCAGTAGCCAAAGTGATGTGCATGTTCAGCTCAGTGGGCCTTCAACATCAAGAACATCTTTGGAAGAAGAGGATGCTAATACATCATCTGGCCCAGTGTCTTTTGATGAAACAATAAGCACATGTGAAAAATCAAGCTTCACAGATCCTGCTTTGTGGCCAAAATTGATTTCTAAGAACATTGATAGTATTTTAGAGGTTGGTCCTGTACAGGTGCAAGATGTTGATTTTAAAAAAGATGCCTATAATAGGCATTTTTCTTCAGCATTCTACAAAAGGAAATTAGACAGTGGTGAAGAGCAAAAACGACGATGGTTGGTATACTCCTCATCTGCCAATAAAGTATTCTGTTTCTCTTGTAAACTATTTGATAAGAATCCTAAAACATTGCTTGCCCTTGGAGGATCAGATGACTGGACACATATGTCAGGTATTTTGAAATCACATGAAACCTCCAGTGGTCATTTTACAGCCCAGCAGATGTGGCATGAAACACAACTGAGGCTGAAATTAAAACATGCGATTGATCAAAACTACCAAAATCTCATGAACCGTGAAAGGCAACACTGGAGATCTGTGATGGAGAGGCTGTTAAGCATTGTCCAGTTTTTAGCAGAACGTAATATGGCCTTCAGAGGATCTTCAGATCGACTTTTTACATCCAATAATGGACATTTTTTAGGTCTCGTAGAACTATTAGGAAAATATGACAGTGTGATGGCAGAACACTTACACAGGGTGGTATAAAAAAAAACTGCAGACCACTACTGTGGAAAAACAATTCAAAACGAAATAATAAATCTTATGGCGAAACAGGTAATTGAGGACATTTTACAATGCTGCAGAAATGCAAAATATTTCTCAATTATTCTTGACTGCACTCCAGATATTAGCCATAAGGAGCAAATGTCTTTTACTATTCACTTTTTGGAAGAAGTTTCTGGAAATTTTCAAGTAAAGGAACATTTCCTCGGTTTCAATAAAGTAGAGGATACAACTGGAAAAGGATTAAGTGATTTCCTCCTTGAATTTCTTTCAGTAAAAAATTTGGATATTGATAATTGTCGTGGACAAGGTTATGACAATGGAGCCAATATGGCAGGAAAAAACAACGGAGTTCAAGCCAAAATTGTAAACATAAACCCAAGAGCAGTATTTGTACCATGTGGCTGTCATTGTCTTAATCTTGTAATTGGAGATGCAGTACGCTCATGCAAGGAATCTATGCAACTATTTGGTATCATTCAGCGCCTTTATGTTCTATTCTCAGGATCAGTAAAGAGATGGAAAATTTTGTCTGACCATGTTTCTGGCCTCACTTTAAAACCTTTGTGCACCACGCGGTGGGAATGCCGTATAAATTGTCTTAAACCACTAAGACATAGTCTAGGCGAAATACAAGAAGCATTGATTGTTTTGTCTGAGGAAACCCACACTGAACCAAACATTAGTCATGAGGCTAACACACTAGCTCAGCAAATCGTGGAGTTCAAATTCATAATGTCATTGTGTTTTTGGTATGAGATATTGTACCAAGTTAATATTGTGAGCAAGGCTATGCAGAATGAGGCTGCTGATATAATTTTAGTATCAGACCTAATCCACAAATGTCACAATTTTTTAATAAATTTCAGAGAGTCTGGATTTGAAAGGTCCTTTCAAATTGCAAAGGAACTAGCAGAAAAAGTGAATGTGGAGCCTGTTTTTAAGCCTTCTCGTATTCACAGAAAAAAAGCCTTGTTTGAATATGAAAGCCAAGATGAACCTTTAACAGATCCCATTGAGAAATTTAAGATTGAATTTTTTTATGTTTTGGTCGATACTGCTACTAAATCTTTGGAGGAGCGTTTTACTCAGATGGAACAACACAACAAAGTATGGAGATTTCTATTAGTGTTGAGCGAACACGGACTGTATTATTCGTGTTCGTACCGAATAATTGGATTTTTTGTACCCGAACACGGACACGGACACTTTACTGTATGTTCGGGTAAAAATCCGTGTTCGGTCGTTTTATTTCCGGGTTTTGCATGCTTTGGCGCTCTTTTCATGGCGGGCTTTCAACAGCCAATCAACAATCGTTTAACTGGTGTGCCTTAAGCCATCCCAGCCATGCCTGCAAATGTCTCAGTAGCTGTGATTGGCCGTCTGAAGCATGTGACCAAGTCTTTATAAGTTCGAGGCAGCCGCAGCGGCGTCATTATGCTGCTTAGATTCAGGGACAGAGCACACATCAACGTGCTGGCTGCTGATTAGGGAAAGATAGGCAGGAAAAAACCATTTGTGTCCGGATAGAATTGAGGGACAGGTCGGAGTGTTTAGGCAGGGCGAGTTGTAGGCATTTTAGGGATAGAGTCTGCTGAATTATATAGGGTCAGTGTCTTCTACAAACTACAATCGATATTGCTGTGTGGGGGGTGGGGTCTGCACTCAATCCTGATCTACGATCTCTTCTCAATCCTGTTAGGGACAGAGTCTGCTGAATTTTAGGGAAACTGTGTTCTACAAACTACAATCGATATTGCTGTGTGGTGTGGGATTGGAGATAGGCAGGTGTCAGTGATCCACATCCATTTTTCTGTGTGTGAGCTGCAGTGAACACAATCTTTTTGGGCTGCAGTGAACACAATCTTTTTGGGCTGCAGTGAACACAATCTTTTTGGGCTGCAGTGAACACAATCTTTTTGGGCTGCAGTGAACACAATCTTTTTGGGCTGCAGTGAACACAATCTTTTTGGGGTGCAGTGAACAAAATCTTTTTGGGGTGCAGTGAACACAATCCTTTTTGGTGTGCAGTGAACACAATCTTTGTGGGGTGCAGTGAACAAAATCCTTTGTGGGGTGCAGTGAACACAATCTTTTTGGGGTGCAGTGAACAAAATCCTTTTTGGGGTGCAGTGAACAACATCCTTTTTGGGGTGCAGTGAACACAATCTTTTTGGGGTGCAGTGAACAAAATCCTTTGTGGGGTGCAGTGAACACAATCTTTTTGGGGTGCAGTGAACACAATCTTTTTGGGGTGGAGTGAACAACATCCTTTTTGGGGTGCAGTGAACAAAATCCTTTTTGGGGTGCAGTGAACAAAATCATTTTTGGGGTGCAGTGAACACAATCTTTTTGGGGTGCAGTGAACACAATCTTTTTGGGGTGCAGTGAACACAATCTTTGTGGGGTGCAGTGAACACAATCTTTTTGGGGTGGAGTGAACAACATCCTTTTTGGGGTGCAGTGAACAACATCCTTTTTGGGGTGCAGTGAACACAATCTTTTTGGGGTGCAGTGAACACAATCTTTGTGGGGTACAGTGAACAGAATCTTTGTGGGGTGCAGTGAACACAATCTTTGGGGGGTACAGTGAACACAATCTTTGTGAGGTGCAGTGAACACAATCTTTGTGGGGTGCAGTGAACACAATCTTTGTGGGGTACAGTGAACACAATCTCATACTGAAGGTTTGAGGGTGCTGCCTGTTCCATACTCCCCCTACTCCTCATCTAGCCTTTTAGGGGTACAAACAATAGTAATTGGGGCCTAGTGTGGTTGTGTACGTGTGATATACATACACTTTTTTGGGATCATATTTTCTATTCCGCTATTTAATCAAAAACCTTTGGGGATCAGTTAAATTGGGGGATAGTCTGTGTTGGTACGTGTGAGAGAGATCCACCTTTCCAAGTTGTTGGGGTTCATCTCATACTTCTGAAGGTTTGAGGGTGCTGCCTGTTCCATACTCCCCCTACTCCTAGCCTTTTAGGGGTACAAACAATAGTAATTGGGGCCTAGTGTGGTTGTGTACGTGTGATATACATACACTTTTTTGGGATCATATTTTCTATTCCGCTATTTAATCAAAAACCTTTGGGGATCAGTTAAATTGGGGGATAGTCTGTGTTGGTACGTGTGAGAGAGATCCACCTTTCCAAGTTGTTGGGGTTCATCTCATACTTCTGAAGGTTTGAGGGTGCTGCCTGTTCCATACTCCCCCTACTCCTAGCCTTTTAGGGGTACAAACAATAGTAATTGGGGCCTAGTGTGGTTGTGTACGTGTGATATACATACACTTTTTTGGGATCATATTTTCTATTCCGCTATTTAATCAAAAACCTTTGGGGATCAGTTAAATTGGGGGATAGTCTGTGTTGGTACGTGTGAGAGAGATCCACCTTTCCAAGTTGTTGGGGTTCATCTCATACTTCTGAAGGTTTGAGGGTGCTGCCTGTTCCATACTCCCCCTACTCCTAGCCTTTTAGGGGTACAAACAATAGTAATTGGGGCCTAGTGTGGTTGTGTACGTGTGATATACATACACTTTTTTGGGATCATATTTTCTATTCCGCTATTTAATCAAAAACCTTTGGGGATCAGTTAAATTGGGGGATAGTCTGTGTTGGTACGTGTGAGAGAGATCCACCTTTCCAAGTTGTTGGGGTTCATCTCATACTTCTGAAGGTTTGAGGGTGCTGCCTGTTCCATACTCCCCCTACTCCTAGCCTTTTAGGGGTACAAACAATAGTAATTGGGGCCTAGTGTGGTTGTGTACGTGTGATATACATACACTTTTTTGGGATCATATTTTCTATTCCGCTATTTAATCAAAAACCTTTGGGGATCAGTTAAATTGGGGGATAGTCTGTGTTGGTACGTGTGAGAGAGATCCACCTTTCCAAGTTGTTGGGGTTCATCTCATACTTCTGAAGGTTTGAGGGTGCTGCCTGTTCCATACTCCCCCTACTCCTAGCCTTTTAGGGGTACAAACAATAGTAATTGGGGCCTAGTGTGGTTGTGTACGTGTGATATACATACACTTTTTTGGGATCATATTTTCTATTCCGCTATTTAATCAAAAACCTTTGGGGATCAGTTAAATTGGGGGATAGTCTGTGTTGGTACGTGTGAGAGAGATCCACCTTTCCAAGTTGTTGGGGTTCATCTCATACTTCTGAAGGTTTGAGGGTGCTGCCTGTTCCATACTCCCCCTACTCCTAGCCTTTTAGGGGTACAAACAATAGTAATTGGGGCCTAGTGTGGTTGTGTACGTGTGATATACATACACTTTTTTGGGATCATATTTTCTATTCCGCTATTTAATCAAAAACCTTTGGGGATCAGTTAAATTGGGGGATAGTCTGTGTTGGTACGTGTGAGAGAGATCCACCTTTCCAAGTTGTTGGGGTTCATCTCATACTTCTGAAGGTTTGAGGGTGCTGCCTGTTCCATACTCCCCCTACTCCTAGCCTTTTAGGGGTACAAACAATAGTAATTGGGGCCTAGTGTGGTTGTGTACGTGTGATATACATACACTTTTTTGGGATCATATTTTCTATTCCGCTATTTAATCAAAAACCTTTGGGGATCAGTTAAATTGGGGGATAGTCTGTGTTGGTACGTGTGAGAGAGATCCACCTTTCCAAGTTGTTGGGGTTCATCTCATACTTCTGAAGGTTTGAGGGTGCTGCCTGTTCCATACTCCCCCTACTCCTAGCCTTTTAGGGGTACAAACAATAGTAATTGGGGCCTAGTGTGGTTGTGTACGTGTGATATACATACACTTTTTTGGGATCATATTTTCTATTCCGCTATTTAATCAAAAACCTTTGGGGATCAGTTAAATTGGGGGATAGTCTGTGTTGGTACGTGTGAGAGAGATCCACCTTTCCAAGTTGTTGGGGTTCATCTCATACTTCTGAAGGTTTGAGGGTGCTGCCTGTTCCATACTCCCCCTACTCCTAGCCTTTTAGGGGTACAAACAATAGTAATTGGGGCCTAGTGTGGTTGTGTACGTGTGATATACATACACTTTTTTGGGATCATATTTTCTATTCCGCTATTTAATCAAAAACCTTTGGGGATCAGTTAAATTGGGGGATAGTCTGTGTTGGTACGTGTGAGAGAGATCCACCTTTCCAAGTTGTTGGGGTTCATCTCATACTTCTGAAGGTTTGAGGGTGCTGCCTGTTCCATACTCCCCCTACTCCTAGCCTTTTAGGGGTACAAACAATAGTAATTGGGGCCTAGTGTGGTTGTGTACGTGTGATATACATACACTTTTTTGGGATCATATTTTCTATTCCGCTATTTAATCAAAAACCTTTGGGGATCAGTTAAATTGGGGGATAGTCTGTGTTGGTACGTGTGAGAGAGATCCACCTTTCCAAGTTGTTGGGGTTCATCTCATACTTCTGAAGGTTTGAGGGTGCTGCCTGTTCCATACTCCCCCTACTCCTAGCCTTTTAGGGGTACAAACAATAGTAATTGGGGCCTAGTGTGGTTGTGTACGTGTGATATACATACACTTTTTTGGGATCATATTTTCTATTCCGCTATTTAATCAAAAACCTTTGGGGATCAGTTAAATTGGGGGATAGTCTGTGTTGGTACGTGTGAGAGAGATCCACCTTTCCAAGTTGTTGGGGTTCATCTCATACTTCTGAAGGTTTGAGGGTGCTGCCTGTTCCATACTCCCCCTACTCCTAGCCTTTTAGGGGTACAAACAATAGTAATTGGGGCCTAGTGTGGTTGTGTACGTGTGATATACATACACTTTTTTGGGATCATATTTTCTATTCCGCTATTTAATCAAAAACCTTTGGGGATCAGTTAAATTGGGGGATAGTCTGTGTTGGTACGTGTGAGAGAGATCCACCTTTCCAAGTTGTTGGGGTTCATCTCATACTTCTGAAGGTTTGAGGGTGCTGCCTGTTCCATACTCCCCCTACTCCTAGCCTTTTAGGGGTACAAACAATAGTAATTGGGGCCTAGTGTGGTTGTGTACGTGTGATATACATACACTTTTTTGGGATCATATTTTCTATTCCGCTATTTAATCAAAAACCTTTGGGGATCAGTTAAATTGGGGGATAGTCTGTGTTGGTACGTGTGAGAGAGATCCACCTTTCCAAGTTGTTGGGGTTCATCTCATACTTCTGAAGGTTTGAGGGTGCTGCCTGTTCCATACTCCCCCTACTCCTAGCCTTTTAGGGGTACAAACAATAGTAATTGGGGCCTAGTGTGGTTGTGTACGTGTGATATACATACACTTTTTTGGGATCATATTTTCTATTCCGCTATTTAATCAAAAACCTTTGGGGATCAGTTAAATTGGGGGATAGTCTGTGTTGGTACGTGTGAGAGAGATCCACCTTTCCAAGTTGTTGGGGTTCATCTCATACTTCTGAAGGTTTGAGGGTGCTGCCTGTTCCATACTCCCCCTACTCCTAGCCTTTTAGGGGTACAAACAATAGTAATTGGGGCCTAGTGTGGTTGTGTACGTGTGATATACATACACTTTTTTGGGATCATATTTTCTATTCCGCTATTTAATCAAAAACCTTTGGGGATCAGTTAAATTGGGGGATAGTCTGTGTTGGTACGTGTGAGAGAGATCCACCTTTCCAAGTTGTTGGGGTTCATCTCATACTTCTGAAGGTTTGAGGGTGCTGCCTGTTCCATACTCCCCCTACTCCTAGCCTTTTAGGGGTACAAACAATAGTAATTGGGGCCTAGTGTGGTTGTGTACGTGTGATATACATACACTTTTTTGGGATCATATTTTCTATTCCGCTATTTAATCAAAAACCTTTGGGGATCAGTTAAATTGGGGGATAGTCTGTGTTGGTACGTGTGAGAGAGATCCACCTTTCCAAGTTGTTGGGGTTCATCTCATACTTCTGAAGGTTTGAGGGTGCTGCCTGTTCCATACTCCCCCTACTCCTAGCCTTTTAGGGGTACAAACAATAGTAATTGGGGCCTAGTGTGGTTGTGTACGTGTGATATACATACACTTTTTTGGGATCATATTTTCTATTCCGCTATTTAATCAAAAACCTTTGGGGATCAGTTAAATTGGGGGATAGTCTGTGTTGGTACGTGTGAGAGAGATCCACCTTTCCAAGTTGTTGGGGTTCATCTCATACTTCTGAAGGTTTGAGGGTGCTGCCTGTTCCATACTCCCCCTACTCCTAGCCTTTTAGGGGTACAAACAATAGTAATTGGGGCCTAGTGTGGTTGTGTACGTGTGATATACATACACTTTTTTGGGATCATATTTTCTATTCCGCTATTTAATCAAAAACCTTTGGGGATCAGTTAAATTGGGGGATAGTCTGTGTTGGTACGTGTGAGAGAGATCCACCTTTCCAAGTTGTTGGGGTTCATCTCATACTTCTGAAGGTTTGAGGGTGCTGCCTGTTCCATACTCCCCCTACTCCTAGCCTTTTAGGGGTACAAACAATAGTAATTGGGGCCTAGTGTGGTTGTGTACGTGTGATATACATACACTTTTTTGGGATCATATTTTCTATTCCGCTATTTAATCAAAAACCTTTGGGGATCAGTTAAATTGGGGGATAGTCTGTGTTGGTACGTGTGAGAGAGATCCACCTTTCCAAGTTGTTGGGGTTCATCTCATACTTCTGAAGGTTTGAGGGTGCTGCCTGTTCCATACTCCCCCTACTCCTAGCCTTTTAGGGGTACAAACAATAGTAATTGGGGCCTAGTGTGGTTGTGTACGTGTGATATACATACACTTTTTTGGGATCATATTTTCTATTCCGCTATTTAATCAAAAACCTTTGGGGATCAGTTAAATTGGGGGATAGTCTGTGTTGGTACGTGTGAGAGAGATCCACCTTTCCAAGTTGTTGGGGTTCATCTCATACTTCTGAAGGTTTGAGGGTGCTGCCTGTTCCATACTCCCCCTACTCCTAGCCTTTTAGGGGTACAAACAATAGTAATTGGGGCCTAGTGTGGTTGTGTACGTGTGATATACATACACTTTTTTGGGATCATATTTTCTATTCCGCTATTTAATCAAAAACCTTTGGGGATCAGTTAAATTGGGGGATAGTCTGTGTTGGTACGTGTGAGAGAGATCCACCTTTCCAAGTTGTTGGGGTTCATCTCATACTTCTGAAGGTTTGAGGGTGCTGCCTGTTCCATACTCCCCCTACTCCTAGCCTTTTAGGGGTACAAACAATAGTAATTGGGGCCTAGTGTGGTTGTGTACGTGTGATATACATACACTTTTTTGGGATCATATTTTCTATTCCGCTATTTAATCAAAAACCTTTGGGGATCAGTTAAATTGGGGGATAGTCTGTGTTGGTACGTGTGAGAGAGATCCACCTTTCCAAGTTGTTGGGGTTCATCTCATACTTCTGAAGGTTTGAGGGTGCTGCCTGTTCCATACTCCCCCTACTCCTAGCCTTTTAGGGGTACAAACAATAGTAATTGGGGCCTAGTGTGGTTGTGTACGTGTGATATACATACACTTTTTTGGGATCATATTTTCTATTCCGCTATTTAATCAAAAACCTTTGGGGATCAGTTAAATTGGGGGATAGTCTGTGTTGGTACGTGTGAGAGAGATCCACCTTTCCAAGTTGTTGGGGTTCATCTCATACTTCTGAAGGTTTGAGGGTGCTGCCTGTTCCATACTCCCCCTACTCCTAGCCTTTTAGGGGTACAAACAATAGTAATTGGGGCCTAGTGTGGTTGTGTACGTGTGATATACATACACTTTTTTGGGATCATATTTTCTATTCCGCTATTTAATCAAAAACCTTTGGGGATCAGTTAAATTGGGGGATAGTCTGTGTTGGTACGTGTGAGAGAGATCCACCTTTCCAAGTTGTTGGGGTTCATCTCATACTTCTGAAGGTTTGAGGGTGCTGCCTGTTCCATACTCCCCCTACTCCTAGCCTTTTAGGGGTACAAACAATAGTAATTGGGGCCTAGTGTGGTTGTGTACGTGTGATATACATACACTTTTTTGGGATCATATTTTCTATTCCGCTATTTAATCAAAAACCTTTGGGGATCAGTTAAATTGGGGGATAGTCTGTGTTGGTACGTGTGAGAGAGATCCACCTTTCCAAGTTGTTGGGGTTCATCTCATACTTCTGAAGGTTTGAGGGTGCTGCCTGTTCCATACTCCCCCTACTCCTAGCCTTTTAGGGGTACAAACAATAGTAATTGGGGCCTAGTGTGGTTGTGTACGTGTGATATACATACACTTTTTTGGGATCATATTTTCTATTCCGCTATTTAATCAAAAACCTTTGGGGATCAGTTAAATTGGGGGATAGTCTGTGTTGGTACGTGTGAGAGAGATCCACCTTTCCAAGTTGTTGGGGTTCATCTCATACTTCTGAAGGTTTGAGGGTGCTGCCTGTTCCATACTCCCCCTACTCCTAGCCTTTTAGGGGTACAAACAATAGTAATTGGGGCCTAGTGTGGTTGTGTACGTGTGATATACATACACTTTTTTGGGATCATATTTTCTATTCCGCTATTTAATCAAAAACCTTTGGGGATCAGTTAAATTGGGGGATAGTCTGTGTTGGTACGTGTGAGAGAGATCCACCTTTCCAAGTTGTTGGGGTTCATCTCATACTTCTGAAGGTTTGAGGGTGCTGCCTGTTCCATACTCCCCCTACTCCTAGCCTTTTAGGGGTACAAACAATAGTAATTGGGGCCTAGTGTGGTTGTGTACGTGTGATATACATACACTTTTTTGGGATCATATTTTCTATTCCGCTATTTAATCAAAAACCTTTGGGGATCAGTTAAATTGGGGGATAGTCTGTGTTGGTACGTGTGAGAGAGATCCACCTTTCCAAGTTGTTGGGGTTCATCTCATACTTCTGAAGGTTTGAGGGTGCTGCCTGTTCCATACTCCCCCTACTCCTAGCCTTTTAGGGGTACAAACAATAGTAATTGGGGCCTAGTGTGGTTGTGTACGTGTGATATACATACACTTTTTTGGGATCATATTTTCTATTCCGCTATTTAATCAAAAACCTTTGGGGATCAGTTAAATTGGGGGATAGTCTGTGTTGGTACGTGTGAGAGAGATCCACCTTTCCAAGTTGTTGGGGTTCATCTCATACTTCTGAAGGTTTGAGGGTGCTGCCTGTTCCATACTCCCCCTACTCCTAGCCTTTTAGGGGTACAAACAATAGTAATTGGGGCCTAGTGTGGTTGTGTACGTGTGATATACATACACTTTTTTGGGATCATATTTTCTATTCCGCTATTTAATCAAAAACCTTTGGGGATCAGTTAAATTGGGGGATAGTCTGTGTTGGTACGTGTGAGAGAGATCCACCTTTCCAAGTTGTTGGGGTTCATCTCATACTTCTGAAGGTTTGAGGGTGCTGCCTGTTCCATACTCCCCCTACTCCTAGCCTTTTAGGGGTACAAACAATAGTAATTGGGGCCTAGTGTGGTTGTGTACGTGTGATATACATACACTTTTTTGGGATCATATTTTCTATTCCGCTATTTAATCAAAAACCTTTGGGGATCAGTTAAATTGGGGGATAGTCTGTGTTGGTACGTGTGAGAGAGATCCACCTTTCCAAGTTGTTGGGGTTCATCTCATACTTCTGAAGGTTTGAGGGTGCTGCCTGTTCCATACTCCCCCTACTCCTAGCCTTTTAGGGGTACAAACAATAGTAATTGGGGCCTAGTGTGGTTGTGTACGTGTGATATACATACACTTTTTTGGGATCATATTTTCTATTCCGCTATTTAATCAAAAACCTTTGGGGATCAGTTAAATTGGGGGATAGTCTGTGTTGGTACGTGTGAGAGAGATCCACCTTTCCAAGTTGTTGGGGTTCATCTCATACTTCTGAAGGTTTGAGGGTGCTGCCTGTTCCATACTCCCCCTACTCCTAGCCTTTTAGGGGTACAAACAATAGTAATTGGGGCCTAGTGTGGTTGTGTACGTGTGATATACATACACTTTTTTGGGATCATATTTTCTATTCCGCTATTTAATCAAAAACCTTTGGGGATCAGTTAAATTGGGGGATAGTCTGTGTTGGTACGTGTGAGAGAGATCCACCTTTCCAAGTTGTTGGGGTTCATCTCATACTTCTGAAGGTTTGAGGGTGCTGCCTGTTCCATACTCCCCCTACTCCTAGCCTTTTAGGGGTACAAACAATAGTAATTGGGGCCTAG